>NC_053039.3:366028382-366340465 GCF_002575655.3 Aegilops tauschii subsp. strangulata
GAGGCGCGACCAAATTAAGGGAAAGGGCCGTCCTTTAATGGAACCTTCTAGTGAAGGAAACCATTTCCTCACGCGATTTATCTGGTTTTCTATCAATTTTTTAGTTTCTTCCTTCTGTAATTTTTGTTTTCGTCCCTTTTTTGTTATTTTTCCTTCCCCATTTTTCCCTTTCCTTTTTTACATTCTAATTTGTGAACTTTTTTACTAATTAGTGCACTTTTTTAATTCATAAAAAATTTCAATTAGTGAATAATTTTTAAATTCATGATTTTTGAATTTGTGAACATTTTTAGAAATTCTGAATTTTGTTGAGAAATCACAATCATTTTTTGGATTCGCGAGCAAATTTTGAATTTGAAAACATTTTTGACTCACGAACAATTTATGAATTCATGAACATTTTTTCTAATCCATGTATATTTTTTGAATCCATGAACAATTTTAGAATTTTCGTAAACATTTTTCGGATTCATGAATATTCTTTAATTCAAGAACATTCTTAAATTCATGAGCATTTTTTAAATTATTATTTTTCCTTCAAATTCATGAACTTAGTTTTTTTTTTACTTCGTGGTAATTCTTTTGGGTGTATTTTGTAAAAAAAAAAGGAAAAATATCAGAAGGAACAAACCCTGGGAAATCGTACCTACGCTATTGTAGCGACGAGCGAGATGGTAGGCGATCTGCAGTATTGGGCCGGCCCACACCACACTTTTAATCACGCGAGTTAGATGTCGCGAGCGATCGCTACGGTCGAGGTTGTCGTGGGCGATACATGTCAGAAAATCACTTGTTTAGGGTTTCCACTTTCAAAGGTCACTCCCGCCTTCTGACGCGCTGACAAGTAATGTAATGCATGTGTGCCATGTGTCGCAACCTGCGAGTTTTTTCTTTTTTTCATAGATTCATTTATTAAAAAAGGATTTATCTCTTGAACCGTGCATCCAAAATTCCAAACCGTTTTCAGTGCTGGATTTCTTGCGTCGAGATATTCGAAACTATATCTCTTGTTAATAAGTTTTGACAAATTTTTTTTCTCACAAAAAAATCCGGAAACCGAAAACCCTCAAAAAAGCCTTTAAAAACCAGGCAATCGAACAAAAGAATGGCAAAAAAATGGAAGAAAAGCCCCAGAGACAGAAGCACGGTTTGGTTTTTCACTTCTTTTTCCTTTCCGAGAAGCACGGTTGTACTTCTCGGAAGCAAATCTGTGTTTGCGCGAGAAGTAAATATGAGCTTCTTGTGGATTCCGTGTTTCTTACGGTAGCAAATCTATGCTTCCATGAGAAGCAGATACGTGCTTCTCGTGGAAGCACAACCATGCATCTCGCGGACACAAATATGCGTTTCTTGTAGAAGCACAATTTTTTTTCAAGAAGCACAACAGATTTATGCCTCCATGAGAAGCAAATATTTGCTTCTCGTGGAAGCACATTTTTTTCCTTTTCTGAGAAGCACAAAAAAAATTCCATGCAAAGAAAGTCCATGTTTTTTCTCCAAAACCGAGCAAAACGGGGAAACCCGTATCTAAAATCCGAGAATGTGAGGAGAAAAATAGAAAAAAAACAGAATCCAGAGAAAGCGCCCGACATGCGACATGTGGCGACGGCCGGGCTCATCATTTAGCATGTTTTAGAGCACCAAAAGTCACCCGTGAAGGTCCCGCAAGGGGTAAACTCGTTAGTTTTTTTAGCCAAACTTGACCAACCCATAAGGTAAGACCATGCTTAGCGTAACCTTGAGTTTTTTTTGTTCTTTTTAAGAAAAGCTTGCTAGACCTTTATTGATTAGCTAAAATGTTCGCAGGGATTATAATTGGGTCATGCGGAGTACTCAACCACAGATGCTTCCCGACAGAGAGAGAAATCGTAATTAGATTTTTTTAGGCTAGATGCTTGTAACCTCAAGTTAATTTTCTTAGGCCAAACATATGCTTTATTGATGCTTAGAACGAATATTTACGGATACTGTGACTGGATCATACAATTGTCCCAGCCAGACACGATGGCCAATACCTAATGAACAAGCTAGGCGATGCGCCTCCAAATTAAAATTCTTTTTTTTAGCGTCTCCAAATTAAATTTCCTACCTGGAGTTTTTTATGTAGTTGCTCCTTACCCCCCTCGTCGGGGAGCACTAAAAGGCCCGTAAAGCCCAAAGCCGCGCAGCATGACCGATCCATCCGATTCCAAACCGACATCGAGAAGCCTCTCCCGTCGGCCCCTCCCCCCCCCCCCCCCCCCCCCCCACCTCCGCTGGTTCCACACGCATCCATCGCAAATTTCCCATCTCTTTTCCCCAAATCGAATCCCCAACCCCGACCTAATCGGCGATCCGCGGTCGCCATGTCTCGCACGGGGAGCCGCCTCGCGTCCGCCGTGGTGCGCCACCCCGACCGCTCCCGCGTCTCCGCCTCGCCCTCCCCTCGCCGCCGCTCCCTGTCCCCGTCGCCCTCCCCGCGCCGCCAGCGCCGCCGCGACCGCTCCCCCATCCCCTCCCGCGACCGCCGCGGCGAGAGGTCCCCCGTCCCCTCTCGCGACCGCCGCCGCGACCGATCCCCTAGCCCCTACCGCGACCGGCGCCGCGACCGGTCCCCAAGCCCCTTCCGCGACCGCCGCCGCGACCGGTCCCCAAGCCCCTTCCGCGACCGCCGCCGCCAGTGGTCGCCCTACCATAATGAGCGCGGCCGGGACATGGACCGGGTTCGGGACGTGGAGCCCCCGGCGCGCCGTGGCGGCGGTGGAGGAGGCGAATGGTCCGCCTCCGACGACGACGACGAGGATCTCAAGGGCCTCACCTACTTCGAGTACCGCCGCGTCAAGCGCCAGAAGCTCCGCAAAAGCCTGAAGAAGTGCATCTGGAAAGTCACGCCCAGCCCTCCTCGCCGTGACGACGAGGCCGACGAGTACCAGTATAGCGAGGAGGAGGAGGAGGAGAAGAAGGAATCGCCGAAGAAGGAATCATCTGAGAAGAGCGATGAGGAGAACAAGGATTCGTCGGAATCTGAGACCGATGAGTCTGGTAGCTTATCTGATTCCAGTGAATCAGATTATTCTAGTAAGAAAAAGAAAGGGCGTAAGGGCAGACGTTCTAGCAGCAAGCGTAGCCGGCGTGCCCATCGTCGCCACAGGAAGTCTGATGCGGAGAGTGAGAGTGATAGCAAGGTCGATGAGGATTCAGAGGGTTCCTATGACTCTGAAGATTCTAGGGATAAGAAGAGGAGCAAGAGATCACGGAGGCACAAGAAGTCTAAGAGGAGGGGAAGGAGCTCTAGGAGGAAGAAGAGTAAGAGTCTGGATGTACCATCTGATGTTAGCTCTGAGGAGGTGGAGGTGTTAGTCTCTAGCCCTATCTCAACGGACAGCAAGAAAATGGGCAAGAGCTCAAGGAAGAAGAATAGCAGTCAGTCTGATTCTGAAGATTCGATCCCTTCTGATGCCATCATTGATGAAAAGGAAATTGAAGAGACAGATGAGCCTGAGATTGACCCAGAGGCAATTAAGTTCAAGGAAATGCTTGAGGCCCAGAAGAAGGCTGCACTGGAGAATGAGATGCCGGTTGGACCGATGCCACTCCCGCGTGCAGATGGTCATATTAGCTATGGTGGCGCACTGAGACCTGGTGAGGGTGATGCCATTGCACAGTATGTACAGCAGGGGAAGCGTATCCCACGGCGTGGTGAGGTTGGTCTGTCTGCAGATGAGATTCAGAAGTTTGAAGATTTGGGGTATGTGATGAGTGGAAGTAGGCACCAGAGGATGAATGCTATCCGTATAAGGAAGGAAAACCAGGTTTATAGTGCAGAGGATAAGAGAGCACTGGCCATGTTTAACTACGAGGAGAAGTCAAAGAGAGAGCACAAGGTTATGGCTGATTTGCAGCGCTTGGTTTCAAGAACCATTGGCCAAGAGACAGGACCTTCGCATGATCCATTTGCTACTACAGATGACTGAGTAATTATTTCTAGCTATTTTACAAAGAAATGGTTGCCACTGTTAGTTATGCATGTTTTTCCTGTAGTACTAGTGATGTCGAGTTTGCATCTTTGTAACTTCTGTTTTGTGCTGTACTTAGCTTATGCTTATCAGATATTACTCTTTTGTTCTATATGTGTTCATGATTGTTGTCATGTTTGTCAAGCTGCTTGGTTTACCACACTATGATTTGTATAGGATTTTTTTGCAATGATAAGATAGAATGGTCATTTTTTTTTCCTTTTTGTATTTTTGAATGTGAAAGACAGTACAGTTATTGTTTAGGATCAGAATTGTTATAGCATGCAAGGGGTGCTTGGGTACTGCGGGTCTTCTTTGGCACTTGCGGATTTCAACTAAATCTTCACTATCTGAAACGGAATTTTGTTAACATCTATAATGAAATTTGTTTGTCCTAAGATCATAGAGGTATGCATTTACTCATTATACGAAAATTATTTAGTTTTAGATTGACTGGATAGCTTGGATCCTTGTTTTGCTGAATTTCACGTGGGCTTTAGTCATTATTTTGATACACCTATGAGCAGCAATAGTTTCATCCATTAATTCATGGTTATGGCGATCACCCGTTAAGAACTGCCGTCCCATGATCAGTTCTCTTGTGAGTAAGCTCAAATGAATGTTAGATTAAAGCTGCCCTTCCATGATCTGTTCTCTTGTGAGTAAGATAAAATGAATGTATTAGGGTGATGCGTGAGACCATTTACCAATGTGCTGCAGGCATATGGCTATATTTGGGATGTTAGATGTCATTATTAACTCTACATTCTAAACTGTCCCTTTGACTTCACTGGATATTTGATTCATAATAGCAATATTCATCTAGCTTTAAGTTGGCAATCTCAAATTAGAATACTGTAAACCGGATGAAGTACACTCTTTTTGTACATAACTTTCAAAGGCTGCTTAAGAACTTATTTATAAACAGGCTAGCTTGCTTAAGAACTCATCTATGGACCGTACTTGCATTCATCCCATATAACCGTAAATTAACCAAAATTGTTCTTCTTGGCCTCTCAGTCAGCCACGTCATGGCTGTCGTCGATTGATGCTTTGTCGATCGATTATGTAACCATTTCCAACCACGTACAATCACCATTACACTGATCACTGCAGCACTTCATTCTGGAAATGGTTGGAACATTAACATTATGGAAAATCAAAATTCCTTCTAAAATCAAGGTGTTCATGTTGTTAGCTACTAGTGGAAGTCTTATCCTAACAAAGGGTGTCTTAGCAGGGGCTATATGGTGCCTTTCAGCCTGGTTGATGGTAGTAGGTGGTAGTTGTATCTTGCTGGACTAAGGGCATGTTTGGTTTGTAGCCTAAGGTTGCCACACCTTAACCTTAGTCATGCCACAACATTTTAGGCATATGTTTGGTTCATCACTTGTGGCTTGCCACACTTTTCTAGCTATGTGGTCCACATGTCATAGGCTCAGTTTTTTTTGCCAAATCTCGGCACACTTTTTGTGGCCATTTTGTTCACCACACTTTTTGTGGCAGCCGGAATTTGACTAATGTTAGTTGTGGCAAAATTAGTCATGAACCAAACATGCCCTAAAACTGAACTGTTGTGGCATTCCATGAAGTGTTTTGTCTGGCTCTCTTATGTAATGCTGGCGTAGTCTCTTTTGAATATGCTCTGTAATGGTGACTGATGCGGATGTTCAGAAGTTGCTCTACTTGTTTGCGCCAGTGTGTGTGTGTGTGACCAAAGCTCTGTTTCCACCTGATTATTGGAGAGCTCTAGTGCTATGCTGTCGTTGCATCTCCATTCTGATTTCGGTCAGCAGCTTATTCTGTGCTTTGCAAGACTGCTTACAAGCTTTAACGTGCATAGAAGTTGTATATACTCCCTCCGTTTTTAAATATAAGTTTTTGTAGAGATTTCACTATGGATCACATTCGGATGTATATAGATGCATTTTAGAGTGTAGATTCACTTATTTTACTCCGTATGTAGTTCATATAGTGAAATCTCTATAAAGACTTGTATTTAGGAACGGAGGGAGTATATACTTAGACATGCAGGGTTGTGCATAGAAGTTGTGTATACCCAGGGACAAGCTTTTACGTGCATACACAAGACCGTGATCATTGTCATGTGATTTTGCTAACTTGGTGGTGACTACTGAACTTCGTTGGTGCATACACTTATTTTTTCTGTGGAACTGCCACAAAATACAAGGTTTAATACTACCTCCGTCTTGTGTATAAGTCATTCGCGTAGTTCTAGGTCGACAATTTAACTATCTAAATATGTATTATATGTGACAGAAAATATATATTTAGAAACTACATCCGTGTAGAAATCTAGTGATATACTCCCTCTGGAAACTAATATAAGATCGTTTAGATCACTAAAGTTTACGGAGGGAGTACTTTTCATGACATATAGCACATATTTAATTCCTCAAATCAATGACCTAAAACTACGCGAATGACTTATACACCAGGAGGAGTACCAAATATTAAGTTAAACAAAGGAACTGAAAGCACAACAGGATCACACACTGAAATCGAAAAGCACCTCCCAAGAGTTGATATAATTACACATCGTAAAAGCAACACTAGCAGGATCAGTAGGAAATTGATGTCGAAACAAAGCATCAGCTTGCATTGCTTTACTGAAAAAGGAAGAGATCCGACCCGCAAACACATCCTCTGTATCAGGAGTTTTCGGAGGTTCAAAGCACACAATAATACCACTGTCAGGAGTTTTCATCCTCAAAGCAAAATTGACATTGCTCATTTCTTGTCCATCCTTTTCTAGTCAAGTTATATTTTGTCGGGATGCTATTCTTCAGGAGCAATCAGAGGAAAATCTTGAATTTAGAGGCGCTTTTATTTTCCACAAGCTTTTATAGTGCACCACTGTCGCTGCCCTGAGTTGTAAATACAAGGCTCTGAGAGAAAACTTTCCACCATTCAGTTTCCATTTCATATACTAACTAAGATACTGAGTGAAGTCAAAATAACTTCACATTTATTTTTCGGAAAATCACTTAACATTTGAGAGCCCGGTTATTAATGGCCGGCGATGAAACCAGCCACTCGTTCCATGAGCGCAACCGCCTCGCGGCAGCCATGCTCGTCGACGAAGAAGGCGTGCTCCTTGCCTTCCGACTCGAACCACTCCACTTGCCCAGACCACCCGCTGGACTTCACGGCGTCGTAGTACGCCCGCACCCTCGGCAGCCTCGCGTCCTCCGACGCCGCGCACACCAGCATCCTCCCGCACGGCAGCGTCCGCAGGCTCGGCGCGCTGTCGGCCGTCGGGTTCATCCTCGGGTCGTCCAGCCCGCCCCTCGCGCCGGGGAAGATCACGGAGCACCGCATCTTGACGCTCGCCCTGTACTCCTCTGACTCCGCCTCGATCCTCTGCTCGCCGCTGAAGGAAGGGTGGAGCAAGACCGCGCCCTCTAGGCGTGTCGCCGCGGCGAAGAGGCTGCTCGCGCCGGCCGCGATGGCCATGTTGTGGGCTATGTTCCCGCCGGCGCTGGCGCCGGCCAAGAAGACGCGGCCGAGGTCGCCGTGCTCGGACAGCCACGCGTCGGCGCCGGACACCGCCCAGTTGAGCGCGGCCCAGGAGTCGTCGTAGGCCGCCGGGAGCAGGTGCTCGGGCGCGAGGCGGTAGTCGACGGAGACGACGATGGCGCGGGCGTCGGCGGCCAGCGAGTTCACGTAGCGGTGGTGCTTAGGGCAGCCGGCAGATCCGACGATGAAGTAACCGCCGTGGAAGAAGACGACGATCGGGAGCTTCGTGACCGCGGCGGTGCAGATGTCGGTGCCGTCGGATTCAGCGGCATGGATGTCTGGCAGGTAGAGGCGAACGGCGACGCCGGTGACGGCGTCGATCACGACGTCTCTGGAGGTGACGCCGGTGTCGGCGTCGAAGCCGGCGGACACGTTGTCCGTGCCTCCGACACGGTCGATGTGGCCGTCCTTGTATAGTCGGAAGCAGCCGTTTTCAACGAGGATCTCCGTGCTCCCGGAATCCATTGTCCAGCGCCAGCCAAGCTAAGATTCGATGGGCGCAGGCCGCAAGGGGAGCGGCGGTGTGGTAGAGGTGGAGTAGCAGGACACGTTGATGCCCAGAGGATCCGTGTTATGTTATCCTATGCTTATGTGTATGTGTGCCCTTGTATTTGTGGTGACGCCTTGAGGACAAAGTACTACAGCTCAAATGCATCGATCAGTTCACTGTCACTTAGCTACTGTGCTCGTTTTTTGTTAGACGCAAGCACTCTGGTCACGTCACGCTCGTACGTACAACCGCCCTCCCCCCTAACTATTCAGCCAGCAAATGTGATTGAAAATTATATTTCCTTTTCTTTTGGACCCAATAGCCAGCGAACGTTCCCTCAGATGGATGACATTTGCGAACGATTTTCACGGCAATTTGTGTTGGCTGAGCATGGCAAAAATAGTTAGCCAGCATGGCAACTCCGCTGCAGTTCTGTTTTTTGTCAGAAAATTGCCGTGCTTGCAAACTAAATTTATTATCTTTGCATCCTCACGGCAACTAAAGTTGCCATCAAATTTTCACAATTGTAATCCTTCCCACCAAACGTTCGCCTATTATGGTTGTTTTTTCTTTTTCCATTCGTGAAAGGGTGGGCAATATTGGTCAAACATTGGAGCTAAACGTTTATTGGAGCTTTCTGTTAGATACCGCTAACAGGAAGGAATCCGTAGTTCTCAGATTGGAAAACAACTTGGTATGGTGGAGACTCCAGTTGTTGATTTTCGTCCTGCTAAATTCAGATAGGTATGCACCTCTCAACCTGCTGATCCTTCTATTGATGTTATGACTTCATTTATTGACAACACAATTATCAACTTTGTTGATATTGTCCAGATGTTAGCTGATTATCCTAAGGTGGTTTTTTTGGCAAGATTGATAATCAACATGTTCATATGCATAGTCCTATCTTGGAGGGGTTGCTCTTACTCTCGTCTATGCTACTCTTATGTGAGTTTCTTTACCTGATGTTTTAAAATGTTGCCTAATAGTGGAGTTTGTACTCCTCCCATTATCATTTATGCTCGTTGTGGACCAGGGGCGCTGTTGGTTCCACAATTGAGTTAGATGATGCATCCAAAGCTTGACCTTGTGGTCATACACGCCCTTTTAAGATCCCATGATATGAATCTTCTAGAATATTCCTGGTTTGGGCCAAGATGGGAAACTTCAGTGCCTGTGTGGAATCTACTTAGCAAACACAAGCCTGAATCAATGTGGTTTCAATAGATCAAGAGGGAAAACATTTCCCATTCTTTCCTAAAAGTGTTTTCTGGTAATATTTGTTATTCTTGGCACCTGTTGCATGCTGTTAATACCTATTGGGGGTATCCGGGTTGGGCTAAATGAAGATGTTTTTCAAACTATTGGGTCGATTCTTACGAAACATTTTTAATTGTTACCATTAAGATTAAATCTGATGGGGTTTTCAGGCATTTAGTGGTGGTTTATGGTACAATTTATGATGTGCACAAAATTGATTTTATTGCAAAGAGTGCATGAGGTGATAGATTTGTTATCTTACCATATTCTATTGGGGGTGATTTTAATTTAGTGAGAGAAGCTAGGGATAAATATAGTGGTATTATTAATAATAGTTGGACAATCTTGTTCAACGATTGATCAAAGTGGGCCTTGATGGAAACTAACACTACCAATAGGGTTTATAGTTCGTAACAACATCCATGCCTGGAAGGCACACACATAGGTGTAAGTAGTAAGGGTATCTCCAACGCTGACTCCGAAAACACACACGGTATTTGTCCGCTGACTGGTCTAGACTAGTCCGTGAATAGTGATGCTGGAGACGACATCCAATCATGCCACATCCATTTCAAAACAAAATTGAATGAACTAGACAAATTTTATCAAATTTGAATAAACTGTTTAACTAAAACTTGCAAAAAGAGGAGGCTAACTTCTAGCGGTATGACCTCGTACGTGTGCCCCCCTGGGCGGCCACACTGCCGTCATCATAAGTGATGTCATCGTCGTTGGAGTGGTCCTTTGTCCAGCAGTGAAAGGGCGCAATAGTCTTGCCCGGCTGCCCTCTCGCGCCTGTGGAGGAGCCGCTCCGCTTCCTGATAACCCACAAGTATAGGTGATCGCAACAGTTTTCGATGGTAGAGTATTCAACCCAAATTATAGATTCGACACAAGGGGAGCCAAAGAATATTTGCAAGTATTAGCAGCTGAGTTGTCAATTCAACCACACCTGGAGATTAATTATCTATAGCAAGCTGATCAGTAGCACAGTAATATGGTAGTTTTGATGGCAACGGTAACAGTAGTAGTAACAGTAACAGTGATAGCAATGATTTTGTAGCAGTTGTGACAGTAGCAATAACAGTAGTAACTTAGCAAGAACAATATGTGAAAAACTCGTAGGCATTAGATCGGTGAATTCGTTGGATGATATTCACCATATAACAGTCATAACCTACGGCGATACAAAACTAGCTCCGGTTCATAAATATAATGTAGGCATGTATTCCGTAAATAGTCATACATGCTTATGGAAAGAACTTGCATGACATCTTTTGTCCTACCCTCCCGTGGCAGCGGGGTCCATAAGGAAACTAAGGGATATTAAGGCCTCCTTTTAATAGAGAACCGGAACAAAGCATTAGCACATAGTTAATACATGAACTTCTCAAACTACGGTCATCACCGGAAAGTATCCCGAATACTGTCACTTCGGGCCACCACCGTAGAGAACAGACCGATCCGGATCCAGTTCATCCACACCCTCACCAGCTCACAAGAACACACCTCCTGAGGTTGTTCCTCCACTGTACTAGTTCATCCTCAGCCCACCTTGAGGCTAATCCACCACAAAGCAGGAGTAGAGTTTTACACCGCAAGGTGGCCCGAACCTGGGTAAATCATCGTGTCCCGTTTCCTTCTTGTTCTTCGAGCTTGGCCGTGAGATCGACGAGTTGGCAGACCAGGGAGATTGAGTTCTTCGCATGCACCCCAGAGTTCGAACCTGTCTTGGGTCTGCGGAGCCCGAAATCCGACACATTCCTTATTCCGTAGTCCATCAAAACTTAACCCAAAACTTGAAAACTTCACAAAACAAAACTCAACAGAAAACTCGTAAGCTCCGTTTGTATAACAAAGCAAATCACCACTTAGGTACTGTTGTGAACTCATTCTAACTTTATATTGGTGTAATATCTACTGTATTCCAACTTCTCAATGGTTCATACCCTCCGATACTACTCATGGATTTATCAAAATAAGCAAACAACACAGAGAAAATAGAATCTGTTAATAACAGAACAGTTTGTAGTAATCTGGAAACTTCGTATACTTCTGTAACTCCCAAAATTCTGAAAAATTAGGACAACGTAGGCAATTTGTATATCAATCATGTGTCAAAAATTCAAATCAAAATCATGTTCTAGTGAATTTTGAAAATTCCTGGACTGAGCGCAAAAGTTTCTGTTTTTTCACAGAATCAAGTCAACTATCATCCACACTATCTCAAAGGCTTTACTTGGCACTTTATTGAAAAAAGCTATAAAACATGATTACTACAGTATCATAATCATGTGAACACACAAAAATAGTAGGTGTAAATGTTGGATTGTCTCCCAACAAGCGCTTTTCTTTAATGCCTTTTTAGCTAGGCATGGTGATTTTAGTGATGCTCACATAAAGTAAAGAATTGAAACACAAAGAGAGCATGATGAAGAATATGACTAGCACATTTAAGTCTAACCCACTTCCTATGCATAGGGATTTTGTGAGCAAACAATTTAATAGAACAAGAATCAACTAGCATAGGAAGACAAAACAAGCAAAACTTCAAGATTTTCAACATAAAGAGAGGAAACTTGATATTATTGAAATTCCTACAAGCATATATTCCTCCCTCATAATAATTTTAAGTGGCATCATGAATGAATTCAACAAGATAACCATCACATAAAGAATTATTTTCATGATCCCCAAGCATAGAAAATTTACTACTCTCCACATAAGCAAAATGCTTCTCATTTGGAATAGTGGGAGTATCATAAGAAACTCGAATACTATAAATTGTTTCCACATTAAAAGAGTAATGTTCAGAAAAAGGGTAATCATAATTATGACAAGTTTTATAAATATAATCATCACTACTTTTTATAACATAAGTGTCATCGCAATAATCATCATAAGTAGCAACTTTATTCTCATCAAAATCAATTGAAACCTCTTCCAAGATAGTGGAAACATTACTAAATAAAGTCATGGCCTCTCCAAATCCACCTTTATCATTATAATAAGATTCGACACCCTCCAAAATAGTGGGATAGTTATTATCTAAAGTTACACTCTTCCAAACCCAGTTTCATAAGTATTGCAATCATCGTAAATAGGAGGCATGCTATTGTCATAATAAATTTGCACATCAAAACTTGGGGGACTAAAAATATCATCGTCATCAAGCATCGCATCCCCAAGCTTGGGACAAACATTAATTTCAGCAAATAAATTGTCAAGCATGTCATTCTCATCAAACATAGCATCCCCAAGCTTGTGTCTTTGCATATCATAAGCATAATCACTTTTATCATTAATAGTATGAATGAAACCAATAGTATAGAAATTATTATCATCACAATTTTCTAAGTTGGTGCCAAAAAGATTCTCAAGATTATAACAAGTATCATTACTTTCCCAATCATAATCATCACAATGAGTAATAGGCATAACAAAATCATCCTCAATATTTTCTTCGGACGTTGTACCATAAGGCAAAGAATCAATATCATCATCAAGTATATCATCCTCCACATTTATTTTTGATTCATTCTCATGAGGCATAACATTAATAGGAGCAACATCATTCGGGAGAGATACCTTTTTACCTTTGCTTTTCTGTCTTTTTCTTTTTCTTCTCCACATCATGTGTGGGTTTAATCAACTTTTTGGAGCTCCTTGTTGATGAGATTGGTTGCATAGGAAGCTCATTCTCGTTACCTGATTCATCGTAAGAAAAAATAGGAGGATATTGGGAAACCTCTTCCCTTTCATTAGTATTATCTTCATCTTCTATTTGTTTTCTTGTCTTTAAGTAATTGGCAATATAAGGATTCTCAATGCAATTTACCGCACAATACATACAGATTTCCTATAGATCAAAAAAATCTATAGATCAAAATCAAGAAATCTCTTAAGCTTATATTCTGGAATATCCTTAGTTATACGTTTCATTTCTCCATATCCCAGAAGGAAACTAAGTTCATTATGATGCGCAAGGGAAATCAAGTCATCACAATTTTTGGACACGATTCGATCATGAAACAATTTGCATTGGAGATTTAAATGACCACGTTCATTGCAAAGTCCACAAGGACGGTGAGAAAAAATAAATTTTTCAGCACAAACATCTAGCCTCTCTTACAACCATTTAGTTTCTAAATACTTATGCCTCTTACAAAATCTATCTTTCCTTTTTGGTATGTAATTGCAAACTCTATGCACTCCACAAAAATTGATATGCTTATAAGAAACATTTTTATCATGACTAGTGCAATAATCATTAGTACTATGGATATTCAAAGAATTCATACTAAAAACATTGCAATCATTCTCATCATTCAAAGATTTTATGCTAAACATTTTATGAGCTTCTTCTTCTAACACTTGAGCACAATTTTCCTTTCCATCATTTTCACGAAAGACATTAAAAAGATGAAGCATATGAGGCAACCTCAATTCCATTTTTTGTAGTTTTCTTTTATAGACTAAACTAGTGATAAAACAAGAAACTAAAAGATTCAATTGCAAGATCTAAAGATGTACCTTCAAGCACTCACCTTCCCGGCAACGGTGCCAGAAAAGAGCTTGATGTCTACTAGCAATGTTCTTCTTGTAGACTCGTGTTGGGCCTCCAAGCGCAGAGTTTTGTAGGACAGTAGCAAATTTCCCTCAAGTGGATGACCTAAGGTTTATCAATTCGTGGGAGGCGTAGGATGAAGATGGTCTCTCTCAAACAACCCTGCAACCAAATAACAAAGAGTCTCTTGTGTCCCCAACACACCCAATACAATGATAAATTGTATAGGTGCACTAGTTCGGCGAAGAGATGGTGATACAAGTGTAATATGGATGGTAGATATAGGTTTTTGTAATCTGAAAAATATAAAAACAGCAAGGTAACTAATGATAAAAGTGAGCACAAACGGTATTGCAATGCTTGGAAACAAGGCCTAGGGTTCATACTTCCACTAGTGCAAGTTCTCTCAACAATGATAACATAATTGGATCATATAACAATCCCTAGAGGAAATAATTGGATATCACTCCAAAGTTGAACATAAGATGAAATTGCTTGCAGGGTACGAAACCACCTCAAAGTTATTATTTCTGATTGATCTATTGGGCTATTCCTATAAGTGCCACAAACAGCCCTAGAGTTTGTACTAAAATAACACCACATGACACACATCAATCAACCCTAATGTCACCTAGATACTCCAATGTCACCACAAGTATCCGTGGGTCAATTATAAAATATGCATCACACAATTTTAGATTCATAATATTCAATCCAACGCAAAGAACTTCAAGAGTATCCTGAGATTTCTACCGGAGAAAGGAATATGAAAATGTGCATCAACCCCTATGCATATATTACCCCAATGTCACCACGGGAATCCGCAAGTTGATAACCGAAACATACATCAAGTGGATCAACAAAACATACATCAAGTGCTCTCACATCCAAAGATTCAATCCGACATAACAAAACCTCAAAGGAAAAGACTCAATTCATCACAAGGTAGAGAGGGAGAAACACCATATGATCCAACTATAGTAGCAAAGCTCGCGGTACATCAAGATCGTGCCAAATCAAGAACACGAGAGAGAGATCAAACACATAGCTGCTGGTACATACCCTCAACCCCGAGGGTGAACTACTCCCTCCTCGTCATGGAGACCGCCGGGATGATGAAGATGACCACCGGTGATGGTTTCCCCCTCCGGCAGGGTGCCTGTCGTGGAATTGTCACGTCAGATGTCCTTGGGCTAGGACTTAGTCGTGGAGCCATCGCAACTAGGAAGCTTGAAGGGGTTATGCGGGACAAGGAACACGAGGGTTTATACTGGTTCGGCCCCTTACGGTGAAGGTAAAAGCCTACGTCCAGTTCGAGGTGTTATTGATTAGGGTTACAATCGCCAGGGAGCTAAACAGCTATGCCCGGCTCTCGGAGAGATCGTTGTCGCCCTTAAACCGCTGCCGGGTCGTCTCCTTATATAAGGAGGCTGACGCCTAGCAGCCCTTAGAGTCCCGGCCGGCTCATAAGAGTGTCCGGCTTGGACTCTAAACAATACTTGCCTTACACTACAAGTCTACTATAACAATGATTGTAACTACGGGCTTTAAGCTATATCCGGGTCTCAGCCCATCTCTGGCCCATTATCCTGAAACTTAGCTCCGGGCTTCTGGTAATGATCCTTGGAGTAACCCGGCCCTCCTGGCGGGTGACCCCCAGGTCTATATCCTCAACAGTGCCGGAACGGGGCCCCGATTGGTTTTTCGTGGCTACAGAGGCTTGTGGCGGCAGAACTTCCGATCTAGGTTTCTTTCTGGGGTTTTCTATATTTATAGGAGTTTTTAGCGTCGGGGACAAGTCAGGGGGGTCCACGAGGCGGCGACAAGGCAGAGGGGCGCGCCCTCCACCCTTGTGGATGCCTTGTGGCTCCCCTGGTCCATCTCCGATACTCCATGGGCTTCTTCTGGTCCATAAAAAATCATCGTAAATTTTCAGCTCGTTTGGACTCTGTTTGATATTCCTTTTCTGTAAAACTCAAAAACAAGGAAAAACAGAAACTGACACTGGGCTCTAGGTTAATAGGTTAGTTCCAAAAATAATATAAAATAGCATATTAAGGCACATAAAACATCCAGATGGATAATATAATAGCACTATAGGAATCAGACACTTTGCCGTCAGCCATGGCTGACGGCAAAGGCATTCCTGGCTGACGCTTGTTCTTTGCCGTCAGCCTTCTGTCTGCATATGGCAAAGACCTTTGCCATCAGCTAGCGGACGGCAAAGAATAGGCTGACGACAAAGGTCCTGATTCCAGTAGTGAGCATGGAATAATCAAAAGTTATAGATACGTTGGAGAGGTATCCGCAGTCCCGCCCACATCACACATACACACACACACATACACTTTCAGTCGGCAGGAGAGGGCATATCAACAAGATGTATCGTAAAATGGACCAAGAATAATCCAGCTTGGTCGTACAACCTCTCTCTCATTGTTGGTCAAAGTGATGGCCGTCCATGCGACCCCAGAGATGGGCTAGCTCGCCAATAATCACGCAAGTAGCTAGTCCCCGAAGACAACCACTGCCTGCGTGTGGCCCAAACATATGTATGGAGGTGTTGATGTTTGAATACACAATGGAACAAGTTTGATGTGGCACCATCCTTTTTGGAACCAAAAATCCTCACACAGAGCGAGGGTTAGTTGATGATGCATATGTATGTCACACCACACTTTGAGCCGATGTTGGGGATTCATGCATGCATGCATGCATAGTATGCGCTCAAACTTAATTAGGTCTAAATCTCACCATGACCTACTACGATAACATGAACCAAAGGAACAATCCACCATGGTAACCTATCTTGTTGTCGGTCAAAGTGATCACGGATGTCCACGCAGGCCCATGAATATATAGGCTTGTCGCCTATAACCACGCGAGGGAGTGTACCGTTCGAAGACAACCACTACATGCATATGTATGTATGCAGGTGATGCGTGCACGCATGTTTGAATACCATTCACAACATTGATGTGGCACATGCGTCGAAAATCGTACAGTCCCCAGACAGAGCGAGATCGGTTCATGACGTGTCGTGGTACTGGCCACTACGACTCGATGGGAGAGGGATTCATTGATACGTCTCCAACATATCTATAATTTTTGATTGTTCCATGCTGTTATATTATCATTCTTGGGTGTTCTACAAGCATTTTACAATCATTTTATATATTTTTTGGGACTAACCTCTTGACATAGTGCCAAGTGCCAGTTGCTGTTTTCTACTTATTTTTTACATCGCAGAAAATCAATATCAAACGGAGTCCAAACACCGCGAAACTTTTTGGAGATTTTTTATGGACCAGAACACCCAGGATGGGCCAGTGCAGCACCTGGGGGTGCCTCGAGGGGGGACCAACCCACCAGGGCATGCCTGGGCCCCCAGGCACGCCCAGGTGGGTTGTGGCCACCTCGGTGGCCTCCCGCACCCCCTCTTTACCCTATAAATTCAAAAATATTCCAAAACCCTTGGGGGTTAACCTAGATCGGAAGTTCCGCTGCCGCAAGCCTCTATAGCCACCGAAAACCAATCGGGAGCCCATTCCGGCACCCTACTGGAGGGGGAGATCATCACCGGTGGCCATCTTCATCATCCCGGCGGCCACCACGATGAGGAGGGAGTAGTCCACCCTCGGGGCTGAGGGTTTGTACCAGTAGCTATGTGTTTAATCACGCTCTCTCTCTCTCTCTCATGATCTTGAGATGTCATGATCTTGATATATCATGGGCTTTGTTAACATAGATGGATCATACGATGTTTCTCCCCTCTCTACTCTTGTTGTGATGAATTGAGTCTTTAATTACCCTTTGAAGTTTTGTCTTGTTGGATTGAATGTTCAGATCTGAGAACACATGATGTATGTCTTGCGGTATGAATACTTGAGGTGACAATGGGGTATCATATTGATTCACTTGATATATGTTTTGGCATTCAACTCGCGGATTCCCACGGTGACATTGGGGTAATCTATGCATTGGGGTTGATGCACGTTTTTATTATCTTTTCTCCGATAGAAACTTTGGGGTTTCCTTATAGTTCTTTGTGTGGATTGAATATTATGATCATGAAGTTGTTTGATGCATATCGTAGAATTAACTCACGGATACTCGTGGTGACATTGGAGTATCTAGGTGACATTAGAGTTGGTTGATGTGTGTCATATGGTGTTATTTTAGTACGAACTCTTGATTAGATCGATCGGAAAGAATAGCTTGCGTTATTTTAGTACGAACTCTAGGATAGATTGATCGGAAAGAATAGCTTTGAGGTGGTTTCGTACCCTACAAACAATTTCTATCTGTTGTTCTCCGCTAATAGGAACTCGGGAGTGATTCTTTATTGCACTTTGAGGGATAATCATATGATCCAACTGTGCTAGCACTGTTGAGAGATTGCACTAGTGAAAGTATGCACCCTAGGCCTCATTTTCCATCATTGCAATACCGTTTGTGCTCCGTTTTAATATTTACTACCTTGCTGTTTTTTATTGTTCGCACTACAAAAACTCATATCTACTATCCATACCACACTTTTGTCACCATCTCTTCGCCGAACTAGTGCACCTATACAATTTGCCATTGTATTGGGTGTGTTGGGGACACAAGAGATGTCTTGCATTTAATTGCAAGGTTGCTTGAGAGATACTATCTTCATCCTATGCCTCCCATGGATTGATAAACCTTAGGTCATCCACTTGAGGGAAAATTGCTACTGTCCTACAAAACTCCGCGCTTGGAGGCCCAACATGAGTCTACAAGAAAAAAGTTGCGTAGTAGACATCATTCATGCGTACACATGCATGTGTAGTGCTCAAACTGTATCATGTCATCACAGAGCATGACCTATATATCATCATGCCTAGCTAAAAGGCATTAAACTTTTTGCACAATAAGCTCTGATAAATTTTCTATAGTGTGTGAAATTTTCAGAATTGTTTGAATTGAATAAGTATAGATACTCTTGCATTCTTTACAGACTGTACTGTTTTGGCAGATTACTGTTTTGTTTGCATATGTTTGCTTGTTTAATGATTCTATTTGAGGATATGAGTATTAAATATGCAGAGGCATTTAGTATGCAATGTTAAATAATAATTTTTGTGGTTTGCTACAGCAGAGAATGATAAGGTTTTTGCATTGGTTTATACTAAGTTATCTCACGAGTTCTTGTTGAGTGTTGTGTGGATGAAGCTTTTGAGATTTAGGGAAACTGTGATATGAGAGGAATTAAGGAGACACAAAAGATCAAGCTTGGGGATGCCCAAGGCATCCCAAGTTAATATTCCAATAAGTCTCAAGCATCTAAGCTTGGGGATGCCCCGGTAGGCATCCACTGTTTTGGCAGATTGCTGTTTTGTTTGCATTGTTTGCATATGTTTGCTTGTTTAATGATTCTATTTGAGGATATGAGTATTAAATATGCAAAGGCATTTAGTATGCAATGTTAAATAATAATTTTTGTGGTTTGCTACAGTAGAGAATGAGGTTTTTGCATTGGTTTATACTAACTTATCTCACGAGTTCTTGTTGAGTGTTGTGTGGATGAAGCTTTTGAGATTTAGGGAAACCGTGATATGAGAGGAATTAAGGAGACACAAAAGCTCAAGCTTGGGGATGCCCAAGGCATCCCGAGTTAATATTCCAATAAGTCTCAAGCATCTAAGCTTGGGGATGCCATGGTAGGCATCCCACCTTTCTTCATCAACAGTTATCGGTTAGTATCGGTTGATCATAAGTTTTTGCTGCTTCACATGATGTGTGATATCCTTGGAATGTCATTTTATTTTCATTTTTCTTGTTGTTTTAATAAAATACTTAGATTTGAAAGTTTTTAAATAAAATAGAGTGCTCAAATAGTTGCCAGGGAGGCTAAGTAAGCGGCATTCACATCCCGTCAACGAAGCTCTTTTCTATGGAATTGGTCTAGTGCTTCACTTATATCTTTTTGAGCACGGTGTGCTTTAGTATTTTTGAAGAAATTCTCTCTTGCTTCACTTAAATTAATTTGAGGGAAAGAAATATTATGCTCATGATCTTCACTTATATTTGTTTGAGCTTATCAAAAGCAACTTATGAAAATTAGTCCCAAAGTATCCAAGAAGGATATAATAAAAACTTTCATGAAGATATTGGACAAAATAAACTTGATTCTTTGTAATAGTTTTGAGATATGATGATGTGATATGTTAGTCACGTTGATGAGTAATCATGCTTTAGTAAGAATACTGGTGTTAAGGTTTGTGATTCCCTATGCAAGCACGAAAGTCAATAGTCATGCAATGAAATAATATCCTACTTGTTGTGACGCCCCCGATTTAATCGTACACTAGTCATGCACGCAAACGTGTATGATCAAGATCAGGGACTCACGGGAAGATATCACAGCACAACTCTAAAAGTAAATAAGTCATACAAGCATCATAATACAAGCCAGGGGCCTCGAGGGCTCGAATACAAGTGCTCGATCATAGACGAGTCAGCGGAAGCAACAGTATCTGAGCACAGACATAAAGTTAAACAAGGTGCCATAAGATGGCTAGCACAAACTGGTATACAGATCGAAAGAGGCGCAGGCCTCCTGCCTGGGATCCTCCTAAACTAGTCCTGGTCGTCGGCGGCCTGCACGTAGTAGTAGGCACCCACGGTGTAGTAGGAGTCGTCGTCGACGGTAGCGTCTGGCTCCTGGGCTCCAGCATATGGTTGCGACAACCGAGAAGAAAGGAAAGGGGAAAAAGGGGAAGCAAAGCAACCGTGAGTACTCATCCAAAGTACTCGCAAGTAAAGATCTACACTACATATGCATGGGTATCAGTGTAAAGGGCCAATATCGGTGGACTGAACTGCAGAATGCCAGAATAAGAGGGGGATAGCTAATCCTGTCGAAGACTACGCTTCTGGCAGCCTCCATCTTGCAGCATGTATAAGAGAGTAGATGGTAAGTTCACCAAGTATCATCGCATAGCATAATCCTACCCGGCGATCCTCCCCTCGCCGCCCTGTGTGAGAGCGATCACTGGGTTATATCTGGCACTTGGAAGGGTGTGTTTTATTAATTATTCGGTTCTAGTTGTCATAAGGTCAAGGTACAACTCCGGGTTGTCCTTTTACCGAGGGACACGCCTATTTGAATAGATAAACTTCCCTGCAGGGGTGCACCACATTTCCCAACACACTCGATCCCCTTTGGCTGGACACACTTTCCTGGGTCATGCCCGGCCTCGGAAGATCAACACGTCGCAGCCCTACCTAGGCACAACAGAGTGGTCAGCACACCAGTCTAAATCCTATGCGCGCAGGGGTCTGGGCCCATCGCCCATTGCACACCTGCACGTTGCGTACGCGGCCGGTAAGCAGACCTAGCCTCCCTAATACAAGAGCAGGCGTTCTAGTCCAATCCGGCGCGCGCCGCTCAGTCGCTGACGTCAAGAAGGCTTCGGCTGATACCACGACGTCGAGTGCCCATAACTGTTCCCGTGTAGTTAGTTAGTGCGTATAGGCCAGTGGCCAGACTCATATCAAATACAAAGATCTCGTTAAGCGTGTTATTTTGAAGTAACCGCGGACGCCGACCAGGGCCAGGCCCACCTCTCTCCTAGGTGGTCTCAACCTGCCTTGTCGCTCCGCCACGAAGTAATAGTCAGGGGCCGTCGGGAACTCAGGCCCACCACTACCTGGATGGAGCCACCTGTCCTTTCAGCCCCCACATAGGAATCACATGCGGGTACTCTACGAGCCGACCCGACTTTAGTCACCACCTGTATAGTATGTATGTATATACCCGTGATCACGTCCCAAGTGATCACGGCTCAATAGTATAGCATGGCAGACAGACAAGAATGTAGGGCCACTGATGAAGTACTAGCAACCTATACTAAGCATGTAGGATTGCAGGTAAAGGTATCAACAATTGTAGCAACAATGACAGGCTATGCAGCAGAATAGGATTAACCGAAAGTAGTAACATGCTACACTACTCTAATGCAAGCAGTAGAGAGAAGGAATAGGCGATATCTGGTGATCAAGGGGGGGGGGGCTTGCCTGGTTGCTCTGGCAAGGAGGGGTCATCAACACAGTAGTCGATCGGGGCACCAGCAGCGGCGTCAGTCTCGTAGTCTACCGGAGAGAAGAGGGGGAAGAAACAATGAATAATGCAAACAGATGCATATCGATGCATGACAAGACAAGTAACGGTGCTAGGTGTGCCCTAACGCGGTAGGAGGTGATACCGGCGAAGGGGGGGAAACATCCGGGAAAGTATTCCCGGTGTTTCGCGTTTTCGGACAGATGAACCAGAGGGGGAAAGTTGCGTGTTCGCTATGCTAGGGATGTGTGGCGGACGAACGGGCTACGTAATCGGATTCATCTCGTCGTTGAGGAGCAAGTTTCATGTACAAAGTATTTTCATCCGAACTACGGATTATTTTATAATAATTTTCAAAGATTTAATCAATTTCTAGAATTGTTAAATTCATTTAATTCGAAAAAATTGTTTATTGCATCAGCGTGATGTCAGCATGACATCAGCAGTCAACTCTGACCGTTGACCGATCAAACTGACGGTGGAGCCCATCTGTCATGGACTCAATTAGTTAAGGAGGTTTAATTTGTCTAATCTAGTTTATTAGGCTAATTAAGCAAGGTTAATTAAGTTACTTAATTACCCAATTAATTAATTAATTTTATTTTTGTTTTCTCCATTTTTTTGAAAAAGGGGCTGTGGGTCCCGCTGGGCAGTGGCCCAAAGGCCAAGCCACAGGGGCGGTTAGCGGGCACCGGGCGCTGGGCGCGAGCAGGCGCGGCTGCGGGCGAAGCCGCAGCCCGCCGAGGAGCGAGGCGCGGCAGGAGCGGGGCCGAGCGGTGCAGCTGGTGCAGCCGGCCGTCGACGGCGGCGGCAGGGGCGCAGACCTGGGCGGCGCCGCGGGAGGGGGTGCGGCAGCGGGGCGGCGGTGGTGCGAGCGATGAGCAGCGGCAGTTGGCAGCGGAGCAGCAAGCAGCAGAGGAAGGCTCGGCAGCAGCAGTAACCAGCAGTTATGCAGCAGAGTATAGCAACGGCAGGACGAGCAGCGGCGGCAAAGCAACAGCGACAACAGCTGTTGAGCAGGCGCAGGCCTGGGCGGGGAGCCACGGAGGGCGCGGCTAGGCAAGCACTAGTCGGAGACGGGCGCGGGGCGCGGTTGGTAGCGGCGGCGATAGCAGAAGCAGAGGCAGCGGCGCAGTAGAACAAGGTAGCAGCGGGAGGAGGCCGACCGGCGGGCAGATGCCACGCGCGCGCAGGACCAGGCCTGAGCGCGGCGAGCGCGCACGGGGGAAGCGGGTGAGGGAGTCCTGGACTAAGGGGTCCTCGGGCGTCCGGCCTGTTATCTATGGGCCGGACTGGTGGGCTGTGAAGACATGAAGACCGAAGACTGTACCCGTGTCCGGATTGGACTCTCCTTGGCCTGGAAGGCAAGCTTGGCGACTAAATATGAAGATTCCTTCTCATGTAACCGACTCCATGTAACCCTAGATCCCCCCGGTGTCTATATAAACCGGAGGGTTTAGTCCGGAAAGGATATACTCATTACCATAGTCATACAGGCTAGGCTTCTAGGGTTTAGCCATTACGATCTCGTGGTAGATCAACTCTTGTAACACTCATATTCATCAAGATCAATCAAGCAGGGAGTAGGGTATTACCTCCATAGAGAGGGCCTGAACCTGGGTAAACATCGTGTCGCCCGTCTCCTGTTACCATCGACCCTAGACGCACAGTTTGGGACCCCCTACCCGAGATCCGCCGGTTTTGACACCGACATTGGTGCTTTCATTGAGAGTTCCACTGTGCCGTCGACGAAAGCTTCGATGGCCCCTTCGATCGTCCATAGTGACGCTGTCCAAGGAGAAAACTTCCTCCCCGGACAGATTTTCGTATTCGGTGGCTTCGTACAGCGGGCCAACTCGCTTGGCCATCTGGAGCAGATCGATAGCTACACCCCTGGCCACCAGGTCAGATTTGGAAGCTTGAACTACGTCGCGGATATCCGTGGAGACCTGATCTTCAACGGATTTGAGACCACGGCGATCGCTCCTGCTCGCTCCGATGAACATGACCTAAATCTGTCATCGGAACATACTCAGGAGATGGTTCCTATAACTGCTACGGCCTTAGATCCAGAGCGGATTACGCCATCCGAAACCGTAGAATCCGCGGCGTTGGAGCCGCACACGGACTCAGCACCTCGGAATGTTTGCGTCAATGGAATTCCGGACTCGCCTCCGGCTATAAGTTTCGGACCACACACGCCTGCGGACGCAGAGCTGGATCGGCTATCGAACTTCGAGTTCAGCGCCGCAGATATCTTCCAACACTCGCCCTTGGGCGATGTTCTAAATTCATGAAAAAACCTGTCCTTGGCAGGGGACTCACAGCCGAACTATGTCCGGTTCGAGCTAGAGGCCGATAATGAAGAATTTCGCTTCCCACCCGCCACCCACTTCATAGCCACTGTCGAGGACTTAACCGACATGTCTGATTATGGCTCCGAAGACATCGACGGTATAGACGACGATGCCGACAAAGAGCAAGGCCAAGACCCGCCACTCACGGGACGTGGGATGGCCACCTCTTCATACGACGTGTACATGGTTGATACACCTACAAAAGCTAGCGATGCTGACAAGGAAGATCCAGTTGAGAATAAACCTCCTGAGACACAGTCTAAGTACCGGCGCCCTAAACACCGATCCAAGTCACATCGCAGCAACGATGACACCGAAAAAATAGTACTCCAGACGACGCCGAAAACAATGAAGACCCTGTTGGAGCAAGATCCGAACAGGAGGAACAAGAAAACGGGCAAGTCAGCCCCGATGAACATGCCCTGCCCAGCGACAATTTGGAGGATGACAACTACCTTCCGCTCTCCGAAGATGAGGTGAGCCTCGGTGACGAAGGCTTCATTGTGCCCGAAGAGCCCCTCGAGCAGGAGCGCTTCAAGCGCAGGCTAATTGCCACTGCAAGGAGCCTGAAAAAGAAGCAGCAACAGCTCCAAGCTGACCAAGACCTACTCAACGATAGATGGACCGAAGTCCTGGCCGCTGAAGAATACGGCCTTAGAGGCCCAGCCAAAAGCTACCCAAAGCATAAATTGCTACCTCAATTCGATGATGAGGCATTGGAGCCCGTACCATCATCACAGAATGCGGCAGGCCGTCGACAACTCTGTCCGAATAAGAGGCAACTCAAGCCGAACACCAGAACGCCCCACCTCGCCATAAAGGCAGGAATAACACAACTCATGGTTGCACAGACGACCTTCAACGGGACTTGGACAGTAGAGCAGGACACGCAAGACCGATCTATGGATCGCGAGGGCATGCCTCGACACACGACGGCAGCCACCTATTCGGACGTGACGAACCTAGCCACGCCCGAGCCAAAAATCGCAAATGGATTCCTTCGGAGGTACGCTGCAGTGTGGCCCTAAATAGAGGCGCCGCACACCCTTTTTGCTTCACTGATGAAGTAATGAATCATGAATTCCCCCAAGGATTCAAACCCGTCAATATTGAATCATATGACAGAACAACCGATCCCGCGGTATGGATAGAAGATTTTATCCTCCACATCCATATGGCTCGTGGGGACGATCTCCACGCCATTAAATACCTCCCACTAAAGCTAAAAGGGTCAGCTCGGCACTGGTTGAACAGCCTACCCAAAAATTCCATAGACATCTGGGAAGATTTGGAAGAAGCCTTCCTCGACAACTTCCAAGGAACATATGTCCGGCCACCGGACGCCGATGACCTAAGTCACATTATCCAACAGCCCGGAGAGTCAGCCAGGAAACTCTGGACTCGGTTCTTAGTCAAAAAGAACCAAATCGTCGACTGTCCAGACGCGGAAGCCCTCGCAGCCTTCAGACACAGCGTCCGGGACGAATGGCTTGCACGACACCTCGGTCAAGAAGGTCCTAAATCCATGACAGCCCTTACTGCTCTAATGACCCGCTTTTGCGCGGGAGAAGACAGCTGGCTCGCTCGTAGAAGCAATAGCGCCAATGACCCGGGCACCTTCGAAATCCGAGACGGCAATGGCAAGCCACGACGAAGCAAACACAACAGTCGCAATGAAAATGAACGATCACGCGGCACAACGGTCAACGCCGGATTCAGCAACCCCAAGCCCGGTCAATGGAAGAAGCCATTCAAGGCGAACCGAGATGAACCATCCAACCTAGACAAGATATTGGACCGACCCTGCCAGATTCACGGACACCCCGATAAACCAGCTAACCATACCAATAGAAATTGCTGGGTCTTCAAGCAGGCCGGCAAGATCAGCGCCGAACACAAGGGGAGGAGGCCGCCAGGCGACAGGGACGACGGAGAGGTTCACCAACGAAATACCGGGGGCCAGAAACGATTTCCACCAGAGGATCGACTACTCCCAGAGCGGAAATAGCAGTCCGACTTCCGACGCCCACCTAGTACACCTGCAAAATGTGTACCGTGCATACATCACTACGCACTCAAGATACCATGGGCGTCGGCGGAAGCACACTACGGACAGGCCTACAAACATTCCCGTAATATTTTTTATCTATTTTCTTCTTATTCCTTCACTATCTCTTAAAAACAGGTGACGAACAGGGCAAATATCTAAAACTAACTCCATCGGAGTTCGGATCCGTACACTCACCTAAGGGGCTACTTCCATCAAGGATTCCCCTCACCGAGGACAGGCAGCGCAGACGTGCGACAGGAGGTCCAAAATAACTTTTTGTAGATCACACTCTTTATTTCAAGCCTGTACTATGCCTCTTCCTCCTCCTCCAACCCCGAGCATGTCAAATAGTCGGGGTTGTGGTCTTTATATATACAAAGCAATCATTGGCATATTGATTGGGTCCCAGTAAACAGTATCCGAATTAATCATCCATTTTGTTCCGCCAATGAGTACGTCTCCCATGATTATTTCACAGATATACCCTGGCACAACCTGCCAGGGGCTCAGTATGGGAACAAATGAGTTGCCAGCAAAAGTTCGAACAGCTCTATAGCGTACTTCGGCGTTGCAAGTTTGGCCTTATATGCATCAGCTCCGAATCATTGTCTTGGGTCAATAGTTGGGTTGCCCGGCTCCTATGCTCCGCTCCATCGGTAGGGTAATAAAGGGAGAACTACTACGATTGTGCCCTGGCTTAAACCGGACGAGCACCTCAGTAGAGAAAGCTGAAAACTGACTGTCATGATGCGGCGAGAGCTGGTCAACCACTTGACGACTTAGTGGAATCTTTAGTGATTCTCCGTGTCACACGAGGGATCTTTTTCAGATCAAATATGTAAGGCACTATATTATAATACGCCGCATACATACCAGGGGCTATGTCGTAGCCCCACCATAAAACTCCTATGGCTAAGTGAAAGTGTTAACGCCCTATAGTCCGATTGCCTGGTTCGCCGCATTATCACCTCCTTCATGGACCAAGACGTTGGATAAAGAGTGATTAAATGCTTTTACGAACACCCCCGTACTTCCTACGAGGGGGCTGAAGCCGACGACTGGAAAACTTTCAGATTATATTAAAACGGCCGCACAGGAGGAATACAAGCTTTCGAGCAAAAACATAAAAATAGATTAACTATAAAATTGTCTTTTACAATTATCATACACCTCACTCGAACATTATGTCTTTCGAGCACTGACCCTCTATCAAGCGGGCAGCCTCTAGGACGTCTTCAAAATAGTGCTCCAGTTCAGGACGGTCCTTGCCCTTGGGTGGACTCTTCGCCGCGACGTCGATGGCCTTCATCTTCCCCCACAATATCTTGACTCGGGCAAGAGCCATCCGTGCACCCTCAATGCACGTCGACCACTTCACAGCATCGATACGCGGCACACAACAAGCCTTTGCACTGAACCGAAGTAGCTATTCGGAACAGGCTCGGTTGGCCACAACCGGATTATGACATTCTTCATGGCAGCGCCGGATATCCTATGAAGCTCGGCCCATTGGGACAACTGTTCATTCAGCAACAGAGGGCGCTTTGATATGCCAAACTGTGACCAGAAAAGCTTCTCCGTTGCGTACCCCTCTCACGCTTGACAATACTGCGCCGCATCGGAAGAACTCTTCGGCAAGTCTAAAAACTCGTCCGAAGAACTCCACACGAGGTCAAGCTGAGCATAGTTCGTATCGCCGAACTTAGTCTTTAACAAAAAGGGTTTACCAGCCACAATCTCCCCAGCTTGCCGGATCTCCTCACGGGCTGCTCTGGATTCGGACCGCGCTTCTTTCGCCTCTTGTAAGGCCTTATCTAGTTCAGCCGTTTTGGCTTTATTCTCCTTCTCCAGCAATTCACAGCGGCCAGTAGCATTATTCAGTTTTAGCGCCATCGTGGATATCTTCTCCTCGACTTGGCGCCGGGCAGCTTGTTCGGCTTTTAACTCAGCCGATGCCTTTTCGGCAGCCGCATTGCTACTCTGGGCCTGCTCCTTGGTCCGGGCCAGCTCCGCTCGAAGAACTTCAACGACGGCAGCACCATCTGCAGCCATGGACATCCCAGCATATAAATTTTAGCATCATGCTTATACCACACAAATGTACGGGTATTGCCCGGAATACATACCTTGCGACTCGTCAAGACGCATATTGATTAACGCAAGATCGTCCCCTGCTACATCCAGCTTCCGCTGCAGCTCGGCAATATCCATAGTCTGGGAAGTGGACAAGGGGGAAGCAGCCTGTGTTCAAGTTCACCAGATTAGTCCTTGAGTAATTCTTTTCGATCCTCCGTTCGCTTCCTAGTGGAAGGCGACCTGAGTCTCAGGGGCTACTACCTATACACAGGTGCATCTTTGCAAATAAAACATAGTTGAAGACATTATGTCACAAACCTCGAAGCCTTTTAGCAGGCTCATGAATGCTTCATTCAATCCGCTCTTCGTGGACGAAATCTTCTCAACCACTATACCCATCAAGGTACGCTGTTCCCCCGAGATAGATGCTTTTCGCAACATGTCCCGCAATATATCCGGAGCCTCCGGGTCTCCGAAAGCCGCTCTAGGAGCACCACCATCCTTTGAAGGAATCTGGTCACCTGTCTCCAGAATCACCGTCGGCTGCGAGCCGGATAGTCCGGGGCCTTTATTATCAGCCCCAAAATCTCGGACGGTCGGAGATCCACCTTCGGGTACTGCCTCTTTTATCCCCTGCATAGCTTGTTGATCAAGAAAAACCCTCCGCGATGACACTTCAGAATCGTCCGCCTTATTAGGCGAGGAGGTTGGGGGAGGCGTCTCACTCTCCATCATCTCTGGGAGGAGACCTCCCGAAGAAGAGGATTGCCCAGAAAAACTCTGTGTCGACCTGTAAAAATGCACGAACGCGTTACGTATATCTTCGGTAACGACAAAGGAGTATCAAAGTACCCCGGATTCACTTACGGTTTGGTCGAGGGCTTGTCCCCATGATGGAGCCGTACAACAGCGTTGCTTTCCAAACCCAAGCCGCTCGACGGTGGCGTCTTGCCCCTCTTGGGAGACCACCCCTCCGTACCTTTGGAGGCGGCCCTTTTCCTCCTTCTTAGAGAAGGGATACTGGGTCCTCTCTCGCCTCTGTCTTCAGGCGAGGAAAGATTGATTTCTTCAGACTCTACATCCGACTTACCTTCGGAACAAAGGTCATCTCAGGTCTTCTCACTCTCCTGTTTACCCTCCCTTGCCGGCGCCTTGTATGGTGCCGAGGCCAGCATCCTTGTTAACAAAGGACTAGCTGAGTCTTCGGGAAGGGGAGCCGGACACCTGATCCGTTCCACTTTCTTTATCCAGCCCTGAAAAAGGATGATTTGGTCAGTACCACTGAGTGTCTGACTATGAGGTGTTCGGCGAACGAGTACTTACCGGGGTGTCCGAGATGGTTGCAGTCTAAGCCGATGTCTTCGGTGGTGTCCGACCATTGCTTTCGTTTTCCGAAAAATAATCTCCACATTCCTTCGTGCGTAGTGCCGAAGAAGTGCTGAAGGGTCCGCGGCCCTTCTGGATTGAACTCCCACATGCGGAGAGGCCGTCGCTGGCACGGTAGGGTCCCGCGGACTAGCATCACTTGAACAACGTTGACGATATTGGTATCCCTCTCAATGAGGCTTCGGATGCACCTTTGCAAAGTCCGCACCTCGTTCGTTGATCCCCAGTCCAACCCCTTGTTAATCCACGATGCAAGCTGAGTTGGTAGGCTGGATCGAAATGCGGGCGCAGCCGCCCACTTGGAGCCACGGGGCTCGGTGATATAGAACCACCCCTGCTGCCATAAATTGGAAGATTTGGCAAAGGATCCCTCCAACCAAACAGCGCTAGCGAGCTTGCTCACTATGGCACCACCGCACTCTGCCTGCTCCCCCTCTGTCACTTGCGGCTTCACGTCGAAGGTCTTGAGCCACAAGCCGAAGTGTGGAGGAATTCAGAGGAAGGCTTCGCACGTGACGATAAACACCGAGATAAGAAGAATAGAGTCCGGGGCCAGATCGTGAAAATCTAGCCCGTAATAGAACATGAGTCCTCGTACAAAGGGATTAAGTGCAAACCCTAACCCGCGGAGGAAGTGGGACACGAACACGACCCTCTCGATGGATCTAGGGGTGGGAATAACCTGCCCCTCGGCAGGAAGCCGATGAAGGATTTCTGCGGTCAGATATCTCGCCGCTTGAAGCTTTGCAATATCTCCCTCCGTGACAGAAGAAGCCACCCACCGGCCTTAACGGCTAGATCTGGACATGATTGGAGTTTGTGGCGCTTCGAACCTGGGTGTTGGAACTCGGGGTGGCAAGGGTTGAGGAAGAAGCAAGCGTGAAAGAAAAAGACGGGTCTGAACCCCTATATAAAGGCCGTGAATATCGAACTTCCCCTCCTGGGCCTCAGGACCTGCCTGTTCCCAAGGAGTTGTACCCAAACGAAGGTTGGGTTACCCACGCCCGGGTTGATAAGAATCCCTCAAAAAAGGGAGACACTATCTCCGCTTGGATAAGACATGCCAATAAAACCACGTCTTGAGATGTGGGACGGCGGGCCAGCTAACGGTTCGAAAATAATGGCCGAGTAGGCGTGATGTCATATTACCAAAAAGTTGTCAACGGATTGAACTCGTGAAATATTATATCCTCTGCAGTTGAGTATACGAGTCCGGATACACTCATTACATCTGAAGACTATCTGGGAGTTCGGAAAGGGGAACCCGCCTTGCAATGCCGAAGACAATCTGCGCGCCGGACTCCTCGTCATTGAAGCCAGGTTCAGGGGCTACTGAGGGAGTCCTGGACTAAGGGGTCCTCGGGCGTCCGGCCTGTTATCTATGGGCCAGACTGGTGGGCTGTGAAGACATGAAGACCGAAGACTGTACCCGTGTCCGGATTGGACTCTCCTTGGCGTGGAAGTCAAGCTTGGCGACCAACTATGAAGATTCCTTCTCATGTAACCGACTCCATGTAACCCTAGATCCCCCCAGTGTCTATATAAACCGGAGGGTTTAGTTCGGAAAGGATATACTCGTTACCATAGTCATACAGGCTAGGCTTCTAGGGTTTAGCCATTACGATCTCGTGGTATATCAACTCTTGTAACACTCATATTCATCAAGATCAATCAAGCAGGAAGTAGGGTATTACCTCCATAGAGAGGGTCCGAACCTGGGTAAACATCGTGTCCCCGGTCTCGTGTTACCATCGACCCTAGATGCACAGTTCGGGACCCCCACCCGAGGTCCGCCGGTTTTGACACCGACAGCGGGCAGGCGCGACCAGGTGCGTGGGGCAACGCAGTACGCGCAGGGGCGAGCGAGGACTGGTGCGGTCGGGCGTGCTTGGCCATCGGCCATGCAGGGCACGAGGAGAGGAGGTATGGGTCTCACTGGAAGGCGGGGGAGACGAGGAGCACACTGTCGTGCTCGGACACGAGCGGTAGTGGCTGTGGCCATGGCTGCGCCATGCCCGGCGACGAGGGGCTCTCGGTCACGACGGGACAACGATGGGGCGACGAAAATGAGCGGGGAAGAGAGGGGATTGACGCGGAGCTCACCTAGGGAGCACAAGGAGGCTCCATGAGTAGCTTAGGAGCAGCAGGGGGTAGCCGGATTTGGCGATGAACGCCGACGACCAAAGGAAGTAGATGAAGTCGATCCCGGCGATGTCGTCCCCTCCAGCTCGAACGGTGGTGCGTAGAGGACGTAGACGAACACTGCGGAGCTCCTGGACTTGTTGCAACGACAAGGGGAGTCCGGTGGCCGCGGGATCGATGAGGTGGCGGCGACCACACGCTCGGACGATGAAGAAAAAGAAAGGGGCGAGCGAGAGGGAAGAATGGTTGGCCTAGGGTTTGTCTGATGCGTCGGGGAGGGATTTATACACCTCCGGGTGCCGGTGGATGATCGACACGGCGATAGACGAGGCCATGGCGGGCGTGGATTCACGCCGCACACGGGCACTGCCTCCTCTCTGTACAGAGGAGGAGGAAAAGGCCGTGGTGGGCTTGGGTCTGCACCGTAGCATTGGGCTACAAGTGCACAGTGTAGCTTTTCGTTTTCTTTTTTTTATTTCCTTTTCTGTTTTTGCCTCAGCTTCTGTTTATTTTAGTTTTAGTAAAATACAAAAGTTGTACCTAATTTAGTATATGTAATTATGCCACTGCCACAAATATTTTGACACATTAAATACAGTAGTTTGTATTTGTTTATTATCTTAAGAGCATCTAAATAATATTTTTGTCGCTGTTTTACTTATTATAGTGCAATTTAATACTTTAAAGAAGTGTGGTTTCTTCACCAATATTTAGTATGGATTATTTGGCACAACCCGAACATTTTAGTTTAAATATTTGAAAAGTTTTACCATTTGACTTGACGTTGAATTTTGAATTCGAAGGGGATTTGAATCAGAGTGAGTTTAGTAACAGTAATAGTGGTGACGTGGCATCATTAGTAGAGGGTTACTGTAGCTTAATTATCCGGGCGTCACAATTCTCCCCCACTACAAGAAATCTCGTCCCGAGATTTAAGGGGTGTGTAAGGGGGAAATATCTGGTTATGAAATTCTAACAAAACTTCTCGGACTTGGTTGCTCTTCTCGAAGAGGTCAATCCATTACGTGGATGTCTTCATTACTCTGCTTCAGGTCATTATGATGAAATCGGCATCCTTTCTTCGGGAACTCCGTCGTACTTATGAAAGAATGAAGGGTGGGTATTCCGGGAGAACGAAACTCTACAAGGTTGCTTATCTAGTAGTTAACTCCACGGATGTGGTAGAAAGTATCTCTCGAATTGAAACTTAAGAAATTATCGAGAGCAAAGTAAGAAGGTGCAAAATAGGAGTTTCAAGCGCATAGGCAATTGTTCGTTGCCTGAAACGAAGTGTGAAAGGGGTTCAGAGCAATGGGAATTAGTATTGCGTCTGATACCAGAATAGATCACTAGGTAGGTGGCCCATGAATTACATAGAAAGTCAAGCGCGAGGAATAACTTTGGCAACAGGGTGTACAGGAGAGTCAGATTTTGATCCTGGGACCTGTGGGTTATGGGCCCACCATGTGGGTTAAATGTAGGAAGGGTACTGACATCTTGCACGGTCATGATAGCAAGGCATGTCAGAGGGTAGCCTGCCAGTTATGTTGGCAACAACGTTGGTACCAAGGGCGAGGGACAAAGAGAACCATTTTCCTGCTCGTTGAAACGAGGCGGACCTATAGGCAAAGTTCTTGTCCATCAGTGGTTACCGGAATGCCATCAACAAAAGCAACAGGGTCTTACTGACACGGTTGTACACCTAGGTGTTTTCATAAGCAGAAGAATATTACCGCTTAGATCATATAGATCACCAGAAAGGTTAAACAAAACAATGGAAAAGGTGATCATCATATTAAATAGAACAATGGAAAGGAAAATGTGTTTAAACGCATATTTCAGGGGTATATCCTTCCCAAGGACAAGTAGAGCATGAATCCATGATAGGATATAACATAGAAAACCCTTTAGTAAAGGGGGAAGAAATTTCATGACATTACCCATACAACAGTGTTTGGATAATTGATAAAGAGAATTTAGCATTGTGCTTCAAATGCTCTTATTGATGATCGGAGTAGCACAGTCATTCTTCGAGATAGCATTGACATGGTCATCAGGTAAAGATCAGGCTTTGGATACACAAAGGATCCATCAGGAACAACTTATAGATCTATAAGTCTTGCAATTTCCTCATGGAAGAATGGATAACCTTGCCAAAGAGCAAGCTATAACAATAGGCCCTCCGGCCAGGTGTGCCAGGCATGACATCACCTTACCGGGTCATATAAAGACCAATGTTATAACTCTTTGAAATATGTTCCAACCATCATATCTGACTGAGATTCAGATCTAATTGGTGTCAGGATACCTCAGACTCAGGATGCCTGAGAAGAAAAGGGGCAACACAAATTGACGAGATGACATTGTAAGATTCTAGGGAATGAACTATGGAAGTGATTTCCAAAACAGAAGTTCATCATTAAACCAATGAGGGGATGAGGAGGTAGCTAATGAACTCAGCGACAATTTATCGAGATCTCCAAAAGATGGATTTCCACAAGGAGGTAACATTTGTTAGATCAAGTGGTATAATGATGTATAATCAAGGAAAACAAACACAATTAAACATTGGCTGAAAGGTGCACCCGAAATATGGGCTTAGATAGCATGATCAATGTTAGAATGGTGATTCGATAACCAATAGTCTAAGAATGAAATGTCGGCCATTAACTCCAAAGCAATAGGGTTGCTAGGAGTACAGAATCCAAGCAACACCGTTCACTTGTTGGTATTCCGTTTAGAATCAACATTGGGACCAAGAAAGAATGGTGATGGTGAGAAGTATCACTATACCAAGGAATTTTAAGGGGCGGAGCAATTCTCACGACCTTCTTGACATAAAAGATGGTAATACTCCAAGGTGAAGAAGAACAGATGTTGGATAGCAAGGAACTCAAGATTCAATCCAAAACATGAACACGTTTGTGTTGAGGGAAGACAAGGATGTGGTCGATGATAACACAATTCATCGAGGGGCAAGGATGGTATTTCTCAACATGAATTCGATCAATATCCTTGAAGAGCTCAAAATGTTGATGATGATCATGACACATTTGTCGAGAGATTTCATGAAGATATAATCGATCGGCGATGACATCACACCAAGGGAATGGTGAAGCAAAAGGTTACTATAACCATAGATAAGATGCCATCTCAGAATTTGGAGTTGTCTCTCAAGACAAACAATATGATGCGAAAAGTTCTATGTAAGCTTAGAGCACTATCGGGATTGTGTCCCGGGGATGAAGGACATAGGTAGAATGGTTAAGTAGTCAGCCTGACGATGATGATGTAGTCAATCAGTTGAGAATGACATGATCGAGTACAAACTCGTAAGCAATGAAGATTACTAAGAGTTGTCGAATCGCAGTGCGGACTCGATTCAGTTATCGGTGTCCTTGAGTGTTTAATAACTCAAATCCCATGAAAAAATTGGAATCGGTGAGAATGTAGTACTTGATGGAGAACTCATAAGGAGTTATGCAGTTCCGTGATAATCTCGAGATACCAGGGGGTAATACTCGAATGTAGATCAAAATAGAGGTTGGGCACGCGTATTGATCTGCAGAAGGCAGTACTTTAACTTATCCGGGAAATAGAATCAAAGGAGAACAATCATGGTCGGAACGACGATTGCAAATGATCAATTCATAGATACCAGATGATATTTATCAAGAAAAATAGTTATTATTACAAAAAGCTTCCATGATAGGATCTCCATCGTGTCCATGGGCATGAACACAAAGTTCAAGGTCGACTCCCACTTCTCCAATGCATAACCTATCATTTTCGATGGAGTTGTAGTGTTGAAATTTTATCTGGTAAATCACCAGGAGAATATGACTCGTGAAAACTCTTGGGTTTGCACAGATTAGGGAAGGCATTGGCCCAACCCATCGGGTATCTTAGGAACATATACTACAAAGTTCCGAAGTAAATAACTCAAGCTCGAAAGCAGAGCGTCGTTGGCCATATCAGAGAATAGAATTTACCAATGGCATTATGTATTAGGGAAAAAACTTCTCGAGGTTTTTGTATACAAAGGACACTGTCGGATTGATAATTCAACAAAGGATCTGACGGTCCACAACGGAGCTGATGTGAGCATCGACACACAATCAAAGGAAAAAACAATGCAAATGCATTGGGGTATAGAAACAACTGACTAATTCAAAGCTCAAATGTAAAGGAATTATGATTTCTCACCAAGGGGAGCAAACGCTCTGATAAAGGATGGATAAGTTGAGTAGGCTTAGGGGTACAATCGACTGCAATTTGATTGGTCGAGAACTAGCTCCAGTTAAAAATGACGGCTGAGCCGGAAAGATAATTTATAAGGATCAACTGATGATTGCGGGCATTCGCAACATATTGAATCAAGGAACTCAAAATGATAACGACAAAGGATGCCAATTAGATTACCAGACTTATGGTAAATCATAATCCAAGCAAGTAAGAATTTCAAGAGCAATAGGCTGTTGGGGATTTTCAGAAGATCCAATGGTATTTTGAAGACATTTGTGAAATACAGGAATCAACTATGGATGAACGGATACTCGATAAGTGTGAGAAATAATCCGTAGGGGTATTCATGTGGTAAAGAACTGCAAGGCAGTAAGCTCAAAGGATTGTCGGGACAACAGAGAGGATTTCGAGGCATCTTGTAATAACAAGATCAACGGGGAATGATTGCATGAATGGCAAGTGTATGCAGTTTTCATAGGGGTTGATGGTGGAAGGAAATCGCAAATGCGATGGCACAAAGACTCGAGGGAACATCGTAGAGTAACTTTGGAATCTTCTAGTGCAGCAGGCGATCATTTGAAGTGAGGGGCTCTCCGGGAGAAAGTATTTTTGAGAACCTAAAGTTAGTTTCGTTTTTAGCAAAATCATTTAACCCGAATAGAAGGGAGCTCAGAGTCCCAGAGTATAGACGAGGAATAAAAGATCCTAATACCACCCAATGGCGACATGGGCCCATAAGGCACACATCCATGTTAGTAAAAGTTTTGCAATGACTAGACTCGACTTCGGCCAAGGAGTGTGGAAGGGGGATTCCTACAGGCAGTCGGCTCTGATACCAACTTGTGACGCCCCCAATTTAATCGTACACTAATCATGCACGCAAACGTGTACGATCAAGATCAGGGACTCACGGGAAGATATCACAGCACAACCCTAAAAGTAAATAAGGCATACAAGCATCATAATACAAGCCAGGGGCCTCGAGGGCTCGAATACAAGTGCTCGATCATAGAAGAGTCAGCGGAAGCAATAGTATCTGAGTACAGACATAAAGTTAAACAAGGTGCCATAAGATGGCTAGCACAAACTGGTATACAGATCGAAAGAGGCGCATGCCTCCTGCCTAGGATCCTCATAAACTACTCCTAGTCGTCGACGGCCTGCACGTAGTAGTAGGAACCCGTGGTGTAGTAGGAGTTGTCGTCGACGGTGGCGTCTGGCTCCTGGGATCTAGCATTTGGTTGCGACAACCGAGAAGAAAGGAAAGGGGGAAAAGGGGGAGCAAAGGAACCGTGAGTACTCATCCAAAGTACTCGCAAGCAAAGATCTACACTACATATGCACGGGTATCAGTGTAAAGGGGCAATATCGGTGGAGTGAACTGCAGAATGCCAGAATAAGAGGGGGATAGCTAGTCCTGTGCATGACTACGCTTCTGGCAGCCTCCATCTTGCAGCATGTAGAAGAGAGTAGATGGTAAGTTCACCAAGTATCATCGCATAGCATAATCCAACCCGGCGATCCCCCCCCTCGTCGCCCTGTGTCACAGCGATCACCGGGTTATATTTGGTACTTGGAAGGGTGTGTTTTATTAAGTATCTGGTTCTAGTTGTCATAAGGTCAAGGTACAACTCTGGGTCGTCCTTTTACCCAGGGACACAGCTATTCGAATAGATAAACTTCCCTGCAGGAGTGCACCACATTTCCCAACACGCTCGATCCCCTTTGGCCGGACACACTTTCCTGGGTCATGCCTGGCCTCGGAAGATCAACACGTCGCAGCCCTACCTAGGCACAACAGAGAGGTCAGCACGTCGGTCCAAATCCTATGCGCGCAGGGGTCTGGGCCCATCGCCCATTGCACAACTGCATGTTGCGTACACGGCCGGTAAGTAGACCTAGCCTCCCTAATACAAGAGCAGGTGTTCCAGTCCAATCCGGCGCGCGCCGCTCAGTCGCTGACGTCAAGAAGGCTTCGGCTGATGCCACGATGTCGAGTGCCCATAACTGTTCCCGCGTAGTTGGTTAGTGCGTATAGGCCAGTGGCCAGACTCAGATCAAATACCAAGATCTCGTTAAGCGTGTTATTTTGAAGTAACCGCGGATGCCGGGCAGGGCCAGGCCCACCTCTCTCCTAGGTGGTCTCAACCTGCCCTGTCGCTCCGCCACAAAGTAACAATCGGGGGCCATCGGGAACTCAGGCCCACCACTACCTGGATGGAGCCACCTGTCCTTTCAGCCCCCACATCGGAATCACATGCGGGTACTCTACGAGCCGACCCGACTTTAGTCACCACCTGTATAGTATGTATGTATATACCCGTGATCACCTCCCGAGTGATCACGGCCCGATAGCATAGCATGGCAGACGGACAAGAATGTAGGGCCACTGATGAAGTACTAGCAACCTATACTAAGCATGTAGGATTGCAGGTAAAGGTATCAACAATTGTAGCAACAATGAAAGGCTATGCAGCAGAATAGGATTAACCGAAAGTAGCAACATGCTACACTACTCTAATGCAAACAGTAGAGAGAACGAATAGGCTATATCTGGTGATCAAGGGGGGGGCTTGCCTGGTTGCTCTGGCAAGGAGGGGTCGTCAACACAGTAGTCGACCGGGGCACCAGCAGCGGCGTCAGTCTCGTAGTCTACCGGAGAGAGGAGGGGGAAGAAACAATGAATACAACGCAAACAGATGCATATCGATGCATGACAAGACAAGTAACGGTGCTAGGTGTGCCCTAACTCGGTAGGAGGTGATACCGGCGAAGGGGGGGAACATCCGGGAAAGTATTCCCGGTGTTTCGTGTCTTCGGACAGATGAACCGGAGGGGGTAAGTTGCGTGTTCGCTATGCTAGGGATGTGTGGCAGACAAACGGGCTACGTATTCGGATTCGTCTCGTCGTTCTGAGCAACTTTCATGTACAAAGTATTTTCATCCGAACTACGGATTATTTTATAATAATTTTCAAAGATTTAATTAATTTCTAGAATTATTAAATTCATTTAATTCAGAAAAATTGTTTATTGCGTAAGCGTGATGTCAGCATGACATCAGCGGTCAACTCTGACCGTTGACCGGTCAAACTGACGGTGGGGCCCATCTGTCATGGACTCAATTAGTTAAGCATGTTTAATTAGTCTAATCATGGACTCAAAAAAAGGCTAGTTAAGCAAGGTTAATTAAGTTACTTAATTACCCAATTAATTAATTAATTAATTTTTATTTTACTTTTATTTTATCTTCTCCTTTTTAAAAAAGGGGCTATGGGTCCCGCTGGGCAGTGGCCCAAAGGCCAAGCCATAGGGGCGGTTACCGGGCACTAGGCGCTGGGCGGGAGCGGGCGCGGCTGTGGGCGAAGCCGCATCCCACCCAGGAGCGAGGCGCGGCAGGAGCGGGGTCGAGCGGCACGGCTGGTGCAGCTGGCCGTCGGCGGCGGCGGCAGGGGGGCAGACCCGGGCGGCGTAGCGGGAGGGGGTGCGGCAGCGGGGCGGCGGTGCGAGCGATGAGCAGTGGCAGTTGGCAGCGGAGCAGCAAGCAACAGAGGAAGGCTCGACAGCAGCAGTAACCAGCAGTTATGCAGCAGAGTAGAGACATGGCAGGACGAGCAGCGGCAGCAAAGCAGCAGCGACAACAACAGTTGAGCAGGAGCAGGCCTGGGTGGGTAGCCACAGAGGGCGCGGCTAGGCGAGCACTAGGCGGAGACGGGCGCGGGGCGCGGTTGGCAGCGGCGGCGACAGCAGAAGCAGAGGCAGCGGCGCAGCAGAACAAGGTAGGAGTGGGAGGAGACCGACCGGCAGGCAGCGGCCACGCGCACGCGCGGGGCGTGGCCTGAGCGCGGCGAGCGCACACGGGGGAAGCGGGCGGGCGCGGCCCGGTGCGTGGGGCGACGCAGTACGCGCAGGGGCGAGTGCGGACTGGTGCGGTTGGGCGTGCTTGGCCATCGGCCATGCAGGGCACGGGGAGAGGAGGTATGGGTCCCGGTTGAAGGCGGGGGAGACGAGGAGCACAATGTCGTGCTCGGAAGCGAGCGGTAGTGGCTGTGGCCATGGCTGCGCCATGCCCGGCGGTAAGGAGCTCTCGGTCACGATGGGACAACGATGGGGCGACGAAAATGAGCGGGGAAGAGAGGGGGTTGACGCGGAGCTCACCTAGGGAGCACAAGGAGGCTCGGTGAGTAGCTTAGGAGCAGCAGGGGGTAGCCGGATTTGGCGATGAATGCCGACGACCGAAGGAAGTAGATGAAGTCGATCCCAGCGATGTCGTCCCCTCCAGCTCGAACGGTGGTGCGTAGAGTACGTAGACGAACACTGCGGAGCTCCTGGACTTGTTGCAGGGGGAGGGGAGTCCTGTGGCCGCGGGATCGACGAGGTGGCGGCGACCACGCGCTCGGACGATGAAAAAGAAAGGGGCGAGCGAGAGGGAAGAATGGTTGGCCTAGGGTTTGTTTGATGCGTCGGGGAGGGCTTTATACACCTCGGGGTGCCGGTGGATGATCGACACGGCGACAGACGAGACCATGGCGGGCGTGGATGCACGCCACGCACGGGCACTGCCTCCTCTCTGCACAGAGGAGGAGGAGAAGGCCGTGGTGGGCTTGTGTCTGCAGTGTAGCATTGGGCTACAAGTGCACAGTGTAGCTTTTCGTTTTCTTTTTTTATTTCCTTTTCTGTTTTTGCCTCAGCTTCTATTTATTTTAGTTTTAGTAAAATACAAAAGTTGTACCAAATTTAGTACTCCCTCCGTCCGGAAATACTTGTCTTATAAATTTTCAACCATTTCTAAGATAAGTATTTCCGGACGGAGGGAGTATATGTAATTATGCCACTGCCACAAATATTTTGACACATTAAATACAGTAGTTTGTATTTGTTTATTATCTTAAGAGCAGCTAAATAATAGTTTTGTCGTTGTTTTACTTATTATAGTGCAATTTAATACTTTAAAGAAGTGTGGTTTCTTCAACAATATTTAGTATGGATTATTTGGCACAACCCGAATTTAGTTTAAATATTTGAAAAGTTTTACTGTTTGACTTGATGTTGAATTTTGAATTCGAAGGGGATTTGAATCAGAGTGAGTTTAGTAACAGTAAAAGTGGTGACGTGGTATCATTAGTAGAGGGTTACTGTAGCTTAATTATCCGGGCGTCACACTTGTGGTGCATTATTCGGTGTTAATTATGCTCAATGCTCACTTATGAGATTATTCGTTTCTTGGTTGGTTGCTTCCCAGTCTTTTTACTTTCCTTCATTTTGCACTAAGTATGATCTCTACTTGTGCATCCAAAATCCCTTAAACCAGTTTTGCCACATGAGTCCACTATACTGATACGTCTCCGACGTATCTATAATTTTTGATTGTTCCATGCTATATTATATTTTGTTTTGGACATTATTGGGCTTTATTATACACTTTCATATTATATTTGGGACTAACCTATTAACCGGAGGCCCAACCCAGAATTATTGTTTTTTGCCTATTTCAGAGTTTCGCAGAAAAAGAATATCAAATGGAGTCCAAACGGAATGAAACCTTCGGGAACGTGATTTTTGGAACGAACATGATCCGGAGGACTTGGACCCTACGTCAAGACATCAACCAGGAAGGCACGAGGTAGGGGGGCGCGCCTACCCCCTGGGCGCGCCCTCCACCCTCGTGGGGCCCATGTTGCTCCACCGACATACTTCTTCCTCCTATATATACCTACGTACCCCCAAACTACCAGATACGGAGCCAAAAACCTAATTCCACCGGCGCAACCTTCTGTACCCGTGAGATCCCATCTTGGGGCCTTTTTTGGAGCTCCGACGGAGGGGGCATCGATCATGGAGGGCTTCTACATCAACACCATAGCCTCTCCGATGATGTGTGAGTAGTTTACCTCAGACCTTCGTGTCCATAGTTATTAGCTAGATGGCTTCTTCTCTCTTTTTGGATCTCAATACAATGTTCTCCCCCTCTCTTGTGGAGATCTATTCGATGTAATCTTCTTTTGCGGTGTGTTTGTTCAGACCGATGAATTGTGGGTTTATGATCAAGTTTATCTATGAACAATATTTGAATCTTCTTTGAATTTTTTTATGTATGATTGGTTATCTTTGCAAGTCTCTTCGAATTATTAGTTTGGTTTGGCCTACTAGATTGATCTTTCTTGCAATGGGAGAAGTGCTTAGCTTTGGGTTCAATCTTGCGGTGTCCTTTCCCAGCGACAGTAGGGGCAGCAAGGCACGTATTGTATTGTTGCCATCGAGGATAACAAGATGGGGTTTATATCATATTGCATGAATTTATCCCTCTACATCATGTCATCTTACTTAAAGCGTTACTCTGTTCTTTTGAACTTAATACTCTAGATGCATGCTGGATAGCGGTCGATGTGTGGAGTAATAGTAGTAGATGCAGGCAGGAGTCGGTCTACTTGTCTTGGACGTGATGCCTATATACATGATCATACCTAGATATTCTCATAACTATGCTCAATTCTGTCAATTGCTCAACAGTAATTTGTTCACCCACCGTAATACTTATGCTCTTGAGAGAAGCCACTAGTGAAACCTATGGCCCCCGGGTCTATTTTCCATCATATTAATCTTCCTTCAACAAGTTATTTCTTGCGCCGTTTTTATTTTACTTTCTTTACTTTGCATCTTTATCATAAAAATACCAAAAAAATTATCTTATCATATCTATCAGATCTCACTCTCGTAAGTGACCGCGAAGGGATTGACAACCCCTTAGTGCGTTGGTTGCGAAGATTTATTTGTTTGTGTAGGTGCGAGGGACTTGTGCGAGGCCTCCTACTGGATTGATACCTTGGTTCTCGAAAGCTAAGGGAAATACTTACGCTGCTCTACTGCATCACCCTTTCCTCTTCAAGGGAAAACCAACGCAGTGCTCAAGAGGTAGCATATACCTACCTATATGCGATATTCTTTTGCCGTTATAAGCAAATTTGTATGTGCCATCTCTAATTTTCAAAATAAATTTCTATTTTGTGTGCTCGTACCGCTCGCGTGGCAGTGAGGGGTGGCCAATATTTTCCATGCTAGATGTGTTATTCTCACGATGAGTGTTTATTCACTTGTCATTCCACGAGAGTAAGGCAAAGGTATTAGGGATGCCCAGTCCCGAAATGAAAAATAAATTTACTTTATGTTGTCAAATAATAAATTCCTTGGAAAGTGTTGGTATGGAGGGAAACCGTGGATTCGGCTAGCCATGGAAAGTGAAAGTATGGTGGAAAAAGGAATAAACTTTATTTTTTGTTTGGGAACCGCCTATGATATATCTAGCATGGAAAGTGTTGGGAGCTCTAAGTCGTTTTCGTTGGTGGGAAAAGTATGCCTCTCAAAATGTTTTTATCTCTCAATTTTCGCTTCGACCTCTGGCACCTCTACAAATCCCTACTTCCCTCTGTGAAGGGCCTTTCTTTTACTTTATGCAATTTTTATTTTGAATTTGAGTCTCCATCTTCTCTTATAAAAGCACCAACTAGGAGGCACTATGATCGTACTTGAGTATCGGGTGTAGTAAATATGCGAGTGTGTTTCATGAATGGATCAATGATTGAGCATGATGGGCTAGGGATAGCTTATTTTAGCATTGATATTTTGAAAAACATGCTTTCTTGTTGATATGCTTGAGTATTTAAGTTATCATGTCAAAACTAGACTATTACTTTGAACCATATAAAAGTCCAAATGTCCATGCTACAAAAGAAAAGATTATGAGATGACTTGTTAAGCAGCATTCCACATCAAAAATTCTGTTTTTACCATTTACCTACTCGAGGACGAGTAGGAATTAAGCTTGGGGTTGCTGATTAATACGTCCATTTTGCATCATGCTTTTATATTGATATTTATTGCATTATGGGCTATAATTACACATTATGTCACAATACTTATGCCTATTCTCTCTTATTTTAAAAGGTTTACATGAAGAGGGAGAATGCCGACAGCTGGAATTCTGGGCTGGAAAAGGAGCAAATATTAGAGACCTATTCTGCACAACTCCAAAAGTCCTGAAACTCCATGAAAGTCAGTTTTGGAATATATTACAAATATTGGGCGAAGAAAGCACCAGAGGGGGGCCACACCCTGTCCACGAGGGTGGGGGCGCGCCCTACCCCCCTGGGCACGCCCCTGCCTCGTGGGCCCCCTGGCAGGCCTCCGGTGCCCATCTTTTGCTATATGAAGTCTTTCGCCCTGAAAAAAATCAGAAGGAAGCTTTCGGGACGAAGCGTCGCCGTCTCGAGGCAGAACCTGGCGAAACCAATCTAGGGTTCCGACGGAGCTGTTCTGCTGGGGAAACATCCCTCCGGGAGGGGGAAATCATCACCATCTATCCTCTCATCGGGAGGGGGTCAATCTCCATCAACATCTTCACCAGCACCATCTCATCTCAAACCCTAGTTCATCTCTTGTATCCAATCTTTGTCTCAAAACCTCAGATTGGTACCTGTGGGTTGCTAGTAGTATTGATTACTCCTTGTAGTTGATGCTAGTTGGTTTATTTGGTGGAAGATCATATGTTCAGATCCTTTATGCACATTAATACCCCTCTGATTATGAACATGAATATGATTTGTGAGTAGTTACGTTTGTTCCTGAGGACATGGGAGAAGTCTTGCTATAAGTAGTCATGTGAATTTGGTATTCATTCGATATTTTGATGAGATGTATGTTGTCTTTCCGCTAGTGGTGTTATGTGAACGTCGACTACATGGCACTTCACCATTAATTGGGCCTAGGGGAAGGCATTGGGAAGTAATAAGTAGATGATGGGTTGCTAGAGTGACAGAAGCTTAAACCCTAGTTTATGCGTTGCTTCGTAAGGGGCTGATTTGGATCCACATGTTTCATGCTATGGTTAGGTTTACCTTAATTCTTCTTTCGTAGTCGCGGATGCTTGCGAGAGGGGTTAATCATAAGTGGGATGCTTGTCCAAGGAAGGGCAGTATCCAAGCACCGGGCCACCCACATATCAAATTATCAAAGTAACGAACGCGAATCATATGAGCATGATGAAAACTAGCTTGACGATAATTCCCATGTGTCCTCGGGAGCGTTTTCCTTTATATAAGAGTTTGTCCAGGTTTGTCCTTTTCTACAAAAAGGATTGGGCCACGTTGCTGCACCTTGTTTACTTTTGTTACTTGTTACCCGTTACAAATTACCTTATCACAAAACTATCTGTTACCAATAATTTCAGTGCTTGCAGAGAATACCTTACTGAAAATCGCTTGTCATTTCCTTCTGCTCCTCGTTGGGTTCGACACTCTTACTTATCGAAAGGACTATGATAGATCCCCTATACTTGTGGGTCATCAAGACTCTTTTCTGGCGCCGTTGCCGGGGAGTGAAGCGCCTTTGGTAAGTGGAATTTGCTAAGGAAAAATTTATATAGTGTGCTGAAATTTACTGTCACTTGTTACCATGGAAAGTAATACTTTGAGGGCCTTGTTCGGGGTATCTTCACCCTGACCAGTAGAGCAAAGAGTTGCTCCTCAACCTACTGAACCTACTGAAAATTTTTACTTCTAAATTCCTTCGGGTATGATAGAGAAACTTCTAGCTAACCCTTTTACAGGAGATGGAACATTACATCCCGATTTGCACCTAATCTATGTGGATGAAGTTTGTGGATTATTTAAGCTTGCAGGTATGCCCGAGGATGTTATCAAGAAGAAAGTCTTCCCTTTATCTTTGAAGGGAAAGGCATTGACATTGTGTAGGCTATGTGATGATATTGGATCATGGAACTACAAACGATTGAAATTGGAATTTCATCAGAAGTTTTATCCTATGCATCTGGTTCATCGTGATCGTAATTACATATATAATATTTGGCCTCGCGAAGGAGAAAGCATCGCTCAAGCTTGGGGAGGCCTAAGTCAATGTTATATTCATGCCCCAATCATGAGCTCTCAAGAGAAATTATTATTCAAAAATTTTATGCTCGGCTTTCTCTCAATAATAGCTCCATGTTCGATACTTCTTGTACTGGTTCTTTTATGATGAAGACTATTGAATTCAGATGGGATTTATTGGAAAGAATTAAAAGCAACTCTGAAGATTGGGAACTCGACGAAGGTAAGGAGTCAGGTATAACACGTAAGTTTGATTATGTTAAATCGTTTATGGATACCAATGTTTTTCGTGAATTTAGCACTAAATATGGACTTGACTCTGAGATAGTAGCTTCTTTCTGTGAATCCTTTGCTACTCATGTTGATCTCCCTAAGGAGAAGTGGTTTAAATATCATCCTCCCATTGAAGTAAAAGTAGTTGAACCTATTAAAGTTGAAGAAAAAACTATCACTTATAATGTTGATCCTATTGTTCCTACTGCTTATATTGAGAAACCACCTTTCCCTGTTAGAATAACGGATCATGCTAAAGCTTCAACTGTGGTTTGTAAGAGTAATACTAGAACACCTACACCCCCGAGCAAATTAAAGTTGAAACTAGTATTGCTATGGTTAAAGATCTCTTGGCCAATAATATTGATGGGCATGTTATTTACTTCTATGATGAAGCTGCTAGAATTGCTAGACCCGATACTAAAAATAAATATAGACCTGTTGTAGGCATGCCTGTTATTTCTGTTAAAATAGGAGATAATTGCTATCATGGCTTATGTGATATTGGTGCTAGTGCAAGTGTAATACCTCATTCTTTATACGAAGAAATTATGCATGATATTGCACCTGCTGAGATAGAAGAAATTGATGTTACTATTAAGCTTGCCAATAGAGATACTATTTCACTAGTTGGGATTGTTAGAGATGTTGAAGTCTTGTGTGGGAAAGTTAAATATCCTACTGATTTTCTTGTTCTTGGTTCTTCACAAGATGACTTTTGTCCCTTTATATTTGGTAGACCCTTCTTGAATACTGTTAATGCTGAGATAGACTGCAAAAAGGATGTTGTTTCTGTTGGTTTAGGGGATATGTCTCATGACTTTAATTTTGCTAAATTTCATAGACAACCCCATGATAAAGAATTGCCTAGTAAAGATGAAATTATTGGTCATGCTTCGATTGCCATGCCTCCTAATGATCCTTTAGAACAATATTTGCTAGACCATGAAAATGATATGTTTATAAATGAAAGAACGGAAATAGATGAAGTATTGTTTAAACAGGGGCCTATTTTGAAACACAACTTGCCTGTTGAATTTCTAGGGAATCCTCCTCCACCCAAGGGTGATCCCATGTTTGATCTTAAACCATTACCTGATACTCTTAAATATGCTTATCTTGATGAAAAGAAGATATATCCTGTTATTATTAGTGCTAACCTTTCAGAGCAAGAAGAAGAGAAATTATTGAAAACTCTGAAGAAACACCGTGCTGCTATTGGATATACTCTGGATGATCTTAAGGGCATTAGTCCCACTCTATGCCAGCACAAAATAAAATTGGAGAAAGACGCTAAACTGGTTGTTGATCACCAACGATGGTTAAATCCTAAGATGAAAGAAGTGGTAAGAAAAGAAATACAAAAGCTTCTGGAGGCAGGTATAATTTATCCTCTTGTGGATAGTCAGTGGGTAAGTCATGTCCATTGTGTTCCTAAGAAGGGAGGTATTACTGTCGTTCCTAATGATAAAGATGAATTGATCCCACAAAGAATTGTTATAGGTTATAGAATGGTAATTGATTTCCGCAAACTAAATAAAGCTACTAAAAAGGATCATTACCCTTTACCTTTTATTGATCAAATGCTAGAAAGATTATCCAAACATACACATTTTTGCTTTCTAGATGGTTATTCTGGTTTCTCTCAAATACCTGTGTCAAAAGAGGATCAAGAAAAAACCACTTTTACTTGCCCTTTTGGTACCTTTGCTTGTAGACGTATGCCTTTTGGTTTATGCAATGCACCTGCTACCTTTCAAAGATGTATGGCTGCTATATTCTCTGACTTTTGTGAAAAGATTGTTGAGGTTTTCATGGATGATTTCTCCGTATATGGAACTTCTTTTGATGATTGCTTGAGAAACCTTGATCGAGTTTTGCAGAGATGTGAAGAAACTAATCTTGTCTTGAATTGGGAGAAGTGCCACTTTATGGTTAATGAAGGTATTGTCTTGGGGCACAAAATTTTTGAAAGAGGTATTGAAGTTGATAAAGCTAAAGTTGATGCTATTGAAGATGTCGTGTCCTAAGGACATTAAAGGTATAAGAAGTTTCCTTGGTCATGCCGGTTTTTATAGGAGGTTCATTAAGGACTTCTCAAAAATTACTATGCCTCTGACTAATCTCTTACAAAAAGACGTTCCTTTTATCTTTGATGATGATTGTGTAGAAGCATTTTACATACTTAAGAAAGCCTTGATTTCTGCACCTATTGTTCAGCCACCTGATTGGAATTTACCCTTTGAAATTATGTGCGATGCTAGTGATTATGCTGTACGTGCTGTTTTAGGACAAAGAGTTGACATGAAATTAAATGTTATCCAATATGCTAGTAAAACTCTAGACAGTGCCCAGAGAAATTATGCTCCTACTGAAAAAGAATTTTTAGCATTTGTATTTGCTTGTGATAAGTTCAGACCTTATATGGTTGATTCTAAAGTAACTATTCACACTGATCATGCTGCTATTAAATATCTTATGGAAAAGAAAGATGCTAAACCTAGACTTATTAGATGGGTTCTCTAGCTACAAGAATTTGATTTGCATATTATTATAGAAACGGAGCTGAGAACCCCGTTGCAGACAACTTGTCTAGGTTAGAAAATGTTCTTGATGACCCACTACCTATTGATGATAGCTTTCCTGATGAACAATTAGTTGTCATAAATGCTTCTCGTACTGCTCCATGGTATGCTGATTATGATAATTACATTGTTGATAAATTTATACCACCTAGTTTCACATACCAGCAAAAGAAAAAGTTTTTCTATGATTTAAGACATTACTTTTGGGATGACCCACACCTTTATAAAGAAGGAGTAGATGGGGTTATTAGACGTTGTGTACCTGAGCATGAACAGGAACAGATCCTACGCAAGTGTCACTCCGAGGCTCATGGAGGACACCACGCTGGAGATAGAACTACACATAAGGTATTGCAATCCGGTTTTTATTGGCCTACTCTCTTCAAAGATGCCCGTAAGTTTGTCTTGTCTTGTGATGAATGTCGAAGAATTGGTAATGTTAGTAGACGTCAAGAAATTCGTATGAACTATTCACTTGTTATTGAACCATTTGATGTTTGGGGCTTTGATTATATGGGACCGTTTCCTTCCTCTAATGGCTATACACATATTTTAGGTGCTGTTGATTACGTTACTAAGTGGGTAGAATCTATTGCAACTAGTAGTGTTGATCATAACACCTCTATTAAGATGCTTAAAGAAGTTATTTTCCCGAGGTTTGGAGTCCCTAGATACTTAATGACTGATGGTGGTTCACATTTTATTCATGGTGCTTTTCATAAAATGCTTGCTAAGTATGACGTTAATCATAGAATTGCATCTCCATACCACCCACAGTCTAGTGGTCAAGTAGAACTAAGTAATAGAGAAATTAAATTAATTTTGTAGAAGACTGTTAATAGATCTAGAAAGAATTGGTCCAAGAAACTTGATGATGCATTATGGGCCTATAGAACTGCATATAAAAATCCTATGGGTATGTCTCCATATAAAATGGTCTATGGAAAAGCATGTCACTTACCTCTCGAACTAGAACATAAGGCATATTGGGCCATTAAAGAGCTCAATTATGATTTCAAACTTGCCGGTGAGAAGAGACTATTTGACATTAGCTCACTTGATGAATGGAGAACCCAGGCCTATGAGAATGCCAAACTGTTTAAAGAAAAAGTTAAAAGATGGCATGACAAAAGGATACAAAAGCGTGCGTTTAATGTAGGTGATTATGTTTTTCTATACAACTCTCGTTTAAGATTTTTTTCAGGAAAACTCCTCTCTAAATGCGAAGGTCCTTACGTTATCGAGGAGGTCTATCATTCTGGGGCCATAAAAATCAACAACTTCGAAGGCACAAATCCGAAAGTGGTGAATGGGCAAAGAATCAAACATTACATCTCAGGTAATCCCATAAATGTTGAAACTAATGTTATTGAAACTGTAACCCCGGAGGAATATATAAGGGACACTTTCCAGAACGTTTCAGGCTCCAAAAAGGAATAGGTATGTGGTACGGTGAGTAAACCGACTCCAAAACAGTTCTAATAGCAATTTTTCTCCATTTTGGAATATTTAACAAAATAGGAAAATAATAAGTAGTCCGAAGAGGACACAAGGCATCCACGAGGGTGGAGGGCGCGCCCCCTGCCTCGTGGGCACCTCGTGTGCCCTCCAAACTCCGTTTTCTTGCATGATACTTCTTTTGGTTAGTAAAAATATCATTATATAATCTCCTGAAGGTTTTGACCATCGTACCATGCAAATATCCTCTATTTTCGTTTCTAGTTGTTTCTGCCGCAGGTTAAGAGCAAGATGTCATCTCAAGACTGCGACAGAGAGAGCTATGTCTCACATTTCATTGCTGACCCAAAGACCTATGGGGACTTATCTCCTTGTGGTCGAACTACGGATGATGAGGAGGATGCTCATTTGATGAGGATCGATGATTCAAGTTCGGGAGAGGAGGATGTCCCTCTACCTCAACATGGGGATATGCACGTGAAGTTCAAGAAGTCTAGTCTCCCGAAGAGGACTAAACTGTCAAACAACCGATCTATTCCTTCTCGTTTTCGGCAGAAAAGCAAAGGAGATTTATGTGACAAGATCTTGAAGCTGGAATCGGAGGTCGATGATTTAAAGGAGGAAATTGCTCTTCTCAAATACAATATGAAGAAGTTGAAGGCACAATTGTCACCACCATCACCACCTCCGAAGAAAGGGACATAAATACATGGGTATGGGCACTCCCCTTGGCAACTGCCAAGCTTGGGGGAGGTGCCCCGGTATCGTATCACCATCACACTCCTATCTTTACCATTTTTCTTAGTACGATCCTTTTGGTAATATCTTGATCTAGTAGAATAAAGTTTTAGTATGATCTAGTTTTGAGTTTTGCTTTATGATCCTTATCTATGTAATCGAGTGCGTGAGCTACATATAATAAAGATTAGTTTTGAGTCGAGGGCTTGGTTACCTTGCTATGATCTTGAGGGAATAAAAATAGAAGAGAAGAGAAAGAGTAAAAAGAAATAAAAAGATCATATTGATCTTATGGAGAGTAATGAATTCACATATAAAGAGTATGATGAATAAAAGTTGTTGAGAGTTGACAAACATAAGTTTGGTCATTGTTGCGATTAATAGGAAGTAATAAACAAAGAGAGGTTTTCACATATAAATATACTATCTTGGACATCTTTTATGACTGTGAGCACTCATTAAAATATGACATGCTAAAAAGTTGATGTTGGACAAGGAAGACAACATAATGGGTTATGTTTTCTTATATCCGAAATAAAGTATATTTTCATGGATCATCCAATATGTTGAGCTTGCCTTTCCCCCTCATGTTGGCCAAATTCTTTGCACCAAGTAGAGATACTACTTGTGCTTCCAAATATCCTTCAACCCAGTTTTACCATGAGAGTCCACCATATCTACCTATGGATTGAGTAAGATCCTTCAAGTAAGTTGTCATTGTTGCATGCAATAAAAATTGCTCTCTAAATATGTATGATCTATTAGTGTGGAGAAAATAAGCTTTATACGATCTTGTGATATGGAAGAAATAAAAGCGAAGGACTGCATAATAAAGGTCCCTATCACAAGTGGCAACATAAAGTGACATTCTTTCGCATTAAGATTTTGTGCATCCAACCATAAAAGCACATGACAACCTCTGCTTCCCTTTGCGAAGGACCTATCTTTTATTCTTGTCTTATACCTTATGCAAGAGTCATGGTGATCTTCACCTTTCCTTTTTACATTTTATCCTTTGGCAAGCACATTGTGTTGGAAAGATCCTGATATATATATATATATATATCCAATTGGATGTAAGTTATCATGAACTATTATTGTTGACATTACCCTTGAGGTAAAAGGTTGGGAGGCAGCACTATAAGCCCCTATCTTTCTGTGTGTCTAATTAAAACTCCATACCCATAAGTATTGCGTGAGTGTTAGCAATTGTGAAAGACTAAATGATATTTGAGTATGTGGACTTGCTGAAAAGCTCTTATATTGACTCTTTCTGATGTTATGATAAATTGCAATTGCTTCAATGACCGAGATCATAGTTTGTTAGTTCTCAATGAAGTTTGTAATTCATACTTGACATTGGGAATAGATTGTTACTTTAGCATAAGAAATCATATGACAATATATACATATGTTGTTGTTATAAGAATGATCATGATGCCCTCATGTCCGTATTCTATTTTATCGACACCTCTATCTCTAAACATGTGGACATAGTTTTCGTTATCGGCTTCCGCTTGAGGACAAGCGAGGTCTAAGCTTGGGGGAGTTGATACGTCCATTTTGCATCATGCTTTTATATCGATATTTATTGCATTATGGGCTGTTATTACACATTATGTCACAATACTTATGCCTATTCTCTCTTATTTTACAAGGTTTACACGAAGAGGGAGAATGCCGGCAGCTGGAATACTGGGCTGGAAAAGGAGCAAATATTAGAGACCTATTCTGCACAACTCCAAAAGTCCTGAAACTCCACGAAAGTCAGTTTTGGAATATATTAAAAATATTGGGCAAAGAAAGCACCAGAGGGGGGCCACACCCTGTCCACGAGGGGGGGCCCTACCCCCTGGGCGCGCCCCCTGCCTCGTGGGCCCCCTGGTAGGCCTCCGGTGCCCATCTTTTGCTATATGAAGTCTTTCGTCCTGGAAAAAATTAGAAGGAAGCTTTCGGGACGAAGCGCCGCCGTCTCGAGGCGGAACCTGGCGAAACCAATCTAGGGATCTGGCGGAGCTGTTCTGCCGGGGAAACATCCCTCCGGGAGTGGGAAATCATCACCATCTATCCTCTCATCGGGAGGGGGTCAATCTCCATCAACATCTACACCAGCACCATCTCATCTCAAACCCTAGTTCATCTCTTGTATCCTATCTTTGTCTCAAAACCTCAGATTGGTACCTGTGGGTTGCTAGTAGTGTTGATTACTCCTTGTAGTTGATGCTTGTTGGTTTATTTGGTGGAAGATCATATGTTCAGATCCTTTATGCATATTAATACCCCTCTGATTATGAACATGAATATGATTTGTGAGTAGTTACGTTTGTTCCTGAGGACATGGGAGAAGTCTTGCTATAAGTAGTCATGTGAATTTGGTATTCGCTTGATATTTTGATGAGATCTATGTTGTCTTTCCTCTAGTGGTGTTATGTGAACGTCGACTACATGACACTACACCATTGTTTGGGCCTAGGGGAAGGCATTGGGAAGTAATAAGTAGATGATGGGTTGCTAGAGTGACAGAAGCTTAAACCCTAGTTTATGCGTTGCTTCGTAAGGGGCTAATTTGGATCCACATGTTTCATGCTATGGTTAGGTTTACCTTAATTCTTCTTTCGTAGTTGCGGATGCTTGCGGGAGGGGTTAATCATAAGTGGGATGCTTGTCCAAGGAAGGGCAGTACCCAAGCACCGGTCCACCCACATATCAAATTATCAAAGTAACGAACGCGAATCATATGAGCATGATGAAAACTAGCTTGACAATAATTCCCATGTGACCTCGGGAGCGTTTTCATTTATATAAGAGTTTGTCCAGGCTTGTCCTTTGCTACAAAAAGGATTGGGCCACCTTGCTGCACCTTGTTTACTTTTGTTACTTGTTACCCGTTACAAATTACCTTATCACAAAACTATCTATTACCGATAATTTCAGTGCTTGTACAGAATACCTTACTGAAAACCGCTTGTCATTTCCTTCTGCTCCTCATTGGGTTCGACACTCTTACTTATCGAAAAGACTACGATAGATCCCCTATACTTGTGGGTCATCACTGATACATCTCCAACGTATCTATAATTTTTGATTGTTCCATGCTGTTATATTATCATTCTTGGGTGTTTTACAAGCATTTTATTTCATTTTTTGGGACTAACCTATTGACATAGTGCCAAGTGCGAGTTGTTGTTTTCTACTTGTTTTTTACATCACGGAAAACCAATATCAAATGGGGTCCAAACACCGCGAAACTTCTTGAAGATTTTTTATGGACCAGAACACCCAGGATGGGCCAGTGCAGCACCTGGGGGTGCCTCGAGGGGGGACCAACCCACCAGGGCGAGCCTGGGCCCCCAGGCGTGCCCAGGTGGGTTGTGGCCACCTCGATGGCCTCCCGCACCCCCTCTTTACCCTATAAGTTCACAAATATTCCAAAACCCTTGGGGGTTAACCTAGATCGGAAGTTCCGCTGCCGCAAGCCTCTATAGCCACCGAAAACCAATCGGGAGCCCGTTCCGGCACCCTGGCGAAGGGGGAGATCATCACCGGTGGCCATCTTCATCATCCCGGCGGCCACCACGATGAAGAGGAAGTAGTCCACCCTCGGGGTTGAGGGTTTGTACCAGTAGCTATGTGTTTAATCTCTCTCTCTCTCATGATCTTGAGATGTCATGATCTTGATATATCATGGGCTTTGTTAACATAGATGGATCATATGATGTTTCTCCCCTCTCTACTCTTGTTGTGATGAATTGAGTCTTTAATTACCCTTTGAAGTTTTGTCTTGTTGGATTGAATGTTCAGATCTGAGAACACATGATGTATGTCTTGCGGTATGAATACTTGAGGTGACAATGGGGTATCATATTGATTCACTTGATATATGTTTTGGCATTCAACTCGCGGATTCCCACGGTGACATTGGGGTAATCTATGCATTGGGGTTGATGCACGTTTTTATTATCTTTTCTCCGATAGAAACTTTGGGGTTTCCTTATAGTTCTTTGTGTGGATTGAATATTATGATCATGAAGTTGTTTGATGCATATCGTAGAATTAACTCACGGATACTCGTGGTGACATTGGAGTATCTAGGTGACATTAGAGTTGGTTGATGTGTGTCATATGGTGTTATTTTAGTACGAACTCTTGATTAGATCAATCGGAAAGAATAGCTTGCGTTATTTTAGTATGAACTCTAGGATAGATTGATCGGAAAGAATAGCTTTGATGTGGTTTCGTACCCTACAAACAATTTCTATCTGTTGTTCTCCGCTAATAGGAACTCGGGAGTGATTCTTTATTGCACTTTGAGGGATAATCATATGATCCAACTATGTTAGCACTGTTGAGAGATTGCACTAGTGAAAGTATGCACCCTAGGCCTCATTTTCCATCATTGCAATACCGTTTGTGCTCCGTTTTACTGTTTACTACCTTGCTGTTTTTTATTGTTCGCACTACAAAAACTCATATATACTATCCATACTACACTTTTGTCACCATCTCTTCGCCGAACTAGTGCACCTATACAATTTGCCATTGTATTGGGTGTGTTGGGGACACAAGAGATTTCTTGTATTTGATTGCAGGGTTTCTTGAGAGAGACTATCTTCATCCTACGCCTCCCATGGATTGATAAACCTTAGGTCATCCACTTGAGGGAAAATTGCTACTGTCCTACAAAACTCTGCGCTTGGAGGCCCAACACGAGTCTACAAGAATAAAGTTGCGTAGTAGACAGCATTCATGCGTACACATACATGTGTAGTGCTCAAACTGTATCATGTCATCCCAGAGCATGACCTATATACCGTAATACAAACAAAAATAATAATACCCTCCTAAGTCAAATTAACCTCTCTCGTTGTCAGGCAAAGTAAGGATGGACCAAGCGGGCCCATAGATGGAAAGCATCGATATTGCTGATAACCGCGTGAGTGGGTGCGAGAGGACAACCACCATCGCTTTGCATGTGGGCCCAACATATGTTGAATACCCAAAATGCACAACTTTGATGTGGCACATGCCTTGAAAACCGTAAAGTCCCCACATAGAGCAAGGTTCATGAAGCGTACTACATATGCTGGTCCCCTTCCCCCTCTTCGACGCATACTATATGCTCCTACCATAATACAACCCAAAAGAATCCTCCTTGATGGTGAAATTAATTAACCTCTCCCCATGTAGGTCAAAGTGATGCATGCATCGACGATGACCTCGCGGGCCCGCAGATGGAAGCGTCACACGTGAGTGTCCTAGGATAACCACCGCGTGCATGCATGTGGCCCAAAGAGGTGTTGCGTGATCTTTGAATAGCCAATGCACAACTATGATGTGGCACGTGCCTCAGAAACTGAAAAGTCCCAACACTGAGCACGAACGCGTATGTAGTATATATGGTAGTCCCCTCCCACCTCTTTGACGCATACTATATACTCCCACCATAACACAAACAAAAAAAGATTCTACCTTGCTGGTCAAATTAACCTCTCTGCTGGCTGTTGGTCAAAGTGATGGACGACGACCTCGCGGGCCCACAAAAGTGTCACACATGAGTGAGGTGTCGTGTAGGAGAACCACCGACTGCATGTCGCCAAAACATGTATGTATGAAAGGGTTGTGTAATGTTTTGAATAACGAATTCACGACTCTGATGTGGCACCTGCCTCACAAAATGGCCAACCCACACGATGGCTCACGACTCGTAGTGCACACACACACACACACACACACACACACACACACACACACACCGCGCATCCATCGCAACTATGATGGGTGTTAAATTTTCCCGCGGTGAACATATGTTACCAAAGGAGGGACGTTTTAATTTTGAAAAAAAACAGAGATCATTAAGACGTTTTAGTACATTGATTGATTTTCTAGGGGTTTAAAATCAAATTTGAGCTACATGCACACGTGACAGTGCACCTAAATGGATGGGAAAAACACATGTGTCTCACTTGGTGCATATGTTTACTCCCCGTGCAAGAAATTTCAAACATTGAGAATCTTGATTTTTAAAATCTAGTACATCCAAAACTTATTTGAAATTCATGAAACTTATTGTGTTGTCACACCAATACACAACGGCATTGTACATTTTTTGTCAAATTTGAGACAAGTTTTGATGTAATCTTTATCTTCTTACAAACGGGATATTATTAATAATTGGGAACCAATATCGCAAACAGATTATTTATTCAAACCGTGGGCGTTAGACCAACAATGGATACGTGCCATGCTTCGGTTCAGCAATAAAGCGGCAACATTAATCATCAAAATAAAAAAACAATATACGTGCCGCCACATGACCCATGTGCCGTGTGAGTAGGCGTGAGTTGAGGGGACGCATGTCAGCAGTTGATACGTCTCCAATGTATCTATAATTTTTTATTGTTCCATGCTATTATATTATCCATCTTGGATGTTTTATATGCTATTTTATATTATTTTTGGGACTAACCTATTAACCTAGAGCCCAGTGCCAGTTTCTGTTTTTTCCCTTGTTTTTGAGTTTTACAGGAAAGGAATATCAATCGGAGTCCAAATGACCTAAAAATTTACGGTGATTTTTTATGGAACAGAAGAAGCCCCCGAAGCAAAAGAGTTGGGCCAGAAGAGCCACGAGTCCTCCACAAGGGTGGAGGGCACGTCCTACCCCCCTGGGGCGCCCTCCGGTCTTGTGGGCTCCTTGTGGACCCCCTGACTTGTTCTCGACGCCAAAAATTCCTAGAAATAAACCTAGATCAGGAGTTCCGCCGCCGCAAGCCTCTGTAGCCACGAAAAATCAATCGGGAGCCCGTCCCGTCACCTTGTCGGAGGGGGAAATCACCACCGGTGACCATCTTCATCATCCCGGCGGTATCCATGACAAGGAGGGGGTAGTTCACCCTCGGGGCTAAGGGTATGTACCAGTAGCTATGTGTTTGATCTCCCTCTCTCTCTCTCACGTGTTCTTGATTTGGCACGATCTTGAGGTACCGCGAGCTTTGCTATTATAGTTGGATCTTATGATGTTTCTCCCCCTCTACCTTCTTGTAATGGATTGAGTTTTCCCTTTGAAGTTATCTTATCACATTGAGTCTTTAAGGATTTGAGAACACTTGATGTATGTCTTGCATGTGCTTATCTTTGGTAACAATGGGATATTCACGTGATCCACTTGATGTATGTTTTGGTGATCAACTTGCGGGTTCGGTGACCTTGTGAACTTATGCATAGGGGTTGGCACACATTTTCTTCTTGACTCTCTGGTAGAAACTTTGGGGCACTCTTTGAAGTTCTTTGTGTTGGTTTGAATAGATGAATCTGAGATTGTGTGATGCGTATCGTATAATGAAAACCGCGGATACTTGTGGTGACATTGGAGTATCTAGGTGACATTAGGGTTTTGGTTGATGTGTATCTTAAGGTGTTATTTTAGTACAAACTCTCGGGCTGTTTGTGGGACTTATAGGAATAGCCCAATAGATCGATCAGAAAGAATAATTTTGAGGTGGTTTCGTACCCTACAATAATCTCTTCATTTGTTCTCTGCTATTAGTGACTTTAGAATGACTCTTTGTTGCATGTTGAGGGATTTTTAGATGATCTAATTATGTTATGATTGTTGAGAGAAGTTTCACTAGTGAAAGTCTGAACCCTATGCCTTGTTTCCAAGCATTACAATACCGTTTTTGCTCACTTTTATTACTAGTTACCTTGCTGTTTTTATATTTTCAGATTACAAAAACCTATATCTGCCATCCATATTACACTTGTATCACCATCTCTTCGCCGAACTAGTGCACCTATCCAATTTACCATTGTATTGGGTGTGTTGGGGACACAAGGGACTCTTTGTTATTTGGTTGCAGGGTTGTTTGAGAGAGACCATCTTCATCCTATGCCTCCCACGGATTGATAAACCTTAGGTCATCCACTTGAGGGAAATTTGCTATTGTCCTACAAAACTCTGCACTTGGAGGCCCAACAATGTATACAAGAAGAAGGTTGCGTAGTAGACATCAAGCTATTTTCTGGCGCCGTTGCCGGGGAGGTTAGTACTTGAAGGTATATCTTTAGGTCTTGCAATCGAATCTTTTAGTTTCTTGTTTTATCACTAGTTTAGTCTATAAAAGAAAACTACAAAAAAAATTGGAATTGAGGTTGCCACATATGCTTCATCTTTTTAATGTCTTTCGTGAAAATGATGGAAAGGAAAAGTGTGCTCAAGTGTTAGAAGAAGAATGCATTAAAATGTTTTGAATGATGATCATGATTGCAATGTTGTCTGTATGAATTCCTTGAATATCCATGATGCTAATGATATGCAAAGCCACAAGCTTGGGGATGCTATATTTGATGAAGATGGTATTTTTTGTCCCCAAGTTTTGATGAGAAAATTTATTATGATGATAGCATGCCTCCTATTTATGATGATTATGTTGATGAAAGTGGGTTTGGAAGGGTGTCAACTTTAGTTAATGATCCCGCTATCTTGGAGGGTGTTGAATCTTATAATATTTATGAAAGTGGATTTGGAGAGGTCATGACTTTATTTAGTGATGAATCCACTATTTCGGAAGAGGTTCCAATTGATTATGGGAACAAAGTTGCTATCTATGATGATTATTGTGATGACATGTATGCTATAAAGAATAATGATAACCATGAAACTTATCATCTTGATTTTAATTTTCAATTGGATTATGCCTCACATGATAGTTATTTTGTTGAGATTGCTCCCACTACTATTCATGAAAATAAATTAGCTTATGTGGTGAGTAGTAAATTTTCTATGCTTGTGGCTCATGAAAAGAATGCTTTAGGTGATAGTTATATTGTTGAGTTCATTCATGATGCTACTGAAAATTATTATTAGAGTGGAACATATGCTTTTTACATATTGCAATAATATCAAGTTTCCTCTCTATGTGTTGAAAGTTTTGAAGTTATGCTTGTTTTGCCTTCCTATGCTAGTTGATTCTTGTTCCCATAAGTTGTTTGCTCACAAAATCCCTATGCATAGGAAGTGGGTTAGAATTAAATGTGCTAGTCATATTCGTCATGCTGCTTCCATTATGTTTCAATTCTTATCTTCTAGGTGAGCATCGTTGAAATCATCATGCCTAGCTAAAAAGGCATTAAAGAAAAGCGCTTGTTGGGAGACAACCCAATATTTACCCTTATTGTTTTTGTGTGTTCACATGATTAAGCTACTGTATTAATCATGTTTTATAGCTTTTGTTTCAATAAAGTGCCAAGTAAATCCTTAGGGATAGTTTGGATGATAGTTGACTTGATTCTGTGCAAAAACAGAAACTTTTGCGCCTAGTCCAGGAATTTCTAAAATTCACTGGAACGTGCTTTTGCTCTGAAGTTTTTACACACAATTAATATACAAATTTCCTACGTTGTCCTAATACTTCAGAATTTTTAGAGTTACATAAGTATGAGAAAAATTCAGATCTTCGCAGACTGTTCTGTTTTTGACAGATTCTATTTTCATTGTGTTGTTTGCTTATTTCTTTTTGACCTGGAAGACTGCAGGGCTTACACCCCACAACATTTTATTAATAAAGGACAAAGAATAAGTACAAAGTTCCTCAAGAGGGGGAACAAAAAGAAAGAAAGGCTATACAAGAAAAGCTATAGAAATCTAAGAAAATAAAGAAAACACTAAAATCTACAACTAGGAAAGAAAGAAGGTACAAAATAGATGGCCCTCAAGGAGGCAGGAAATCAATCCATTTGAGCAGAGCCTCCTTGTATCTGGTCTTGATCCGGTGTGAAAGAAGAGTAATATCATGAATAAACCCATTTCTCCACTGCCTAAAAGTTGGGTTGTGCCTAAAAGCCCTGTCATTCCTAACTTTCCAAATATTCCACCATGCAAGAAAAACCACCTCTGAGAAAAAAGTCTTATTAAACTCCTTCCTGGCATGTAAGGCAATTTGCACCATATCATTGCTATCCAGCCAGGAGACTTGCAGGTAGTTCCAGATTCTCATACTGAAGTTACATTGGAAGAATAGATGATTCCTATCCTCAATTACTCTAGTCGGGCATAGGACACAACTAGGTCCATCATTAATTCTCCAATGGCGTCGTTGGATCATATCCTTGGTGTTAACTGTTGGAAATATGCCCTAGAGGAAATAATAAATAGGTTATTATTATATTTCCTTGTTCATGATAATCGTTTATTATCCATGCTAGAATTGTATTGATAGGAAACTCAGATACATGTGTGGATACATAGACAACACTATGTCCCTAGTAAGCCTCTAGGAGACTAGCTCGTTGATCAATAGATGGTTACGGTTTCCTGACCATGGACATTGGATGTCGTTGATAACGGGATCACATCATTAGGAGAATGATGTGATGGACAAGACCCAATCCTAAGCCTAGCACAAGATCGTGTAGTTCATTTGCTCAGAGCTTTTCTAATGTCAAGTATCATTTCCTTAGACCATGAGATTGTGCAACTCCCGGATACCGTAGGAATACTTTGGGTGTACCAAACGTCACAACGTAACTGGGTGGCTATAAAGGTGCACTACAGGTATCTCCGAAAGTGTCTGTTGGGTTGGCACGAATCGAGACTGGGATTTGTCACTCCGTGTAAACGGAGAGGTATCTCTGGGCCCACTCGGTAGGACATCATCATAATGTGCACAATGTGACCAAGGAGTTGATCACGGGATGATGTAAGTTACGGAACGAGTAAAGAGACTTGCCGGTAACGAGATTGAACAAGGTATCGGGATACCGACGATCGAATCTCGGGCAAGTAACATACCGATAGACAAAGGGAATTGCGTACGGGATTGATTGAATCCCCGACATCGTGGTTCATCCGATGAGATCATCGTGGAACATGTGGGAGCCAACATGGGTATCCAGATCCTGCTGTTGGTTATTGACCGGAGAATGACTCGGTCATGTCTGCATGGTTCCCGAACCCGTAGGGTCAACACACTTAAGGTTCGATGACGCTAGGGTTATAGGGAAAGTATGTACGTGGTTACCGAATGTTGTTCGGAGTCCCGGATGAGATCCCGGACGTCACGAGGAGTTCTGGAATGGTCCGGAGGTAAAGATTTATATATGGGAAGTCCTGTTTTGGTCACCGGAAAAGTTTCGGGTGATATCGGTAATGTACCGGGACCACCGGGAGGGTCCCGGGGGTCCACCAAGTGGGGCCACCAGCCCCAGAAGGCTGCGTGGGCCAAGTGTGGGAGGGGACCAGCCCCAGGTGGGCTGGTGCGCCCCTCACCAAGGCCCAAGCGCATGGGAGAGTGGGAGGGGGGCAAACCCTAGGTCCAGATGGGCCTTAAGGCCCACCCTAGTGGCGCCCCCCCCTCTCCTCCCCTTGGCCGCCCCCCTTAGATGGGATCTAGGGCTGGCCGCCTCCCCTTGGGGTGGGAACCGTAGAGGGGGCGCAGCCCCCTCCCCCCCTATATATAGTTGAGGTTTGGGGCTGCCCAAGACATGAGAACGTCTCTCTTTTGGCGCAGCCCTACCCCTCTCCCTCCTCCTCCTCTCCCGCGGTGCTTGGCGAAGCCCTGCGGGATTGCCACGCTCCTCCATCACCACCACGCCGTCGTGTTGCTGCTGGATGGAGTCTTCCCCAACCTCTCCCTCTCTCTTTGCTGGATCAAGGCGTGGGAGACGTCACCGGGCTGCACGTGTGTTGAACGCGGAGGCACCGTTCTTCGGTGCTTAGATCGGAATCAACCGCGATCTGAATCGCTACGAGTACGACTCCTTCATCCGCGTTCTTGCAACGCTTCCGCATCGCGATCTACAAGGGTATGTAGATGCACTCCCCTTCCCTCGTTGCTAGATTACTCCATAGATTGATCTTGGTGATGCATAGAAAATTTTGAATTTCTGCTACGTTCCCCAACAGTGGTATCAGAGCTAGGTCTATGCGTAGTTTCTATGCACGAGTAGAACACAAAGCAGTTGTGGGCGTAGATGTTGCCAATTCTTCTTGCCGCTACTAGTCTTATCTTGTTTCGGCGGCATTGTGGGATGAAGCGGCCCGGACCGACCTTACACGTACGCTTACGTGAGACAGGTTCCACCGACTGACATGCACTAGTTGCATAAGGTGGCTAGCGGGTGTCTGTCTCTCCCACTTTAGTCGGAACGGATTCGATGAAAAGGGTCCTTATGAAGGGTAAATAGAAATTGGCATATCACGTTGTGGTTTTACGTAGGTAAGAAACGTTCTTGCTAGAAACCTATACAAGCCACGTAAAAAAACTTGCAACAACAATTAGAGGACGTCTGACTTGTTTTTGCAGCATGTGCTATGTGATGTGATATGGCGAAAAGGATGTGATGAATGATATATGTGATGTATGAGATTGATCATGTTCTTGTAATAGGAATCACGACTTGCATGTCGATGAGTATGACAACCGGCAGGAGCCATAGGAGCTGTCTTTATTTTTTGTATGACCGGCGTGTCATTGAATAACGCCATGTAAATTACTTTACTTTATTGCTAAGCGCGTTAGCCATAGAAGTAGAAGTAATCGTTGGCGTGACAACTTCATGAAGAGACAATGATGGAGATCATGATGATGGAGATCATGGTGTCATGTCGGTGACAAAGATGATCATGGTGCCCCGAAGATGGAGATCAAAGGAGCAAAATGATATTGGCCATATCATGTCACTATTTGATTGCATGTGATGTTTATCATGTTATGCATCTTATTTGCTTAGAACGACGGTAGTAAGTAAGATGATCCCTTATAATAATTTCAAGAAAGTGTTCCCCCTAACTGTGCACCGTTGCGAAGGTTCGTTGTTTCGAAGCACCACGTGATGATCGGGTGTGATAGATTCTAACGTTCGAATACAACGGGTGTTGACGAGCCTAGCATGTACAGACATGGCCTCGGAACACATGCGAAACACTTAGGTTGACTTGACGAGCCTAGCATGTACAGACATGGCCTCGGAACACAAGAGACCGAAAGGTCGAACATGAGTCGTATAGTAGATACGATCAACATGGAGATGTTCACCGATGATGACTAGTCCGTCTCACGTGATGATCGAACACGGCCTAGTTTGACTCGGATCATGTATCACTTAGATGACTAGAGGGATGTCTATCCGAGTGGGAGTTCATTAATCAGATGAACTTAATTATCATGAACATAGTCAAAAGATCTTTGAAAATTATGTCATACGCTTTAGTTCTACTGTTTAAGATACGTTCCTAGAGAAAATTTAGTTGAAAGTTGATAGTAGCAATTATGCGGACTGGGTCCGTAAACTGAGGATTGTCCTCATTGCTGCACAGAAGGCTTATGTCCTTAATGCACCGCTCGGTGTGCTGAACCTCAATGTCGTCTGTAGATGATACGAAACATCTGACATACATGTTTTGATGACTACGTGATAGTTCAGTGAGTAATGCTAACGGTTTAGAATTGTGGCACCAAAGACGGTTTTTTGAAAACGTCGCAGAACATATGAGATGTTCCGAAGACTGAAATTGGGATTTCGGACTAGTGCCCACATCAAGAGGTATGAGACCTCTGACAAGTTTCTTAAGCCTGCAAACTAAGGGAGAAAAGCTCAATCGTTGAGCATGTGCTCAGATTGTCTGAGTACTACAATCACTTGAATCGAGTGGGAGTTAATCTTCCAGATGAGATAGTGATGGTTCTCCTTAGTCAATGCCACCAAGCTATTAGAGCTTCGTGATGAACTATAACATATCAGGGATAGATATGATGATCCTTGAGCAACTCGCGATGTTTGACACCGCGAAAGTAGAAATCAAGAAGGAGCATCAATTGTTGATGGTTAGTAAAACCACTAGTTTCTAGAAGGGCAAGGGCAAAAGGGATACTTCATGAAACAGCAAATCGTTTGCCACTCTAGTGAAGAATCCCAAGGTTGAACCCAAACCCGAGACTAAGTGCTTCTGTAATGAGGGGAACGGTCACTGAAGCAGTACTACCCTAGATACTTGGTAGATGAGAAGGCAGGCAAGGTCGACAGAAGTATATTGGATATACGTTATATGAATGTGTACTTTACTAGTACTCCTAGCAGCACCAGGGTATTAGATACCGGTTCGGTTGCTAAGTGTTAGTAACTCGAAATAAAAGCTGCGAAATAAACGGAGACTAGCTAAAGGTGAGATGACGATATGTGTTGGAAGTGTTTCCAAGGTTGATGGGATCAAGCATCGCAGGCTCCCTCTGCCATCGAGATTTGGTGTTTGCGTTGAGCATGATTGGATTATGTTTATCGCAATACGGTTATTCACTTAAGGAGAATAATGGTTACTCTGTTTATTTGAATAATACCTTCAATGGTCTTGCACCTAAAATGAATCTCAATCGTAGTGATACACATGTTCGTGCCAAAAAGATATAAAATAGTAATGATAGTTCCACATACTTGTGGCACTGCCATTTGAGTCATATTGGTATAAAACGCATGAAGAAGCTCCATGTAGATGGATCTTTGGACTCAGTCGTTTTTGAAAAGATTGAGACATGCGAACCATGTCTATTGGTATATATGCATGAAGAAACTCCATGCAGATGGATCGTTTGGACTCACTTGATTTTGAATCACTTGAGACATGCAAATCATACCACATGGGCAAGATGACTGAAAGGCCTCGTTTTCAGTAAGATGGAACAAGAGAGCAACTTATTGGAAGTAATACATTTTGATGTATGCAGTCCAATGAGTGCTGAGGCATGCAGTGGATATCGTTATGTCCTTACTTCACAGATGATTTGAGTAGATGCTGAGTGTATTTACTTGATGAAACACAAGTCTGAATTATTGAAAGGTTCAAGTAATTTCATAGTGAAGTTGAAGATCGTCGTGACAAGAGGATAAAATGTCTGTGATATGATCATACAGATGAGTATCTGAGTTACGAGTTTGACACACAATTAAGACATTGTGGAAAGTGTTTCACAATTAATACCGCCTGGAACACCATAGTGTGATGGTGTGTCCGGACATCATAGCTGCACTGGTGCATACCATGATGTCTCTTATCAAATTACCACTATCGTTTATGGGTTAGGCATTAGAGACAACCGCATTCACTTTAAAAGAGGCACCACGCAATTCCGTTGAGACGACACCGTTTAGAGAAACCTAACTTGTCGTTTCTTAAAAGTTTGGGGCTGCGATGCTTATGTGAAAAAGTTTCAGGCTGATAAGCTCGAACCCAAAGCGGATAAATGCGTCTTCATAGAATACCCAAAAACAGTTGGGTATACCTCCTATTTCAGATCTGGAAGCAAAAGTAATTGCTTCTAGAAACAGGTCCTTTCTCGAGGAAAAGTTTCTCTCGAAAGAATTGAGTGGGAGGATGGTGGAGACTTGATAAGGTTATTGAACCGTCACTTCAACTAGTGTGTAGCAGGGCACAGGAAGTTGTTCCTGTGGCACCTACACCAATTGAAGTGGAAGCTTATGATAGTGATCATGAAACTTCGGATCAAGTCACTACCAAACCTCGTAGGACGACGAGGATGCGTGCTACTTCAGAGTGGTACGTGATCCTGTCTGAGATATCATGTTGTTGGACAATACTGAACCTACGAGCTATGGAGAAGCGATGGTGGGCCCATATTTTGACAAATGGTTAGAAGCCATGAAATCCGAGATAAATGGATCTTTGAGAAGAAGACGGACGTGGACGGTAATGTTACCGTCTATGAAGCTCGACTTGTGGCAAAGAGTATTTCCACAAGTTCAAGGAGTTGACTACGATGAGATTTTCTCATCCGTAGCGATGCTTAAGTCCGTCGGAATCATGTTAGCATTAGCTGCATTTATGAAATCTGGCAGATGGATGTCAAAACAAGTTTCCTTACCAGTTTTCGTAAGGAAAGGTTGTATGTGATACAATCAGAAAGGTTTTGTCGATCCTAAGGATGCTAAAAGGTATGCTAGCTCCAGCGATCCTTCCTTGGACTAGAGCAAGCATCTCGGAGTCAGAATATACGCTTTGATGGAGTGATCAAAGTTTTTGGGTTTATACAAAGTTTGTTAGAAACTTGTATTTACAATAAAGTGAGTGGGAGCACTACAACATTTCTGATAAGTATATGTGAATAACATATTGTTGATCCAAAATGATGTAGAATTTCTGGAAAGCATAAAGGGTTGTTTGAAAGGAGTTTTTTTTCAAAGGAAGACCTGGATAAAGCTGCTTACATATTGGGCATCAAGATCTATAGAGATAGATCAAGATGCTTGATGATACTTTCAAAGAACGCACACCTTGACATGATTTTGAAAGAGTTCAAAATAGATCAGCAAAGACGGAGTTCTTGGCTGTGTTACAAGGTGTGAGTATTGAGTAAGACTCAAGACCTGACCACAGCAGAAGAGAGAGAAAGGACGAAGGTCGTCCCCTGTGCTTTAGACGTAGGCTCTACAGTATGCTATGCGGTGTACCGCACATGAAGTGTGACTTGCCATGAGTTGGTCAAGGGGTACAATAGTGATCCGGGAATGGATCACATGACAGCGGTCGAACTTATCCTTAGTATGTAGTGGACTAAGGAATTTTCTCGATTATGGAGGTGAAAAGGAGTTCGTCGTAAAGGGTTACGTCGATGCGAACTTTGACACTAATCCGGATGACTCTGAGTAGTAAACCGGATTCGTATAGTAGAGCAATTATTTGAAATGGCTCCAAATAGCGCGTGGTAGCATCCACAAGATGACATAGATATTCGTAAAGCACGCACGGATCTGAAAGGTTCAGACCCGTTGACTAATAACCTCTCTCACAAGCATAACATGATCAAACCAGAACTCATTGAGTGTTAATCACATAGTGATGTGAACTAGATTGTTGACTCTAGTAAACTCTTTGGATGTTGGTCACATGGTGATGTGACCTGTCAGTGTTAATCACATGGTGATGTGAACTAGATTATTGACTCTAGTGCAAGTGGGAGACTGTTGGAAATATGCCCTAGAGGCAATAATAAATAGGTTATTATTATATTTCCTTGTTCATGATAATCGTTTATTATCCATGCTAGAATTGTATTGATAGGAAACTCAGATACATGTGTGGATACATAGACAACACTATGTCCCTAGTAAGCCTCTAGGAGACTAGCTCGTTGATCAATAGATGGTTACGGTTTCCTGACCATGGACATTGGATGCCGTTGATAACGGGATCACATCATTAGGAGAATGATGTGATGGACAAGACCCAATCCTAAGCCTAGCACAAGATCGTGTAGTTTGTTTGCTCAGAGCTTTTCTAATGTCAAGTATCATTTCCTTAGACCATGAGATTGTGCAACTCCCGGATATCGTAGGAATACTTTGGGTGTACCAAACGTCACAACGTAACTGGGTGGCTATAAAGGTGCACTACAGGTATATCCGAAAGTGTCTCTTGGGTTGGCACGAATCGAGACTGGGATTTGTCACTCCGTGTAAACGGAGAGGTATCTCTGGGCCCACTCGGTAGGACATCATCATAATGTGCACAATGTGACCAAGGAGTTGATCACGGGATGATGTGAGTTACGGAACGAGTAAAGAGACTTGCCGGTAACGAGATTGAACAAGGTATCGGGATACCGACGATCGAATCTCGGGCAAGTAACATACCGATAGACAAAGGGAATTGCATACGGGATTGATTGAATCCCCGACATCATGGTTCATCCGATGAGATCATCGTGGAACATGTGGGAGCCAACATGGGTATCCAGATCCCGCTGTTGGTTATTGACCGGAGAATGTCTCGGTCATGTCTGCATGGTTCCCGAACCCGTAGGGTCAACACACTTAAGGTCCGATGACGCTAGGGTTATAGGGAAAGAATGTACGTGGTTACCGAATGTTGTTCGGAGTCCCGGATGAGATCCCGGACGTCACGAGGAGTTCTGGAATGGTCCGGAGGTAAAGATTTATATATGGGAAGTCCTGTTTTGGTCACCGGAAAAGTTTCGGGTGATATCGGTAATGTACCAGGACCACCGGGAGGGTCCCGGGGGTCCACCAAGTGGGGCCACCAGCCCCAGAAGGCTGCGTGGGCCAAGTGTGGGAGGGGACCAGCCCCAGGTGGGCTGGTGCGCCCCCCACCAAGGCCCAAGCGCATGGGAGAGTGGGAGGGGGGCAAACCCTAGGTCCAGATGGGCCTTAAGGCCCACCCTAGTGGCGCCCCCCATCTCCTCCCCTTGGCCGCCCCCCTTAGATGGGATCTAGGGCTGGCCGCCTCCCCTTGGGGTGGGAACCCTAGAGGGGGCGCAGCCCCCTCCCCCCCTATATATAGTTGAGGTTTGGGGCTGCCCAAGACATGAGAACGTCTCTGTTTCGGCGCAGCCCTACCCCTCTCCCTCCTCCTCCTCTCCCGCGGTGCTTGGCGAAGCCCTGCGGGATTGCCACGCTCCTCCATCACCACCACGCCGTCGTGTTGCTGCTGGATGGAGTCTTCCCCAACCTCTCCCTCTCTCCTTGCTGGATCAAGGCATGGGAGACGTCACCGAGCTGCACGTGTGTTGAACGCGGAGGCACCGTTCTTCGGTGCTTAGATCGGAATCAACCGCGATCTAAATCGCTACGAGTATGACTCCTTCATCTGCGTTCTTGCAACGCTTCCGCATCGCGATCTACAAGGGTATGTAGATGCACTCCCCTTCCCTCGTTGCTAGATTACTCCATAGATTGATCTTGGTGATGCGTAGAAAATTTTGAATTTCTGCTACGTTCCCCAACATTAACTCTGTTCATAATTACCAGCCAGGCAAACATTTTAATTGTCATGGTACAGCAGCTTTTCCAAACCCAGCTGAGAATAGGATTGGCAATAATAGGCTGGTGGACAAAATCATAGTACTTCTTTGCCGAGTACTCCGCCTTTTTCCCATGTCTCCAAGCCCAGATATCATTACAACCATTGTCCAAGGAAGTCACAGATAACAAGATTGATAGTTGGTTGAACTCCCTAAAAGCCAGTTCAGACAATGGTAATGAAAACATTTGCTGCAAATTTCCTGCCTGTAGCACTTTCATGACAGAAAGGTTCTTCTGCAGGCAAAAAGAGAAAAGCCTTGGAAACCTTTCTTGCAGAGGAATGCAAGACTGGTCAATCTCCCAATGATCAGACCAAAACAGAACAGAATCTCCTTTGCCAACAGTAACAGAGGTAGCAGCCCGATACTTGTCCATTAATTTACAAATGTCCCTCCACCAGAATGAGCCACAAAGAATAGTGTCATGAGGAATTCTCTGAAAGTAATATGAGTCCCACACCAAACGGACCCATGGCACATCTGCTTTATTATAAAATTTATTCAGGTACTTGAGGAGCCGTGCATCATTCTGTAGTCCCAAATTCAGAATTCCAAGCCCACCCTTCATCTTAGGCCTGCAGACAAGGGGCCAAGCAGCCAAAGAGTGTCCCTTCTCCTGACCATATTTCCTCCAGAGGCACTGTCGTTGAATCCTTTCTAACTGCTTTAGAATACCTTGTGGCAAAGATAGGCTGCAAAGGAAGAATATAGGCAGTCAAGATATCACTGAATTTACCAACTGCAACCTACTGCGTTGTGGTAAAAACCAGGAACTAGCAGTTAGCCTTCTTTCCATGCAGTCCACCAAAGGTAACAAATCAACAATTTTGGGCCGAGTGGTTCCAACAGGAAGTCCCAAATAAGTGAAAGGCATAGAACCAAGCTAGCAACCAAAAAGAGCAGCAAGTGCAGAAGCAACAGAGGCTTCCACATTGATTGGGTACATTGAAGACTTATGGAAGTTGATTTGCAGTCCAGTTGCCAAGGAAAAGGAGTTGAGCACTGATTTGAGGGCCTCCAACTGAGCTGGGTCAGCATTCACAAACAACAAAGTATCATCTACATATTGTACTACTGGATAATCAGGATCATGTGTTGGCAATGGCAAGGCAAGCAGGCCCCTACACAAAAGAGCATTGATCATGGTTTGCAGAAGATCAGCAACAATCACAAAAAGCAAAGGAGAGATAGGATCTCCTTGCTTAACACCACATTTGCACTTGAAATGATTTCCAGGCACACCATTTAACAAGATAGAGGAGGTTGCAGAAGATAATAGTTGTTGAACCCATTTGATCCATTTGCTATCAAAACCTTTTGCCACAAGAATTTTCAAGATTGCCTCATGCTGAATAGAGTCAAAAGCTTTTTCAAAGTCAAGCTTGAGCAATATGATTGGCTTCTTGGAATGGGTGCATTGGTGAATATACTCAAAAGTCCAAGCAATACCATCCTGAATTGTTCTTGATTTAATGAAGCCATATTGATTCTTATGAACACATTTGGTGATTTCCTCCTGAAACCTGTTAGCTGCCAGTTTAGTCAGAAACTTCAGTCCCACACTTGTCAAAGAGATTGGCCTAAAATCTCCAACACCCTCAGGTGTTTGCTTTTTTGGGATTAAAGTAATGAAAGCTTCATTGAGGTTTTCCAAAAGAGCAGTTCCTGCATGAAACTCATTGACCAACCGAATAAAATCATTGGAAATAATTGACAAGCATCTCTTCATAAAAAGACCATTAAAACCATCTGGCCCTGGTGTCTTATCAATGGGCATTTCTTTTATGACCTTTTCAATCTCTTGCAGCTGAAAAGGTTTTGTGAGCATCTCAAGGCCTTGCACTTTTGGGATTAGTGAGAGGATTTCATTACCCAATAAAATTGGTTTAACAGTTCCCATTCTGCCCTTGAAAGCAACCAAAAATTCCTTAGCAATTTCCCCATGATCTGAAGAAACTGTTCCATCAGACAGTTGCAGACTAGCTATAGAATTCTTCCTATACCTCTCTGTTGCCATGGCCTGGAAGAATTTTGAGTTTTCTTCTCCCACCTTGATATATCTGATAGTACACCTTTTCCTCCAGTATAAAGACTGCAATTGCAAAAGGTGTTCATGGTGCATCTTACATATCTTCCTGAAATTGTGCTCAGGTATGGAAAGAGGCCTCCAATCCTCCAAATCATCCAGCCACAGAATTACCCAATTGCACTTTTCAATCAAAGATTTAATGTGTGAGAGCCCCTTCTGCCATTTTTTGAGTGCAAACCTCAAGGATTTCAATTTATCCATAATAACTGTAGTTATATGAGCCTTATGTGAAGGCTTGTTCCAAACCTCCCTCACACAGTCCATGAAACCAGGTTGATGCACCCAATAGTTTTCAAATCTAAAGATATGGGCTTTAGGAATTGCGGTGCAGATAGAAATTACACAAGGAACATGATCAGACGCAGTTCTAGCAAGAGGTGCAACTTGTGTCATGGGATACTGATTTATCCAACTAGCCGAAGTAAAAAAACCAGTCCAATTGCTCAAGAAGTGGAACATCCTGCATGTTTGACTAGGTAATCCTTCTACCTTTTAAAGGAAGTTCCAGCAGTCCTAAATGACCAATGATCTCATTAAAGATAAAATATCATTAACATCCCCTCCCGGAAGATTACGATTGTCCATGGACCTGATGAAATTACAGTCTCCCACTAACAACCATTTTTGTTCGGGTTCCACCTGAATATTATACAGCCAGTTAATAAACTCATCCCTCATTACACCCTTACAAGGCCCATAAACATTTACTAAAAACCACTGGTCATTATTATGCACCGAGATGAAACTGGTGACCATTCCAAAAGGCTTTACTTCAATTAAGGCACCCTTAAAAACATCTGAACGCCACACCGTCAAAATACCACCCGAGGCTCCTCTCGAGGGTGAGTCAATAAACTGATCAAAGCCCACAGGACAAATGCGCCTAATTAATGAATGAGGACAATCTGACAACTTAGTTTCTTGCAAACAAGCAACCGCACACTGGCTTTCAGAAATTTTCTCTCTAATAGAACGTGTCGTGTTTCAGAATTTAGACCACGAACATTCCAACAAAGCGCCTTCCAATTACGCATAGATCTTTGATTCATGAGATAACCAAAAGCGAAGTATCAACCACTGCATGACATACAATGCCATACACCCCACTCCATAAGAAACAAAAGGCATCCAGTTCTGACCGCATAGCATAAAGTTTAGAACAACATAAACGACAGCGAATTTAACAGGCTCGCTACACCTAGCTAAAATTTTAAACTGTAACATTTAAACACCACTGGAGGAGGAATCATCCTTGGGATTAGCCATAAGCTTCTCCTTGGACAGCAGGTTGGGGTTGATCTCCAGCTCCGCTCCAATTGCTTGTAGCACATTGATAGGCGTGGGTGGAGGAGCATCTTCAGACTTGCCATTATCGCCAGCGTCGTCAGGTTTGGGCTGGGCCTTCACTTGAATGGGCTTGGACCGTGGACGCCTCTTGGTGGGCTGGAGGGAAAGCTGCTCAAAACTCACGGGTTTAAACCCATCTAGTTTTGTCATGCTTCTTGTACATCTCCGTAGAGAAGTATCCACTAAAGGAGCCACGGTCTTCCTTCTTCTTGTCTGTTTCTTGTCATTGGCCTGCGCAGAAGAAAAAACCACAGAAGAGGAGGAGTTCTCCTCCAGGCTGCCAGACACAACATCTTCAGGTTGCATCTCTCCAGACCCATCAAAATCAGACATGACATTATCATTAGCACTGAGAACCTCGTCAGATGAACTTCCAAAAAGAGCTCTGGCAACTGGGCGTTTAGCCATAATTGGCTTCCTTATAACAAGGCTGCTGGGCAAGCTCGGCACCAAAGAAGACATCCTCTGTGAATCATCAAAGGCAATGGTCCATGTGCGCTTGGAGTATGTCACTGTCCCAAGTGGCTTGAAGAAGATAGGTCTAGGCACCTCATTGACAGCAAATTCAGGTAGCAGATTTTCAAATGATCTCTTCCAGATCATCTCTGGAGGAAGCGGTGGCCCAGCCACAATCCTTGCCATGCCGATGAATATCTGATGCTGCTGAATGACAGGAGGTTGATATGGAACAATTTCCAAAGGATTTTCCTCAACAGCCGGCTGCACATTGTCCTGTAACTGCTGATCCGGCTGCAACTCATTTTGCTCCTCAAATTGAATCTCCACATGCTGTTCCACAGACCCAGAGCTCTCCAGCTGATCAATGAAAATGGAGACCTGGTCCTGCTCTGGCACCACAGGTTGAGGCGGCTGCTGATGCTCATCCTCATTATCCCCCCAGTTTGCATTTCCCCATCCAGCATCACTATTGTTATTTTCCCGAGGCAATGGAGGTGCTATAGGCGCATCGTTCCACCCCAGCATCGGGTACGGCGGAAGAACAAACATCAAATTATCTTGCAGCAGATTTCCAGGAAAAGGGTGCGGATTTCCATCCAGCGGCATTGGATCTTCATCATTTGGCATCTGATCAGCGAAGTCAGCGCCCAACACATAGCAAGCAGCCGTCCACGAAACCTGAGCTCCTCCCCATTCTGCATAGTCTCCAAAGACCACATCACGTGGCACTTGTTAGGAATAAGCAACTTGTATTCCCATGAGGCCATAGGCCGATATATATACATGTACAGGTGTGGTACATATGCAGGAAACCCCTTATACTACGGGATAAATACAAAGGGGTATACATGACTTATATTATAACTCTAACACCCCCCCTCAAACTCATGGTGGAGGAACAACACTGAGTTTGGAGAGATAAAAGCCATGTTGTGCTCTAGTCTGGGCCTTCATCAGGAAATCCGCCAACTGTAACTCGGAAGGCACATACTGAAGAGCAACAACCTGATCCTGCACAGCAGCGCGCACATAGAAAGCATCAACACCAATATGCTTGGTGAGCTCATGCTTCACAGGATCGCGCGCAATGCTAATAGCACCTGTACTGTCAGATAAGTGCATAGTCGGTGTAGTGACAGAAACACCAAAGTCCTGAAGTAACCACCGTAACCAAGTCACCTCTGCCGTCAAAAGAGCCATAGCTCGCAACTCAGCCTCTGCACTCGAACGGGAAACTGCAATCTGTTTCTTCGTCTTCCAGGCAATGAGAGAACCGCCAAGAAAAACACAGTAAGCAGAAAGCGAACGGCGAACAGAAGGATCACTAGCCCACGTAGCATCCGCATAGGCCTGAAGCTGTAAAGAACTGGAGCTAGGAAAGAAGAGACGGTGAGAGATCGTGCCCCGAAGATATCGGAGAACACGAAGGAGATGACTGTAATGAACCGATGTGGGAGCAGAAACAAACTGACTCAGAATATGAACCGGATAAGAGATGTCCGGACGAGTGACAGCTAGATAGACAAGACTGCCAACGAGATGACGATAACGCGTCGAGTCAGGGAGAGGATCACCATCAGTAGCACGGAGGTGAACATTGAGCTCCATAGGAGTCTCAACAGTGCGCTCGTCAGAAAGAGCAGCACGAGCAAGAAGATCCTGGATATACTTTTCCTGGGATATAAAAAAGCCATCAGAGGTAGAAGAGACTTCAATCCCAAGAAAATAGCGAAGAGGTCCAAGATCAGATATAAGAAACTGCTCACTAAGACGGGCCTTTACAAAGGCAATATACTCGGGGTCATCCCCAGTGATGACCATATCATCAACATAGAGAAGAAGAAGAGTCCGGCCACGAGGAGAAAGGTGAATAAACAATGCGGGATCATGAGCACTTGCTGAAAAACCAGCAGTAGTGACCACAGAAGCAAAACGCTCAAACCAGGCGCGAGGGGCTTGCTTAAGGCCATAGAGAGAGCGACGAAGACGACACACCATGCCATCAGGAACAGAATACCCAGGTGGTGGCTGCATGTACACCTCCTCACGCAGCTCACCATTAAGAAAGGCATTCTTAACATCAAGCTGAGATATAGACCAGTGGCGTGCAGAGGCAACGGCAAGAAGTGTACGAATAGTGTTCATATGGGCCACAGGAGCAAAAGTCTCGTCATAATCACGACCATGCTCCTGCTGAAAACCACGAGCCACGAGACGAGCTTTGTGACGCTCAAGAGAACCATCGGAGCGAGTCTTAACCTTGTAGACCCACTTACAAGTGATGGGACGGACTCCGGGAGGAAGAGAAACAAGATCCCAGGTACCAGTGCGTTCAAGAGCAGCAATCTCCTCTGCCATCGCAAACTGCCATTCAGGATGAACAACAGCCTGACGATAAGAAGTCGGCTCAAGAACAGCAGCACCAGCGGTGGGAAATCCAAAGCGATCAATAGGCGGACGAGGACGAGAACGCAAGCCATAAGTAGGCTGAGAGGAAGAGGACGACTCATCCAAGGAAGCATCCACAGGCCGTGAACGACGAGTGTAATGCTGAGAAAGAGATGGAACAAGAGAAGGAGGAATCGCCAAGGTAGAATCAGGGGGAGGCGACGAAGAAGTCACCGGAGATGAAGGTGTAGAATCCGGTGACATGCTAGGTGAGGAGACCGGGGAAGATGGTGGCGGTGAATCGACAAGGGGTGGAGAAGCAGAGGGAGTGGGACGAAGAGGCACAGGCGCAACAGGAGTGATAGGGGAGTCAGGAAAAGTGAGAAAAGAGATATCCTCCACGGAAAAGACCGAGGAAGATGGGCGTGGGTAAAAAGGACGAGACTCATCAAAAGTCACATCTCGAGAGATACGCATCCGACGACCGACAGGATCCCAACAACGATAGCCCTTATGCTCATCACTGTAGCCTAAGAAGACACACTCAACAGACTGAGCGGTCAGTTTGGTGCGTTCGCGAGGGGCAAGAAGAACATAGCAAACACAACCAAACAAGCGAAGCATCGAATAATCGGGAGAGCGATCAAACAGACGCTCAAAAGGAACACCACCCTGCAAAGCAGCAGATGGCTGAAGGTTGATGAGATAGACAGAAGTGGAGATAGCCTCGGCCCAAAAATGAGGCGGAAGAGAGGCGGCGATCATCATAGCACGAGCCGTCTCAAGAAGGTGACGATGCTTACGCTCAGACACACCATTCTGAGCATGAGCACCAGGACAAGAGAACTGGGCAAGAGTACCCTGCTCAGCAAGGACACCACGCAACATCTTAGAGATATACTCACCAGCGGAGTCAGCACGAAAAACACGAATGGGTGAAGAGAACTGAGTATGAACCATGGCAGCAAAACGCTTATAAATAGACAACACCTCACTACGTGAAGTCATGAAATAAAGCCATGTGTAACGAGAAAAATCATCGATGAAAATAATATAGTATTTATGACCACCTTTCGAAGGGAAAGGAGCCGGACCCCATACATCAGAATGGACTAAATCGAAAGGACGCTGAGACACTGACTCACTATGAGAATATGGTAGCTGAATCTGCTTGCCAAGACGACAACCCTGACACTCTAAAGAGACATCTCCTGAGACAGACCCCAGAAGACCTCGACGAACTAAAGACGATAATCGAGAACCACACAGATGACCAAGTCGATGATGCCATTGCTTGAAGGAACCAGTAACAGAAGCGACAGCAGCGGAGGAATTGGCGATGGTGGTGGCAGCGGAAGGAACATGAAGCCAGTCCAACTCCCAAGGACCCTGAGAATCATGGTGGCGAGGGCCAGCCCCAACCAGAGTGTGTGTGCGATGATCCTGAACAGAACAAGAGTCAACATCAAGGATGACACGACAACCAGAATCAGTAAGTTGACCGGCAGAAAACAGATTCATGGTAAGTCGAGGAACATGAGCAACATCAGGAACAGAATAAGAAGGAGTAGAAAGATGGCCTCTACTAGCAACAGAAAGTGGAGTACCATCAGCAGTGAAGACATGAACAGGAGAATCCAGCGAGCGAAGAGAAGACAAAGCGGAAGAATGAGAAGACATGTGAAAAGAAGCTCCAGAATCCAGAACCCATGGGGATGTACCTGACTGTGTAGAGGGCGGGTGCTCAGTGCGGGAAGCATCAGTCACAGAACCAGCAGTACCCGTCGAGGAAGAACCTGAAGCCGCGAGTAGATGCTTAAGTCTCAGAATATCCTGCTCAGTCAAAGCAATGGCTGAAGCTGGCGAGGGAGATGACGAAGTCCCTGAGGAGGATGATCGCGCCTTGCGCAGGTGTTTCCGCTTTGTGTAGCACTGGGACTCAATATGACCATCATTGTTGCAGTAATCACAATGTGAACGGGGCCGACCTGAGCCGCCAGAAGGAGTGGGCAAGAGCGGCGGAGCACTCGAGCGAGAATGGGGCGGTGCAGCAGGTGGAGTAGAAGAAGCCCTAGTAGCGAGCATCGAGGGAACCTCCAGCAAACCAGCACCACGTAGGCGAGTCTCCTCAGCACGAATCTCCGAAAGCGCCTCCATGAGAGAAATACGACCACGAGCAAGCAACTGAGCACGCCGGGGCTCAAACTCCTTACGGAGCCGAGACAGGAACTCGTAGACGCGATGAAACTCCAAATCGGCCTGGACAGCCTGGCAGCAGGGGCAAGTAAGACAACCAGCACTGCGGAGAGAATCAAGCTGGCGCCAGATAGCAGAACTCTGTGCATAAAAGTCATCAACAGTAGAGTCACCCTGCTGAAGAGCATGCTCCTGACGAACCACAGACAGATATAAGGCATCACCAGAGGGCTCATAGCGCTGACGAAGACAGGTCCACATCTGGAAGACAGTAGGAAGACCCAGAAACTCAGAAGCAAACTGAGGCAGAACACTAGCAGTGAGAACAGCGGCAGCACGAGCATCATCATCAAGCCACTAGGTGTAAACAGACAAAGCACCATGATACGTCTGAAGAGCCTCCTCATAAGCCAGAGCCCTCTCATCATAGGCACGATCAGCAGCCTCATTAGCAACCTTAGCCGCATCCTTGGCGGCCTGATTAGCATCCGGAGGAAGAACCAGTGGAGTCGGCGGAGTAGGGGCCACCGGAGGAATCAGACGTGGCGGACAGCAGACCTCGCCAGAAAGAACACCCCAGAGACGGATGCCACACATGTGAATGCGCATGAAGCCAGCGAACTCGGTGTAGTTAGTACCGTCGAAGATCACCGGACAGCGAGGGACAGCGACATAGCCCGATGCAGCAGACTTTTTTTTTAGGAATAAGATCGAAATCAGCAGAGGCCGAGCGGCAGGGGATCTCGATCGAAGCAGGCTAGGCAGGAGCAGACGGGCGGAGGACCGCGAGTCTTGGCGGGAACGGGCGGGCGAAGGCGGGAACGAGCGGCGCCGGAGAGCTGGAGCGGCGGGAGCAACCGCACCTGGCGGGCGGGCGCGGGGCCGAGCACTGGCGGCCGCGGGAGGAGCGGACCAGCACGGGCGGGCGCGGGGCCGAGCACGGGCGGCCGCGGGAGAAGCACGGACGGGCACGGGGAGAGCTGCAGCGGCGGCCGACTTCGAGCGGGAGAGAGCTTCGAGCGGGAGCAGCCACGGTCGACTCGATCGGGACAGATCAATAGCACGAGTTGCGGCGTGCAAAAAATTGACCTAGCTCTAATACCATGTTAGGAATAAGCAACTTGTATTCCCATGAGGCCATAGGCCGATATATATACATGTACAGGTGTGGTACATATGCAGGAAACCCCTTATACTACGGGATAAATACAAAGGGGTATACATGACTTATATTATAACTCTAACGGCACTAATGGCGTGTCAGGGAAACTTGCCTCCACTAGAGTCCGAACCAAATATGGATCTTCACTATCCCACGACTGAAATTTCCCAAAGGTGTCAACCGCCTGTGATATGAACTCCGTATTGCGATAATCAAGAGGGATCCCAATGAACATAAGCCAACCCTTGCGGAACCCATGACTCCCCTTAAAATTCTCTCCCTCATCATGTTTCATAAATCTAACAAAACGATCATTACCCAGAGGAAACGGGGCATGCTGAATCAACGTATATCTGACAGATGGATCCCTGACTTGGAATAACCCTACCCCATGAAACCAAGGCTGAGCGGAGCGAACCAGAGTACCTCTGTTCTGAAGGAACTGAACAATCTCTTCCCTGACCGGCCCAAGCGGTCCCTCCGGAGCAGGCATGACCTCGGCGACCATGTAATCCTCATGGCGGCGAGGAGGACGAGCCGCAGGCGTGATGAAGGTGCGAGGAAGCCGCGTGTCTCCACCATCGATGATGTGATGGCCTGCCGGAACAAAACGCTGTGGATCAAGCTCATAGTTCGCCATAGCCGGTCGCTTCGAGGAGGGGATGGGGTTTTCGTTGGAAGGAGGAGGGGGGATTGGTGCAATGTGGGCGGCGACGATGTGACTGGGCAAGCTATCCCAATAACTCCGGCACCGTTCCCCTGACCGGCAGGGTTTTCTGAAATACTCGTGCTTTGTTGCAGAGAAATTGGTCTCCAAGCCAATCCATTGGTGCACGTGAAATCATTACAATCCCTGCTAAAGTGACCCGTGCGTGAGCAAGCCGAGCAGACCGCTCGCATTCCACAAGAGGCTGCAAGGTGGCCCCTGAGAGAACAGAGGGTACAAGTTAAAACCCGGTCCACCATGTCATTGACCATGGCATCAAACTATTGTGCTGCTTCTTGCGTGGTGGGTATTTCCTGTAGAGGGGTGGGTGGGCTTGGGTCAGTAGATGCATCCAACATCTCAGAAACTGGGGTATTCTGCGACAAGACAGGCCCATTAACCACAGAACCAGATATTGGCCCAACAGATAATTCTGGAGACACTGGGCCAGAATGCTGTGCTTCCAAAGATGATGGGCTAGATTCCAAGCTACCATTTTGAACTGGAGAAATTCCCGCTTCCGCAAATTGTGCAGAAAGATTACCAGAAACCGCGGGCCGCGGATCCACAGTTACCAGATCAAGTGTGGGCGACATGGTCGATCGGTGCAACTCCGGCAACGGTTGAACAGTACCAAACACGATAGGTGGCCGAGCCACCGTCCAATGCAAGTCGAGGGGGGGGCGCTTGTCTAATAACAACACGCTCATGAGCGGATAGATCATAACCCCCATCCATAATAGTATCAATGCAATTTTGAGAAGCAGGATATCTATAACCTTTGCAGGCAGAATACTGTTCAAACGTGGCAAAAGACAATTTCTTCCGAACAGTGGTAGCTGACTTAAGCGAAGATCTAACCGGAGGCTTATGCATCGCCAAAAGACCCAAAGAAATCTACGTTTAGTAGGACTAATCAGAATCCACTCAGCATCACATTCCTTACGCCAGATCTTAAGTTCCCGAACCCAATTAGGCCCTCCATTGCCCCAAAGATTGAAATAACATTTGAACAGATCGCAAGCAAATGAACGCAGATGCATAATAATAAAACCAACTTGCTTGCATGAGACTTGGAAAGAGAAAACCTTGTCTTTGACGTGAAGAGCCCGTAGATCGATTGCCGATCCACCAATTGCAGCCTCCAAAGCTGCCGCCACCGAATCCTCCGACAACCGGAACGCATGGTGGCTAAAGGACACAATCAATGTGAAAGCCCTCCTTCGTCCCATTGGATGGATCGTTTGACCAGTGGATCTGAAAACCTCATCAGAAAAAGCCCTACCCTTGGAGAAATCCAAGCCAAGGGTAGATCCACCAGACGAACCCATAGGAGATGGGTATTGCCTTGATCCAGAAGAGACGCCGGAGAGGATGATCGGAAGAGATCCACAGATTAGTGGAGGATGATGGAGATCGCCGGAGGTGAGGTCAGCGCTGCGGTGGGAGGTGGGAGACCCATGGCTTAGCTGGTGATGACAAACAGATCAGTTTTTTGTTTGCTTATTTTGATGAATCTATGGGTGGTATCGGAGGGTATGAACCATGGAGAAGTTGGAATACAGTAGATATAACACCAATATAGATAAAGAATGAGTTCACAACAGTACTAAAATTGGTGATTTTATTTTCTTATACTAACGGAGCTTACGAGTTTTCTGTTGAGTTTTGTGTTGTGAAGTTTTCAAGTTTTGGGTAAAGTTTCGATGGACTACGGAATAAGGAGTGGCAAGAGCCTAAGCTTGGGGATTTCCAAGGCACCTCAAGGTAATATTCAAGGAAAACCAATAGCCTAAGCTTGGGGATACCCAGGATGGCATCCCCTCTTTCATCTTTGTTCATCGGTAACCTTACTTGGAGCTATATTTTTATTCACCACATGATATGTGTTTTGCTTGGAGCATCATTTTATGTTATTTTGATTTGCTTGCTATTTGAATAATATCCCAAGATCTGAAATTCTTAAATGTTAGAGAGTCTTCACATAGTTACACAATTATTTGACTACTCATTGATCTTCACTTATATCTTTTGGAGTAGTTTGTCATTTGCTCTAGTGCTTCACTTATATCTTTTTAGAGCACGGCGGTGGTTTTATTTTGAAGAAATTGATGAACTCTCATGCTTCACTTATATTATTTTGAGAGTCTTAAACAACATGGTAATTTGCTTTGGTTATGAATTTAGTCCTAATATGATGGGCATCCAAGAGGGATATAACAAAAACTTTCATATAAAGTGCATTGAATACTATGAGAAGTTTGATTCCTTATGATTGTTTTGAGATATGAGGATGGTGATATTAGAGTCATGCTAGTGAGTAATTGTGGATTGTAGAAATACTTGTGTGGAAGTTTGTGATTCCCATAGCATGCACGTATGGTGAACCGTTATGTGATGAAGTCGGAGCATGATTTATTTATTGATTGTCTTCCTTATGAGTGGCTGTCGGGGATGAGCGATGGTATTTTCCTACCAATCAATCCCCCTAGGAGCATGCCCGTAGTACTTTGTTTCGATAGCTAATAGACTTTTGCAATAAGTATGTGACTTCTTTATGACTAATGTTGAGTCCATGGATTATACGCACTCTCACCCTTCCACCATTGCTAGCCTCTCTTGTGTCATGTATCTTTTGCTGGTACCATAAACCCACCATATACCTTCCTCAAAACAGCCACCATACCTACCTATTATGGCATTTCTGTAGCCACTCCGAGATATATTGCCATGCAACTTTCCACCGTTCCGTTCATAATGACACGCTTCATCATTGTCATATTGCTTTGCATGATCATGTAGTTGACATCGTATTTGTGGCAAAGCCACCATTCATAATTCTTTCATACATGTCACTCTTGATTCATTGCACATCCTGGTACACCGCCGGAGGCATTCATATAGAGTCATATTTTGTTCTAAGTATCGAGTTGTAATTCTTGAGTTGTAAGTAAATAAAAGTGTGATGATCTTCATTATTAGAGCATTGTCCCATGTGAGAAAAGAATGATGGAGACTATGATTCCCCCACAAGTTGGGATGAAACTTCGGACGAAAAAAAAGAGGCCAAAAAAAGCGAGGGCCCAAAAAAACAAAAAAATGAGAGAAAAATAAAGAAGGGGCAATGCTACTATCCTTTTACCACACTTGTGCTTCAAAGTAGCACCATGATCTTCATGATAGAGAGTCTCCTATGTTGTCACTTTCATATACTAGTGGGAATTTTTTGTTATATAACTTGGCTTGTATATTCCAATGATGGGCTTCCTCAAAATTGCCCTAGGTCTTCGTGAGCAAGCGAGTTGGATGCACACCCACTTAATTTCTTTTTGAGCATTCATAAACTTATAGCTCTAGTGCATCCGTTGCATGGCAATCCCTACTCACTCACATTGATATCTATTGATGGGCATCTCCATAGCCCGTTGGTACGCCTAGTTGATGTGAGAGTATCTCCTTTTTGTCTTCTCCACAACCACCATATTCTATTCCACCTATAGTGCTATGTCCATGGCTCACGCTCATGTATTGCGTGAAAGTTGAAAATGTTTGAGAACATCAAAAGTATGAAACAATTGCTTGGCTTGTCATCGGTGTTGTGCATGATTTGAATATTTTGTGTGATGAAGATGGAGCATAGCCAGATTATATGATTTTGTAGGGATAGCTTTCTTTGGCCATGTTATTTTGAGAAGACATGATTGCTTTATTAGTATGCTTGAAGTATTATCATTTTTATGTCGATATTAAACTTTTGTTTTGAATCTTATGGATCTGAACATTCATGCCACAATAATGAAATTTACATGGATAAATATGTTAGGTAGCATTCCACATCGAAAATTCTGTTTTTATCATTTACCTACTCGAGGACGAGCAGGAATTAAGCTTGGGGATGCTTGATACGTCTCCAATGTATCTATAATTTTTTATTGTTCCATGCTATTATATTATCCATCTTGGATGTTTTATATGCTATTTTATATTATTTTTGGGACTAACCTGTTAACCAAGAGCCCAATGCCAGTTTCTGTTTTTTGCCTTGTTTTTGAGTTTTACAGAAAAGGAATATCAAACGGAGTCCAAATGACCTGAAAATTTATGGTAATTTTTTATGGACCAGAAGAAGCCCCTCAAGCAAAAGAGTTGGGCCAGTAGAGCCACGAGGCCTCTGATACATCTCCGTCGTATCTATAATTTTTGATTGTTTCATGCCAATATTATACAACTTTCACATATTTTTGACAACTTTTTATATGATTTATTGGACTAACCTATTGATCTAGTGCCCAGTGCCAGTTCCTATTTGTTGCATGTTTTTTGTTTCACAGAAAATCCAATCAAACAAAGTCCAAACGTGTTAAAAATTTACGGAGAATTATTTTGGAATATTTATGATTTTTGGGAGGTGGAATCAACACAAACGGGGGCCCACAGTGACCACAACCCACCAGGGTGCGCCGGGCACCCCCTGGCACACCCAGTTATCTTGTGCCCTACTCGAAGGTCGGTTGGGCCCTTCTTCTGGTGCAAGAAAGATAATTTATGGAAAAAATCGTGTAAAAATTTCAGCGCAATCGGAGTTACGGATCTCCAGGAATTTAAGAAACAGTGAAGGGCCAGATCTGGGGAACACGAAACAGAAGAGAACAGAGAGGGAGATCCAATCTTGGAGGGGCTCCTTCCCCTCCGCCACCATGGAGGCCATGGACCAGAGGGGGAACTCTCCTCCCATCTAGGGGGAGGCCAAGAAAGACTAAGAAGGACGGGGGCTCTCTCTGATACGTCTCCAACGTATCTATAATTTACGAAGTATTCGTGCCATGTTTACAAAAAAATTGTATGGTTTTGGTATGATTTGCATGGAACTAACCCGGACTGATGTTGTTTTCGGCAGAACTACCGTGGTGTTGTTTTCGTGCAGAAATGAAAGTTCTCCAAATGAGCTGAAACTTTTTGATGATTTTTTTGGAACAAAAGAGACCGCCGAAGCTTCGTGGGAGGGCCAGAAAAGCCACGAGGAGGGCACAACCCACCAGGGTGCGCTCTGTGGGCCAGGCTCGCCCCGGTGGGTTGTGCTCACCTTGAGGCCCATCTTTGCGTGAAACCGACGCCAAAAAATCCTATAAATAGAGAAACCATTAGGAGTAACCCTAGATCAGAAGTTCCGTCGCTGCAAGCCTCTGTAGTCCACGAAAAACCAATCTAGACCCATTCCGGCACCCTGCCGGAGGGGGAGATCATCACCGGTGGCCATCTTCATCGTCCCGGTGGCCACCACGATGAGGAGGGAGTAGTCCACCCTCGGGGCTGAGGGTTTGTACCAGTAGCTATGTGTTTAATCTCTCTCTCTCTCGTGTTCTTAACATGTCATGATCTTGCTGTATTGCGGGCTTTGATAATATAGTCGGATCATATGGTGTTTCCCCCTCTCTATCTTGTGATGAATTGAGTTTTCCCTTTGAGATTTCATTTTATCGGATTGAATACTTTTATGGATTTGAGAGCACTTGATATATGTCTTGCATATGAATACTCATGGTGACATTGGGGTATCGTATTGATTCACTTGATATATGTTTTGGCACTCAACTCGCGGATTCCTAAGGTGACATTGGGGTAATCTTTGCATAGGGGTTGATGCACGTTCTTGTCTTTGTTTCACCGGTAGAAATAATGGGGCACTCTTTGAGGTTCTTTGTGTTGGATTGAGTATTATGAATCTGAAATTATTTGGTGTTATTTTAGTACGAACTCTTGGATAGATCGATCGGAAAGAATAGCTTCGAGGTGGTTTCGTACCCTACAAACAATTTCTTCTTATGTTCTCCGCTAGATAGGAACTTTGGAGTGATTGTTCATTGCACTTTGAGGGATGGTTATATGATCCAATTATATTAGCATTGTTGAGAGATTCCACTAGCGAAAGTACGGACCCTAGGCCTCATTTTCAAGCATTGCAATACCGTTTGTGCACCGTTTTACCAATTGCTACCTTGCTGTTTTTATTGTTCCTATTACAAAAATGAATATCTACAATCATTACTACACTTTTATCACCATCTCTTCGCCGAACTAGTGCACCTATACATTTTTCCATTGTATTGGGTGTGTTGGGGACATAAGAGACTTTTTGTTATTTGGTTGCAGGGTTGTTTGAAAGAGACCATCTTCATCCTACGCCTCCCACGGATTGATAAACCTTAGGTCATCCACTTGAGGGAAAATTGGTACTGTCCTACAAAACTCCGCGCTTGGAGGTCCAACACGTGTCTACAAGAATAAAGTTGCGTAGTAGACATCAAGCTCTTTTCTGGCGCCGTTGCCGGGGAGTGTGTGCTTGAAGGTATATCTTTAGATCTTGCAATTGAATCTTTTAGTTTTTTGTTTTATCATTAGTTTGGTGTGTAAAAGAAAACTACATAAAAAATAGAATTGAGGTTGCATCATATTATTGATCATGTTTATAATATCTTTCTTGAAAATGATGGATCAGAAAATTGTGCTCAATTGTTAGAAGAAGAAGTTAATAAAATGTTTGGCACAAAATATTTGAATGATGAGCATGATTGCAATGTTGTTAGTATGAATTCTTTGAATATCCAAAATACTAATGATTATTGCACTAGTCACAAGAAAAATGTTTCTTATAAGCATGTCAATTTTTGTGGAGTGGAAAGACTTTGTGAAGATGTGCCTTATAGGGAAGATAGATTTTGTAAGAAGCATAAATATTTAGGAACGAAATGGTTGCAAGGGAGGCTAGATGATTGTGCTGAAAGATTTAATTTTTTCTGAACTTTGCAATGAACATGGTCATTTAAATCTCCAATGCAAATTGTTTCATGATCAAATCGTGTCCAAAAATTGTGATAACTTGATTACCCTTGAGCATCATAAAGAGCTTAGTCTTCTTTTTTTGTATGAAGAAATGAAACGTATAACTGAGGGTATTCCAAAATTTAATCTCAAGAGATTTCTTGATTTTGATCAAGAAGAAATTTATATGTTTTGTGCGGTAAATTGCATTGAGAATCCTTATATTGCTAACTATCTAAAGAGAAGAAAACAAATAGAATATGAAGAGAGTACTAATGAAAGGGAAAATATTTCCCAATACCCTCCTAGTGTTTATTATGATGAATCAGGTAATGAGGAGGAGCTTCCTATCCAATCAATCTCTTCAACAAGAAGCTTGAAAAAATTAATTAAACCCACACATGGTGTGGTGAAGAAGAAGAAAAGAAGAAAGAGAGGTAAAAAGGTATCTCTCGACAATAATGTTGCTCCCATCACCATCGTGCCTCATGAGAGTGAATCAAATATGTTCATGGAGGATGATGATATTGATGATGATTTTGTTATTCCTATTGCTTGTTGTGATGATTATGATTGGGAAGATAATGATACTTCTTATAATCTCGGAAATCTTTTTGGCACCAACTTGGGAAATTATGATGATAGCAATTGTTATACCGTTGGTGCTATTCATACTATTAATGATGAGAGTGGTTATGCTTATGATATGACAAGTCATAAGCTTGGAGATGCTATGCTTGATGAGAATGACATGTTTGAGAATTTATTTGCTGCAATTAATGTTTGTCCCAAGCTTGGGGATGATATGCTTAATGAATATTATCTTTTTATCCCCCCTACTTTGAATAATCAAATTTGCTATGATGATTGCATGCCTCCTATCTATGATGAGAATAAAGTTGCTACTTATGATGATTATTGTGATGATACTTACGTTATAAAAAGTAGTTATAATTATTTTCATAAGTTTGAATATCCTTTTACTGAACATTACCCTTATAATGTGGAAACAATTTTTAGTATTCGAGCTTCATATGATACTCTCACTATTGTGAGTGAGAATAAAATTTCTTATATGGAGGGTAATAAATTTTCTATGCTTTTGGATCATGAAAAGAATGCTTCTTGTGATGGTTATATTGATGAATCTATTCATGATGCTACTGAAAACTATTATGAGTGATGAACTTATGATTCATGATGCTCTTGTTATGTTTCAATCCTTATCTTTTATGCGAGCATCATTGAAATCATCATGCCTGGCTAAAAGGCATTAAAGAAAAGCGCTTGTTGGGAGACGACCCAACACTTTTACCTACTGTTTTTGGGTGTTCACATGATTATGCTACTGTAGTAATCATGTTTTATTGCTTTTGTTTCAATAAAGTGCCAAGTAAAGCCTTTGGGATAGTGTGGATGATAGTTGACTTGAATCTGTGCAAAAACAGAAATCTTTGCGCCCAGTCCAGGAGTTTCTGTAATTCACTGGAACGTTATTTTGATCTGAATGTTTTACAGATTATTGATATACACATTACCTACGTTTTCCTAATTTCTTAGAATTTTTAGACTTGCAGAAGTATGAGAACAATTCAGATCTTTACAGACTGTTTTGTTTTTGACAGATTCTGTTTTCAATGCATAGTTTGCTTGTTTCCTAGTTTCTATGGCATATATTGGTCAATATAAATTGTGTAAATGATAGAGTACAGTAGGCATTGTGTCAGAACAATTATGGATCTTGTCTTGACAGTACCAAGGTTTATGATTTGCTTTATATCATACTAACCAATCTCACGAAGTTCTGTTAAGTTTTGTGTGATTGAAGTTTTCAAGTTTTGGGTGAGATATCGATATGAGGAGAATAAGGAGTGACAAGGCCCTAAATTGGGGATGCCCAAGGCACCCCCAAGTTAACATTCAAGGAAGATCCAAGCAACCAAGCTTGGGGATGCCCTGGAAGGCTTCCCCTCTTTCGTCTCCAACATTATCGGTAACCTCACTTGGAGCTATGTTTTCATTCGTCACATGATATGTGTTTTGCTTGGAGCGTCATTTTATTTTGTTAGTATTTTCTTGCTGTTATTTATAATAATGTTTTGTATCTTTTATTTCAATAAAAGTGGCAATGATAGCCGTCACCATGCTTATTTTGCAAACCTACATGTTGCTGTTTCAAAACAGAAAGTTTATTGCTATTGCAAAAATTCTCTAGAAAAGTCAGAATGTGATAAAAGGTTGAATTTTTTTGAATAGTAATATATAATAAATTTTCTACAGTGTGTTAAATTTTCATAATTTTTCGAGTTAGGGAAGTATGATGAATATTGCACTCTTTACAGACTGTTCTGTTTAGACAGATTGCTATTATGTTTGCATTGTTTGCATATGTTTCTTGTTTAATGATTCCATTTGAGGATAGGAGTATTAAATATGCAGAGGCATTTAGTATGCAATGTTAAATTATAATTTTAGTTATTTGCTACAGTAGAGAATGATAAGGTTTTGCATTGATTTATACTAACTTATCTCATGAGTTCTTGTTGAGTTTTGTGTGGATGAAGTTTTCAGTATTAGGTAAACCGTGATATGAGAGGAATTAAGGAGACACAAAAGCTCAAGCTTGGGGATGCCCAAGGCATCCCCAGTTAATATTCCAAGAAGTCTCAAGCATCTAAGCTTGGGGATGCCCCGACAGGCATCCCACCTTTCTTCTTCAACAATTATCGGTTAGTATCGGTTGAGCCTAAGTTTTTGCTTCTACACATGATGTGTGCCATTCTTGGATTGTCATTTTGTTTTGTTTTGCTTGTTGTTTTAATAAAATACTTAGATCTGAAAGTTTTTAAATAAGAGAGAGTCCTCAATTAGCTACCCTTTTACATAACTACTCGTTTGATCTTCACTTAGATCTTTGGAGTAGCTTGTCATTTACTCTCGTGCTTCACTTATATCCTATGAGTAAATTGTTGAATAAATTGAATATCATGAAGTTGAAATTATATGTTCATATCATGCCTAGTGGTAGCTTCACAGTGGGTTTAGAAAGTGAAATCTTTTGAAGCTTGACAATCACAATATTGGTCATACAAGCAATTCATGAATGAATAGTAGAAGGAAGAGAACTTTCACATGCAAATACACTATCTTGGAAATCTTTTGTGATTGTGAGCCCCCATCAATATATTATATGCCAAAATTGTTGGCGTTGGACAAGGAAGACAACGTAATGATTTATGTTTGTTGATGACCCACAAGTGTAGGGGATCTATCGTAGTCCTTTCGATAAGTAAGAGTGTCGAACCCAACGAGGAGCAGAAGGAAATGACAAGCGGTTTTCAGTAAGGTATTCTCTGCAAGCACTGAAATTATCGGTAACAAATAGTTTTGTGATAAGATAAATTGTAACAGGTAGCAAGTAACAAAATTAAATCAAGTGTAGCAAGGTGGCCCAATCCTTTTTGTAGCAAAGGACAAGCCTGGAAAATTTCTTATATAGAGAAAAGCGCTCCCGAGGACACATGGGAATTATCGTCAAGCTAGTTTTCAGTACACACATATGATTCGCGTTCGGTACTTTGATAATTTGACATGTGGGTGGACCGGTGCTTGGGTGCTGTCCTTACTTGGACAAGCATCCCACTTATGATTAACTCCTATTGCAAGCATCCACAACTACAAAAGAAGTATTAAGGTAAACCTAACCATAGCATGAAACATATGGATCCAAATCAGCCCCTTACGAAGCAACGCATAAACTAGGGTTTAAGCTTCTGTCACTCTAGCAACCCATCATCTACTTATTACTTCCCAATGCCTTCCTCTAGGCCCAAACAATGGTGAAGTGCCATGTAGTCGACGTTCACATAACACCACTAGAGGAGAGACAACATACATCTCATCAAAATATCGAACGAATACCAAATTCACATGACTACTAATAGCAAGACTTCTCCCATGTCCTCAGGAACAAACGTAACTACTCACAAATCATATTCATGTTCATAATCAGAGGGGTATTAATATGCATAATGGATCTGAACATATGATCTTCCACCAGATAAACCAACTAGCATCAACTACAAGGAGTAATCAACACTACTAGCAACCCACAGGTACCAATCTGAGGCTTTTGGACAAAGATTGAACACAAGAGATGAACTAGGGTTTTAGAGGAGATGGTGCTGGTGAAGATGTTGATGGAGATTGGGCCCCTCCCGATGAGAGGAGCGTTGGTGATGACGATGGCGATGATTTCCCCCTCCCGGAGGGAAGTTTCCCCGGCAGAACAGCTCTGTCGGAACCCTAGATTGGTTCCGCCAAGGTTCCGCCTCGTGGCGGCGGAGTTTCTTCCCGAAAGCTTGCTTCTGATTTTTTTCTCGGACGAAAGACTTCATATAGCAGAAGATGGGCACCGGAGGGCCACCAGGGGGCCCACGAGGCAGGGGGTGCACTCAGGGGGGTAGGGCGCGCCCCCACCCTCGTGGCCAGGGTGTGGGCCCCCTATGGTATTTTCTTCGCTCAGTATTTTTTATTATTTCCAAAAATAACTTCTGTGGAGTTTCAGGACTTTTGGAGTTGTGCAGAATAGGTCTCTAATATTTTCTCCTTTTCCAGCCCAGAATTCCAGCTGCCGGCATTCTCCCTCTTTATGTAAACCTTGTAAAATAAGAGAGAATAGGCATAAGTATTGTGACATAATGTGTAATAACTGCCCATAATGCAATAAATATCAATATAAAAGCATGATGCAAAATGGACGTATCAACTCCCCCAAGCTTAGACCTCGCTTGTCCTCAAGCGGAAGCCGATAACGATAAATATGTCCACATGTTTAGAGATAGAGGTGTCGATAAAATAAAATACGGACATGAGGGCATCATGATCATTCTTATAACAGCAACATATATGGATATTGTCATATGATTTCTTACACTCAAGTAATAATCTATTCATAACGTCAAGTATGAATCAGAAACTTCATTGAAAACCAACAAACTATAATCTCAGTCATTGAAGCAATTGCAATTTATCATAACATCAGAAAGAGTCTATGTAAGAGCTTTTTAGCAAGTCCACATACTCAACTATCATTTAGTCTTTCACAATTGCTAACACTCACGCAATACTTGTAGTTACAGAGTTTTAATTGGACACAGAGAAAGATAGGGGCTTATAGTGTTGCCTCCCAACCTTTTACCTCAAGGGTAATGTCAAAAATAATAGTCCATGCTAGCTTACATCCAATTGGATATATATATATCAGGATCTTTCCAACACAATGTGCTTACCAAGGGATAAAATGTAAAAAGGAAAGGTGAAGATCACCATGACTCTTGCAAGAGTAAGAGATAAAAGTAAAAGATAGGCCCTTCACAGAGGGAAGCAGAGGTTGTCATGTGCTTTCATGGTTGGATGCACGAAATCTTAATGCAAAAGAACGTCACTTTATATTGCCACTTGTGATATGGACCTTTATTATGCAGTCTGTCGCTTTTATTTCTTCCACATCACAAGATCATATAAAGCTTATTTTCTCCACACTAATAAATCATACATATTTAGAGAGCAATTTTTATTGCTTGCACCGATGACAACTTACTTGAAGGATCTTACTCAATCCATAGGTAGATATGGTGGACTCTCATGGCAAAACTGGTTTTAAGGGTATTTGGAAGCACAAGTAGTATCTCTACTTGGTGCAAAGAATTGGCTAGCATGAGGGAGAAAGGCAAGCTCAACATGTTGGATGATCCATGACAATATACTTGATCTCAGATATAAGAAAACATAACCCATTACGTTGTCTTCCTTGTCCAACATCAACTCTTTAGCATGTCATATTTTAATGAGTGCTCACAATCATAAAAGATGTCCAAGATAGTATATTTATATGTGAAACCTCTCTTTCTTTATTACTTCCTATTAATTGCAACGATGACCAAAACTACGTTTGTCAACTCTCAACAACTTTTAATCATCATACCCTCTCTATGTGAAGTCATTACTCTTCATAAGATCGATATGATCTCTTTATTTCTTTTTATTCTTTCTTTTTCTTTTATTCACTCAAGATCATAGCAAGATAATCAAGCCCTTGACTCAACACTAATCTTTATTATATAGCTCACGGACTCGATTACATAGAGGGATCATAAAGCAAAACTCACAACTAGATCATACTAAAACTTTATTTTACTAGATTAAGATATTACCAAAAGGATCGAACTAAGAAAAAGGGTAAAGATAGGAGTGTGATGGTGATACGATACCGGGGCAACTCCCCCAAGCTTGGCAGTTGCCAAGGGGAGTGCCCATACCCGTGTGATTATATCTCTTTCTTCGGAGGCGAGGAAGATGGTGGTGATGATGACAATTGTGCTTTCAGCTTCTTCATGTTGTAATTGAGAAGAGCAATTTCCACCTTTAAATCATCGACCTCCGATTCCAGCTTCAAGATTTTGTCGCATAAATCTCCTTTGCTTTTCTGCCAAAAACGAGAAGGAATAGATCGGTTGTTAGACAGTTTAGCCCTCTTAGGGAGACTAGACTTCTTAAACTTCACTTGCATATCCCAAGGTCGAGGTAGAGGGACATCTTCCTCCTACGAACTTCAATCTTTGATCTTCATCAAATGAGCATCCTCCTCCTAATCTGTAGTTCGACCACAAAGAGAAAGATCTCCATAGGTCTTCGGGTCAGCAGTGAGGTGTGAGACATAGCTCTCTCCGTCAGAATCCTGAGATGACATCTTGCTCTAATCTGCTGCAGAAACAGCTCGAAACAAGAACAGGGGATATTTGCGTGATACAGGAGTCAAAACCTTCGGGAGATTATATAATGAATTTTTACCGACCAAAATACGTATCGTGCAAGAAAACGGAGTCCGGACAGTGCACGAGATGCCCACGGGGCAGGGGGCGCGCCTCCCACCCTCGTGGAAGCCTCGTGTCCTTCCCGGACTGCTTCTTATTTTTCTATTTTTCTAAATATTCCAAAACAGAGAAAAATTGTCATTAGAACTGTTTTGGAGTTGGTTTACTTACCGTACCACGTACCTATTCCTTTTCAGAGTCTGAAACGTTCTAGAAAGTGTCCCTTATGTATTCCTCTGGGGTTACGGTTTCAATAATATTAGTTTCAACATTTATAGGATTACCTAAGATATAATGTTTGATTCTTTGACCGTTCACCACCTTCGGATTTGTGCCTTCGAAGTTGTTGATTTTTATGGCACCAGAACGATAGACCTCCTCGATAACGTAAGGACCTTCCCATTTAGAGAGAAGTTTTCCTACAAAAAATCTTAAACGACAGTTGTATAACAATACATAATCACCTACATTAAACTCACGCTTTTGTATCCTTTTGTCATGCCATCTTTTAACTTTTTCTTTAAACAACTTAGCATTCTCATAGGCTTGGGTTCTCCATTCATTAAGTGAGCTAATGTCAAATAGCCTCCTCTCACCGGCAAGTTTGAAATCATAATTGAGCTCTTTAATGGCCCAATATGCCTTATGTTCTAGTTTGAGAGGTAAATGACATGCTTTTCTGTAAACCATTTTATACGGAGACATACCCATAGGATTTTTATATGCAGTTCTATAGGCCCATAATGCATCATCAAGTTTCTTGGACCAGTTCTTTCTAGATCTATTAACAGTCTTTTGCAAAATTAATTTGAGCTCTCTATTACTCAATTCTACTTGACCACTAGACTGTGGGTGATAAGGGGATGTAATTCTATGATTAACATCATACTTGGCGAGCATTTTACGGAAAGCACCATGAATAAAATGTGAACCACCATCAGTCATTAAATATCTAGGGACTCCAAACCTCGGAAAAATAATTTCTTTAAGCAACTTAATAGAAGTGTTATGATCAGCACTACTAGTTGGAATAGCTTCTACCCACTTAGTAACATAATCAACAGCAACTAAAATATGAGTATACCCTTTAGAGGAAGGAAACGGTCCCATATAATCAAAGCCCCAAACATCGAATGGTTCAATAACAAGTGAATAATTCATAGGCATTTCTTGACGTCTACTAATATTACCAATTCTTTGACATTCATCAGAAGATAAGACAAACTTACGGGCATCTTTGAAGAGAGTAGGCCAATAAAAACCAGATTGCAATACCTTATGTGCAGTTCTATCTCCAGTGTGGTGCCCTCCATAAGCTTCAGAGTGACACTTGCGTAGGATCTATTCCTATTCATGCTTAGGTACACAACGTCTAATAACACCATCTACTTCTTCTTTATAAAGATGTGGGTCATCCCAGAAGTAATGTCTTAAATCATAGAAAAACTTTTTCTTTTGTTGGTATGTGAAACTAGGTGGTATAAATTTAGCAACAATGTAATTAGCATAATCAGCATACCATGGAGCAGTACGAGAAGCATTTATGACATTTAATTGTTCATCAGGAAAGCTATCATCAATAGGTAGTGGGTCATCAAGAACATTCTCTAACCTAGACAAGTTGTCTTCAACGGGGTTCTCAGCTCCCTTTCTATCAATAATATGCAAATCAAATTCTTATAGCAAGAGAACCCATCTAATAAGTCTAGGTTTAGCATCTTTCTTTTCCATAAGATATTTAATAACAGCATGATCAGTGTGAATAGTTACTTTGGAATCAATAATATAAGGTCTGAACTTATCACAAGCAAATACAACTGCTAAGAATTCTTTTTCAGTAGTAGCATAATTTCTCTAGGCACTGTCTAGAGTTTTACTAGCATATTGAATAACATTTAGTTTCTTATCAACTCTTTGCCCTAGAACAGCACCTACAGCATAATCGCTAGCATCACACATAATTTCAAAGGGTAAATTCCAGTCAGGTGGCTGAATGATAGGTGCAGAGATTAATGCTTTCTTAAGTATTTCAAATGCTTCTACACAATCATCATCAAAAATGAAAGGTGTATCTTTTTGTAATAGATTAGTCAGAGGCCGAGAAATTTTTGAGAAGTCCTTAATGAACCTCCTATAAAAACTGGCATGGCCAAGGAAACTTCTTATACCTTTGATGTCCTTAGGACACGGCATCTTTTCAATAGCATCAACTTTAGCTTTATCAACTTCAATACCTCTTTCAGAAATTTTATGCCCCAAGACAATGCCTTCATTAACCATAAAGTGGCACTTCTCCCAATTCAAGACAAGATTAGTTTCTTCACATCTCTGCAAAACTCGATCAATGTTGCTCAAGCAATCATCAAAAGAGGATCCATAGACGGAGAAATCATCCATGAAAACCTCACAAATCTTTTCACAAAAGTCAGAGAATATAGCCATCATGCATCTTTGAAAGGTAGCAGGTGCATTACATAAACCAAAAGGCATACGTCTATAAGCAAAAGTACCGAAAGGGCAAGTAAAAGTGGTCTTTGCTTGATCATCAGCTGACGCAGGTATTTGAGAGAAACCAGAGTAACCATCTAGAAAGCAAAAGTGTGTATGTTTGGATAATCTTTCTAGCATTTGATTAATGAAAGGCAAAGGGTAATGATCTTTTTAGTAGCTTTATTTAATTTGCGGAAATCAACTACCATCCTATAACATGTAATAATTCTTTGTGGGACCAATTCATCTTTATCATTAGGAACGACGGTAATACCTCCCTTCTTAGGGACACAATGGACAGGACTTACCCACTGACTATCAGCAACGGGATAAATAATACCTGCCTCAAGGAGCTTTAATATTTCCTTTCTTACCGCTTCTTTCATCTTAGGATTCAACCGTCGTTGATGATCAATAACTAGTTTGGCGTCTTTCTCCAAATTTATTTTGTGTTGGCATAGAGTGGGACTAATGCCCTTAAGATCATCAAGAGTATATCCAATAGCAGCATAGTGCTTCTTCGGAGTTTTCAATAATTTCTCTTCCTCTTTCTCTGAAAGGTTAGCACTAATAATAAGAGGATATATCTTCTTTTCATCAAGATAAGCATATTTAAAAGTATCAGGTAACGGTTTAAGCTCAAACACGGGATCACCCTTGGGTGGAGGAGGATCCCCTAGGATTTCAACAGGCAAGTTGTGTTTCAGAATAGGTCCATGTTTAAAGAATACTTCATCTATTTCCCTTCTTTCAATCATAAACATATCATTCTCATGGTCTAGCAAATATTGTTCTAAAGGATCATTAGGAGGTACGGGAATAGAAGCAAGACCAATAATTTCATCTTTACTAGGCAATTCCTCATCATGAGGTTGTCTACCAAATTTAGAAAAATTAAAATCATGAGAAAAATCACCCAAACCAATAGTAACAACATCCTTCTTGCAGTCTATCTTGGCATTAACAGTATTCAAGAAGGGTCTACCAAATATAATGGGACAAAAGCTATCTTGAGGGGAACCAAGAACAAGAAAATCAGCAGGATATTTAGCTTTCCCACACAAGACCTCAACATCTCTAACAATCCCAATCGGTGAAATAGTATCTCTATTAGCAAGCTTAATGGTAACATCAATATCTTCTATCTCAGCTGGTGCAATATCATGCATAATTTCTTTGTATAAGGAAATATGTATTGCACTAGCACTAGCACCCATATCACACAAGCCATGATAACAATGATCTCCTATTTTAACAGAAATAGCAGGCATGCCTACCACAGGTCTATGTTTATCTTTAGCACCAGGTTTAGCAATTCTAGCAGTCTCATCACAGAAATAAATAACATGCCCATCGATATTATCAGCCAAGAGATCTTTAACAATAGCAATATTAGGTTCAACTTTAACTTGCTCAGGAGGTGTATAAGTTCTAATATTACTTTTATGAACCACAGTTGAAGCTTTAGCATGATCCTTTATCCTAACATGGAAAGGTGGTTTCTCAACATAAGCAGTAGGAACAATAGAATCATTATAAGTGACAGTCTTTTCTTTAACTTTAATAGGTTCAACTACTTTTACTTCTATGGGAGGATGATATTTAAACCACTTCTCCTTAGGGAGATCAACATGAGTAGCAAAAGATTCACAAAAAGAAGCTACTATCTCAGAGTCAAGTCCATATTTAGTGCTAAATTTACCGAAAACATCGGTATCCATAAAAGATTTAACACAATCAAACTTAGGTGTTATACCTGACTCCTTACCTTCGTCGAGATCCCAATCTTCAGAGTTGCTTTTAATTCTTTCCAATAAATCCCACTTGAATTCAATAGTCTTCGTCATAAAAGAACCAGTACAAGAAGTATCGAGCATGGAGCGATTGTTGTCAGAAAGCCGAGCATAAAAATTTTGAATAATCATTTCTCTTGAGAGCTCATGATTGGGGCATGAATAACATTGACTTAAGCCTCCCTCAAGCTTGAGCGATGCTTTCTCCTTCGCAAGGCCAAAAATTATATATATAATTACGATCACGATGAACAAGATGCATAGGATAGAACTTCTGATGAAATTCCAATTTCAATCGCTTGTAGTCCCATGATCCCATATCATCACATAGCCTATACCATGTCAATGCATCTCCCTTCAAAGATAAAGGGAAGACCTTCTTCTTGATAACATCATCGGGCATACCTGCAAGCTTAAATAATCCACAAACTTCATCCACATAGATTAAGTGTAAATCGGGATGCAATGTTCCATCTCCTGCAAAAGGATTAGCTAGCAGTTTCTCTATCATACCCGAAGGAATTTCAAAGTAAACATTTTCAATAGGTTCAGTAGGTTGAGGGGTGGCTAATTGTGGTTCCGGACGGGGTGAAGATACCCGAACAAACCCCTCAAAGGATTACTTTCCATAGTAACAAGTGACAGTAAATTTCAGCACACTATATAAGTTTTTCCTTACCAAATTCCACCTACCAAAGGCGCTTCACTCCCCGGCAACGGCGCCAGAAAAGAGTCTTGATGACCCACAAGTGTAGGGGATCTATCGTAGTCCTTTCGATAAGTAAGAGTGAAGAACCCAACGAGGAGCAGAAGGAAATGACAAGCGGTTTTCAGTAAGGTATTCTCTGCAAGCACTGAAATTATCGGTAACAAATAGTTTTGTAATAAGATAAATTATAACAGGTAGCAATTAAAAAAGTAAATAAAGTGCAGCAAGGTGGCCCAATCCTTTTTGTAGCAAAGGACAAGCCTGGACAATTTCTTATATAGAGAAAAGCGCTCCCGAGGACACATGGGAATTATCGTCAAGCTTGTTTTCATCACACTCATATGATTCGCGTTCGGTACTTTGATAATTTGACATGTGGGTGGACCGGTGCTTGGGTGTTGTCCTTACTTGGACAAGCATCCCACTTATGATTAACTCCTATTGCAAGCATCCGCAACTACAAAAGAAGTATTAAGGTAAACCTAACCATAGCATGAAACATATGGATCCAAATCAGCCCCTTACGAAGCAACGCATAAACTAGGGTTTAAGCTTCTGTCACTCTAGCAACCCATCATCTACTTATTACTTCCCAATGCCTTCCTCTAGGCCCAAACAATGGTGAAGTGGCATGTAGTCGACGTTCACATAACACCACTAGAGGAGAGACAACATACATCTCATCAAAATATCGAATGAATACCAAATTCACATGACTACTAATAGCAAGACTTCTCCCATGTCCTCAGGAACAAACGTAACTACTCACAAATCATATTCATGTTCATAATCAGAGGGGTATTAATATGCATAATGGATCTGAACATATGATCTTCCACCAAATAAACCAACTAGCATCAACTACAAGGAGTAATCAACACTACTAGCAACCCACAGGTACCAATCTGAGGCTTTGGGACAAAGATTGAATACCAGAGATGAACTAGGGTTTTAGAGGAGATGGTGCTGGTGAAGATGTTGATGGAGATTGGCCCCCTCCCAATGAGAGGAGCGTTGGTGATGACGATGGGGGTGATTTCCCCCTCCCGGAGGGAAGTTTCCCGGCAGAACAGCTCTGCCGGAGCCCTAGATTGGTTCCGCCAAGGTTCCGCCTCGTGGCGGCGGAGTTTCTTCCTGAAAGCTTGCTTCTGATTTTTTTCTCGGACAAAAGACTTCATATAGCAGAAGATGGGCACCGGAGGGCCACCAGGGGGCCCACGAGGCAGGGGGCGCGCCCAAGGGGCAGGGCGCACCCCCCACCCTCGTGGCCAGGGTGTGGGCCCCCTCTGGTATTTTCTTCGCTCAGTATTTTTTATTATTTCCAAAAATAACTTTCGTGGAGTTTCAGGACTTTTGGAGTTGTGCAGAATAGGTCTATAATATTTGCTCCTTTTACAGCCGAGAATTCCAGCTGCCAGCATTCTCCCTCTTTATGTAAACCTTGTAAAATAAGAGAGAATAGGCATAAGTATTGTGACATAATGTGTAATAACAGCCCATAATGCAATAAATATCAATATAAAAGCATGATGCAAAATGGACGTATCATTTGTTCATATTCACATAGAAGTTATATTGTCATAGATCCTTCAACATGTGGTGCTTGCCCCCCATCTTTGTTAGCCAAAAATTCCGCACCAAGTAGAGATACTACTTGTGCATCCAAAAACCCTTAAACCCAATTCTTATTTTCAAGAGTCCACCATACCTACCTATGGATTGAGTAAGATCATTCAAGTAAGTTGTCATTGGTGCAATAAAGGCAATAAAAAATTGCTTCTAAAAGTGTTAGATCATTTAGTGTAAGAGAAAATTGAGCGTTGTACGAACTTGTGATGGCAAAGAATAAAAGCAACAGACTGCATAATAAAGGTTGCTATCATAAGGGGCAATATAATGTGACGTTCTTTTGCACCAAGGGATTGAGCATACAAACAAAAAGCGCATGGCAACCTCTGCTTCCCTCTGCGAAGGGCCTATCTTTTACTTTTTAGTATTTACTTTTATGCAAGAGTCAAAGTTTTTCTCTCTATTCCTTTTTATTTTTTCTCTTTTGGCAAGCATCATGTGGTGAGGAAAGATCTAGGCACATATATCCAGTTGGATATGGGTAGCATGAGTTATTATTGTTGACATCACCCTTGAGGTGAATACGTTGGGAGGCGAAATTATAAGCCCCTATCTTTCTATGTGTTCGGTTGAAATGTTCTGCTCATGTGTATGCGGTGAGTGTTAGCAATCATAGAATACTATATGATGGTTGAGTATGTGGAGCTCTTACTTCGACTCTGTTGAATAAGTTGAATTGCAATTGCTTGGTGACTGAGATCATAGGTTGTTGAGTTTCAAGAGGATTGATTGTTTGAACCTTAACATGTGAATTGGTTGCTACTTTAACATGATAAGTTTTATGAGAAAGAGTTGCTATTATGATGCTAAGAAAAGTGATTGAAATTGTCATTGATCAAACTTATGCACTTTGCTAGCATACACACTTCAGAGATTATTTCTTTTATCATTTACCTACTCAAGGACGAGTAGGAATTAAGCTTGGGGATGCTGATACGTCTCCAACGTATCTATAATTTATGAAGTATTCATGCCATGTTTACAACAATTTTATATGGTTTTGGTATGATTTGCATGGAACTAACCTGGACTGACGCTGTTTTCAGCAGAACTACCGTGGTGTTGTTTTTTGTGCAGAAATGAAAGTTCTCCAAATGAGCTGAAACTTTTTGATGGTTTTTTGGAACAAAAGAGACCCCCGAAGCTTCGTGGGAGGGCCAGAAGAGCCACGAGGAGGGCACAACCCACCAGGGCGTGCCTGGTGGGCCAGGCTAGTCCCGGTGGGTTGTGCTCACCTTGAGGCCCATCTTTGCGTGAAACCGACGCCAAAAAATCCTATAAATAGAGAAACCATCAGAAGTAACCCTAGATCAGAAGTTCCGCCGCCACAAGCCTCTGTAGTCCACAAAAAACCAATCTAGACCCATTCCGGCACCCTGCCGGAGGGGGAGATCATCACCGGTGGCCATCTTCATCATCCCGGCGGCCACCACGATGAGGAGGGAGTAGTCCACCCTCGGGGCTGAGGGTTTGTACCAGTAGCTATGTGTTTAATCTCTCTCTCTCTCGTGTTCTTGAGATGTCACGATCTTGCTGTATCGCGGGCTTTGTTAATATAGTCGGATCATATGGTGTTTTCCCCTCTCTATCTTGTGATGAATTGAGTTATCCCTTTGAGATTTCGTTTTATCGGATTGAATACTTTTATGTATTTGAGAGCACTTGATATATGTCTTGCATATGAATACTCATGGTGACATTGGGGTGTCGTATTGATTCACTTGATATATGTTTTGGCACTCAACTCGCAGATTCCCGAGGTGACATTAGGGTAATCTTTGCATAGGGGTTGATGCACGTTCTTGTCTTTGTTTCTCCGGTAGAAATCTTGGGGCACTCTTTGAGGTTCTTTGTGTTGGATTGAGTATTATGAATCTAAAATTATTTGGTGTTATTTTAGTACGAACTCTTGGATAGATCGATCGGAAAGAATAGCTTTGACGTGGTTTCGTACCCTACAAATGATTTCTTCTTATGTTCTCCTCTAGATAGGAACTTTGGAGTGATTCTTCCACTCACTTTGAGGGATGGTTATATGATCCAATTATATTAGCATTGTTGAGAGATTGCACTCGCGAAAGTACGGACCCTAGGCCTCATTTTCAAGCATTGCAATACCGTTTGTGCTCCGTTTTACCAATTGCTACCTTGCTGTTTTTTATTGTTCCTATTACAAAAATCAATATATACAATCATTGCTACACTTTTATCACCATCTCTTCGCCGAACTAGTGCACCTATACAATTTTCCATTGTATTGGGTGTGTTGGGGACACAAGAGACTTTTTGTTATTTGGTTGCAGGGTTGTTTGAAAGAGACCATCTTCATCCTACGCCTCCCACGAATTGATAAACCTTAGGTCATCCACTTGAGGGAAATTTCATAGTAGACATCACTCTCCCCCTCTCTCCCGGTGGCGCCAGAGTGCCGTCGGGGCTAGGATCATGACGGCGATCTACATCAACAATCTTGCTACCGTCAACATCAAGTTTCTCCCCCTCTATGCAGCGGTGTAACACCCCTTCTCCCCGCTGTAATCTCTACTTAAACATGGTGCTCAACTCCATATATTATTTCCCAATGATATTTGGCTATCCTATGATGTTTGAGTAGATCCGTTTTGTCCTGTGGGTTAATCGTGATGTTGGTTGGTATGATTGTATATTTTATTTCTCGTGCTGTCCTACGGTGCCCTCATCTCGCGCAAACGTGAGGGGACACCGTTGTAGGGTGTTGCAATACGTTCATGATTCACTTATGGTGGGTTGCGAGAGTGACAGAAGCTTAAACCCGAGTAGGTGGGTTGTTGCATATGGGATAAAGAGGACTTGATACTTAATGCTATGGTTGGGTTTCATGACCTTAATGATCTTTAGTAGTTGCGGATGCTTGCTAGAGTTCCAATCATAAGTGCATATGATCCAAGTAGAGAAAGTATGTTAGCTCATGCCTCTCCCTCATATAAAATTACAAGAATGATTACCGGTACTTGTTATCGATTGCCTAGGGACAAATGACTTTCTTGTTGAAAAAAGCTATCCACTTTTATTACCTTGCAATTTATTCGTAGTTTTATTCTCGCAAAGTACTCGTAGTTTTATTCTTGCAAAATAGTTTCATACTTGTTTTAGGTAAAGCAAACGTCAAGTGTGCGTAGAGTTGTATCAGTGGTCGATAGAACTTGAGGGAATATTTGTTCTACCTTTAGCTCCTCGTTGGGTTCGACACTCTTATTTATCGAAGAAGGCTACAAACGATCCCCTATACTTGTGGGTTATCAAGACCTTTTTCTGGCGCCGTTGCAGGGGAGCAATAGCGTGGGGTGAATATTCTCATGTGTGCTTGTTTGCTTTATCACTAAGTAGTTTTTATTTCCTGTTCTAAGTTGTTCTCTATCTTTAGTCATGGATATGGAACACGAAACACCAAAAAAATAGTTGTACTTACTACTCATGGAGATGGGGAACCTCCTAAAACCCTCGATGATTCTTATGTGAAAAATATTATGCACTAGTTTGATAATCCCGAGAAAACCCCATTCAACTTGATAATGGGAGTAACGTTGGATCAACGTGAATACTTTAGGGATTATCGCTTGATGCAAAAAGGGAAACTATTATGGGATCAAATTCATATGTTGCATTGGTATGCTCGGGAGCTATGCTTGAGATATGATTATACTTGTTGATCTATGATGAAGGCTCCACACCTTCCCTTTTCATGTAAATTTAACGAATATGAAACCTTATCTTCTTATGCTAATGGTAGATATGATTACTATGATGTGGAACGAATAGAAGAATTTGTTGCTTTTGACGGTGCTTATGAAATTGAATCTTTGTTTGAAAAGTTTGAAGATTTTGATGATTCAGTTTATAGACCTGAAAATTTTGCTATCCTTAAATATTGCTATGATAATTATAAATTTAATTACGATATTGATGTATTTATTGAGAAAGTCTCCGCTATCCAAGAAGAGACTAATATTTTGCAAGAGTCTATGGAAGAAGAAATTGATGAAACTGCGAGCTCATTGGATGAAGAAGATGATGAGGAGAGCGAAGAACAAAAGGAGGAAGAGCGGATTAGCAACCCGTGCCCACCTTCTAATGAGAGTAACTCTTCAACTCATACATTGTTTAATGTCCCTTCGTTCTTACCGAAGGATGAATGCTATGATCACGTTGATTCTTTTGAAATATCCCTTTTTAATGAACTTGATGCTTGTGGCCATGATGCCAATATGAATTATGCTTATGGAGATGAACTTTCTATAGTTCCTTTTATTAAGAATGAAATTTTTGCTATTGCACCCACACATGATAGTCCTATTATGTTTTTGAATTCTCCAAACTACACTATATCAGAGAAGTTTGTTCTTATTAAGGATTACATTGATGGGTTGCCTTTTACCGTTGCACATGATGATTTTGATGAATATAATATGCATGTGATTGCTTCTCCTACTTGCAATTATTATGAGAGAGGAACAACATCTCCACCTCTTTATGTTTCCAACAGGATAAAATTGCAAGAAACTGCTTATGCTATGTATTGGCCTTTACTTGATGTGCATGAATTGTTCTTGTATGACATCCCGATGCATAGGAAGAGAGTTAGACTTCGTCATTGCATGATATATGTTGCTTTGTGCTCACTACTAAATGCCAAATCATTGTTAATTAAAATTGGCTTTGATATACATTGGGATCTGGGTGGGTTCATTATTTGAGCACTTTATGCCTAGCTTAATGGCTTTAAATAAAGCGCTGCCAGGGAGACAACCCGGAAGTTTTAGAGAGTCATTTATTTCTTTTGAGTGCTTTTATAAAGTTTAATAATAAAGAAAATGTAGAGGGGAACTTAAAACTTCACAAAAAGGAAAGTGAAAGTGAGAGAGACGAGCATTGTCTAAGTGGGGGAGCTCCTTGAACTTTGTTCATGCCCATGGAAACTTTGTGAATCTTAATTACAGAATTTTTTTAACAAAAATAATTATCCCCTTGTACAAATCCATTGTATTATATCATGTGCCAAGATTTGCCTTTAGGATGATTAGATTGCTTGTTGGTATGTGCGGTGCAGAAACAAAAACTTTGGTTGTAGCGCGTGAATTTTAATTTTTTTTACTGGAACGTCAAACGGTTCTGAAATTTTTTGCACACTATTGCTATGAAAAAAATATTTCTTCCTAATTTTTCAGAATTTTAATATTTACGGAAGTATGGTAGATGTTCATATTGCTACAGACTGTCCTGTTTAAGACAGATTCTGTTTGATGCATTGTTTTGATGAAACTATCGATTCTATCGGTGGTATAAGCCATGGAAAAGTTATATTACAGTAGCTACAATGCAAAAACAAAATATGAATTGGTTTGCAACAGTACTTAGATTAGTGATTTTCTTTATTATACTAACTGATCTTACCGAGCTTTTTGTTGAGTTTTGTGTGGATGAAGTGATCAAAGATCGAGGAGGTCTCAATATGAGGAGAAGGAGGAGAGGCAAGAGCTCAAGCTTGGGGATGCCCAAGGCACCCCAAGTAAATATTCAAGGAGACTCAAGCGTCTAAGCTTGGGGATGCCCCGGAAGGCATCCCATCTTTCTTCAACAAGTATCAGTACGTTTTCGTCTTCGTTTCGTTCATGTGATATGCGTAAATCTTGGAGCGTCTTTTGCATTTATTTTTCTTTTATGCACCATGCTGGTATGAGATAGTCCATGGTTGATTTATAGAATGCTCATTGCACTTCACTTATATCTTTTGAGTATGGCTTTATAGAATGCTTCATGTGCTTCACTTATATCATCTGAAGTTTGGATTGTCTGTTTCTCTTCCCATAAAAACCCGTTGTTTGTAGAATGCTCTTTTGCTTCACTTATATTTGTTAGAGCATGGTATTTTGTAGAAAAAATTAAACACTCATGCTTCACATATATATATTTAGAGAGTCAACATGAATTGGTCAATTGCATGGTTAGTCATAAAATCCTACATAAAACTTGTGGATCACTAAATATGATATGTTTGATTCCTTGCAATAGTTTTGCGATATAGAGATGATAATATGTGGGAGGTACTAGTAAACGGTTGTGGTTAGTAAGAATGTTGGTGTTAAGGTTTGTGATTCCTGAAGCATGCACGTATAGTCTCTGGTTATGCAATGAAGTTGGAGCATAATTTATTATTGATTGTCTTCCTTATGAGTGGTGGTCGGGGACGAGCGATGGTCTTTTCCTACCAATCTACCCCCCTAGGGGCATGCGTAGTAGTATTTGCTTTGAGGTCAAATAAACTTTTGCAATAAGTATATGAGTTCTTTATGAATAATGTGAGTCCATGGATTATACGCGCTCTTACCTTTTCGCAATTTGCTAGCCTCTATGGTACCATGCATTGCCCTTTCTCACCTCGAGAGTTGGTGCAAACTTCGCCGGTGCATCCAACCCTGTGATATGATACGCTCTATCATACATAAGCCTTATTATATCTTCCTCAAAACAGCCACCATACCTACCTATTATGGCCTTTCCATAGCCATTCCGAGATATATTGCCATGCAACTTCCACCACTTCCGTTTTGATGACTTGACCATTCATTGTCATATTGCTTTGCATGATCATATAGCTGACATAGTCTTTGTGGCTCAGCCACCGTTCATCATTTTTTATGCATGTTATGCTAGATCATTGCACATCCTGGTATTGCGAGAGGCATTCATATAGAGTCATAGTTTGTTATAGGTATCGAGTTGTAATTTTTACTTCTATTGAGTTAATAATTAAATAGAAGTGTGATGATCATCAATTTTCATTATTAGAGCATTACCCCAGTGAGGAAAGGATGATGGAGACTATGATTGCCCCACAAGCCAGGATGAGACTCCGGACAATGAGAGAGAGAAAAAGAAAAAAAAAAGAAAAAAAAAGAAAAAAAAGAAAAAGAGATAAGGGGCATGCTAGTTCCACACTTGTGCTTCAAAGTAGAACCATGCTTTTCATAGAGAGAGTCTCATATGTTGTCACTTTCATATACTAGTGGGAATTTTTCATTATAGGATTAGATGCACACCCACTTAGTTTTCATATGGAGCTTTCATACACTTATAGCTCTTAGTGCATTCGTTGCATGGCAATCCATACTCCTCACGTTGATATCAATTGATGGGCATCTCCATAACCCGTTGGTTAGCCGCGTCGATGTGAGACTTTCTTACTTTTTTGTCTTCTCTATATTTATCCCTATCATCATACTTTGTTCCACCTATAGTGCTATACATGGCTTGCGCTGATGTATTGCGTGAGGGTTGAAAAAGCTGAAGCGAGTTAAAAAGTATGAACCAATTGCTCGGCTTGTCATCGGGGTTGTGCATGATAAATACTTTGTGTTAAGAAGACAGAGCATGACAAGACTATATGATTTTGTAGGGATAGCTTTCTTTAGCGTTGATATTTTGAAAGACATGATTGTTTATTGGGATGCCTAAGTATTGATGTCTTTATTTCAAATTATAGACTATTGCTTTGAATCACTTATGTCTGCCATGATTAGATGTATGATCAAGATTATGCTAGGTAGCATTCCACATCAAAAAAAAATTTATCACTTATCTATTCAAGGACGAGCAGGAATTAACCTTGGGGATGCTGATACATCTCCCTCCTATCTATAATTTTTGATTATTTCATGCCAATATTATACAACTTCCACATATTTTTGGCAAATTTTTATATGATTTATTGGACTAACCTATTGATCCAGTGCCCAGTGCCAGTTCCTATTTGTTGCATGTTTTTTGTTTCACAGAAAATCCATATCAAACAAAGTCCAAACGCGTTAAAAATTTACGGAGAATTATTTTGGAATATTTATGATTTTTGGGAGGTAGAATCAATGCAAACGGGGGCCCACAGTGACCACAAGCCACCAGGGCGCGTCGGGCACCCCCTGGCGCCCCTAGGTATCTTGTGCCCTCCTCAAAGGTCGGTTGGGGCCCTTCTTCTGGGGAATGAAAGATAATTTATGAAAAAAATCGTGTAAAATTTCAGCACAATCGGAGTTACGGATCTCCAAGAATTTAAGAAATCGTGAAGGGTCAGATCAGGGGAACGCGAAACAGAAGAGAACAGAGAGGGAGGTCCGATCTCGGAGGGGCTCCTGCCCCTTTGCCGCCATGGAGGCCATGGACCAGAGGGGGAACTCTCCTCCCATCTAGGGGGTAGGCCAAGAAAGAAGAAGAAGGAGGGGGCTCTCTCCCCCTCTCTCCTGGTGGCGCCGGAGTGCCGCCGGGGCTAGGATCATGACGGCGATCTACATCGACAATCTTGCTACCGTCAACACCAACTTTCTCCCCCTCTATGCAGCAGTGTAACACCCCTTCTCCCCGCTATAATCTCTACCTAAACATGGTGCTCAACTCCATATATTATTTCCCAATGATATTTGGCTATCCTATGATATTTGAGTAGATCCGTTTTGTCGTGTGGGTTAATCGTGATCTTGGTTGGTATGATTGTATATTTTATTTCTGGTGCTATCCTACGGCGCCCTCCATCTCGCGCAAACGTGAGGGGCCCCCGCTGTAGGGTGTTGCAATACGTTCATGATTCGCTTATGGTGGGTTGCGAGAGTGACACAAGCTTAAACCCGAGTGAGTGGGTTGTTGCGTATGGGATAAAGAGGACTTGATACTTAATGCTATGGTTGGGTTTCATGACCTTAATGATTTTTAGCAGTTGCGGATGCTTGCTAGAGTTCCAATCATAAGTGCATATGATCCAAGTAGAGAAAGTACGTTAGCTCATGCCTCTCCCTCATATAAAATTACAAGAATGATTACCAGTACTAGTTATCGATTGCCTAGGGACAAATGACTTTCTTGTTGACAAAAGCTATCCACTTTTAATACCTTGAAATTTATTCGTAGTTTTATTCTCACAAAGTACTCGTAGTTTTATTCTTGCAAAATAGGTTCATACTTGTTTTGGGTAATGCAAACGTCAAGTGTGCGTAGAGTTGTATCGGTGGTCGATAGAACTTGAGGGAATATTTGTTCTACCTTTAGCTCATCGTTGGGTTCGACACACCTATTTATCGAAGAAGGCTACAAACGATCCCCTATACTTGTGGGTTATCAGCCTCTACAAGGGTGGAGGGCACCCCCTACCCCCTGGGGGCGCCCTCCGGTCTTGTGGGCTCCTCGTGGACCCACTGACTTGTTCTTGACGCCAAAAATTCCTATAAATATAGAAACCCCCAGAAATAAACCTAGATCGGGAGTTCCGCCGCCGCAAGCCTCTGTAGCCACGAAAAACCAATCGGGAGCCCGTTCCGGCACCCTGCTGGAGGGGAAAATCATCACCAGTGGCCATCTTCATCACCTCGGTGGTCTCCATGATGAGGAGGGAGTAGTTCACCCTCGGGGCTGAGGGTATGTACCAGTAGCTATGTGTTTGATCTCTCTCTCTCTCTCGTGTTCTTGATTTGGCACGATCTTGATGTACCACGAGCTTTGCTATTATAGTTGGATCTTATGATGTTTCTCCCCCTCTACCTTCTTGTAATGGATTGAGTTTTCCCTTTGAAGTTATCTTATCGGATTGAGTCTTCAAGGATTTGAGAACACTTGATGTATGTCTTGCATGTGCTTATCTGTGGTGACAACGGGATATTCACGTGATACACTTGATGTATGTTTTGGTGATCAACTTGCGGGTTATGTGCCTTGTGAACTTATGCATAGGGGTTGGCACACGTTTTCGTCTTGACTCTGGTAGAAACTTTGTGGCACTCTTCGAAGTTCTTTTGTGTTTGTTTGAATAGATGAATCTGAGATTGTGTGAAGCATATCATATAATCAAACCCGCGGACACTTGTGGTGACATTGGAGTATCTAGCTGACATTAGGGTTTTGGTTGATGTGTATCTTAAGGTGTTATTTTAGTACGAACTCTAGGGCTGTTTGTGGCACTTATAGGAATAGCCCAATAGATCGATCAGAAAGAATAACTTTGAGGTGGTTCCGTACCCTACAATAATCTCTTCATTTGTTCTCCGCTATTAGTGACTTTGGAATGACTCTTTGTTGCACGTTGAGGGATTGTTATATGATCTAATTATGTTATCATTGTTGAGAGAACTTGCACTAGTGAAAGTATGAACCCTAGGCCTTGTTTCCAAGCATTGCAATACCGTTTTTTCTCACTTTTATTACTAGTTACCTTGCTGTTTTTATATTTTCAGATTACAAAAACCTATATCTACCATCCATATTACACTTGTATCACCATCTCTTCGCCGAACTAGTGCACCTATACAATTTACCATTGTATTAGGTGTGTTGGGGACACAAGAGACTCTTTGTTATTTGGTTGCAGGGTTGTTTGAGAGAGACCATCTTCATCCTACGCCTCCCACGGATTGATAAACCTTAGGTCATCCACTTGAGGGAAATTTGCTACTGTCCTACAAAACTCTGCACTTGGAGGCCCAACAACGTCTACAAGAAGAAGGTTGTGTAGTAGACATTAGCAGTCCGTTGCGCAGGCAGACCGGGAGGTGTGCGTGCAGGTGCGTGAATTGACGGGAGGCGTGCTCGCTGCACCGTGTCATCGGGAGGCGTGCGAATAGTTGTGTGAAATGACGGTAGGGATGCCAGCAGTCCGGTGCGCAGGCTTACCGGGAGGTGAGCCAACGGTTTGACCGCCGCCCGCCTCTCTCCCACTACTACATATTAATGGCGCGCCCGAGCGGCCACACCCCCATCCTAGCCACACACACAATCCTCTCTCTCTCCGCTTGCATCCTCGACGCCACTCTCAGTCCTCAAAGCCGTCAGTGTATGAGGATGCCGCTGAAGTGCCCCATCGGAGGGAGTGGCGACGCCGGGGCTGCTGAAGCACCGGAGCATGGCATGGAGATGGAGACAGAGGTTGTCGTCGCCGCTGGTGAGGCATCGCTACACCCTGACGTCGTCGACGGTGTCGTGCTTCCACAGTCGGAGCCGAAGGTCCACACCGACTCCGGTGACGACTCGGGCGACGACTCCGGCGACGACTCTGATGACGACTCAGCGACGACTCCGACTCCGACGGAGAACCGGTTAGTCATCTATAACCATTTATGTGTCAAATACATCCTAGGGTTTCTCTGGTTACTCCTGCGTCCTGCCTCCCCCTTTTTGGAATAGAAATCCTATGGTTATGTTCTCCCAGTCCATGAAATCTGAGTAAGTTTCGTTAGATCCGTGTAGTGTATTGATTGTTTGAATGGTACAAGTGATAAGTGATTAGTTGTTTCATCTGTGCAAATGATTTCTGCTAATAATCCGACTAGGGTTAATGTTCATGCGAATAATTCCTAGCCAGGTCTTGACAATTGATTTTGAATGACCTACATATATGTTTGTGCCATTATTTTCTTCAAGATTGGTCTGTACATAGACGATTGTGCTTAAAAATCAAGCCATAATCTCTGGATATGTCTAAAAAATAGCCATAAATTCCTAATCCTAATTTACGACATTTAAACATTGATTTGATGTCAAATTTTGGCAACTGCCAGATGTTCGCTAGAGATTAGTTTGTATTCCAAATTTGACGCCACATTTTTTACTATATGTATAGGTGCTGTCTGACGATGTCGACAACGAGGATGAAGATGGCCAGAGGAGGTACAAGAGGCAAACCCCGAGGGAGCTTTATGCGGGAATGCATAACAGGCGTATTAGGACCTGGGAGAGCGGATTTCGATGCCCATTTTGCAACCAGAAGCTTCATCACGCATATGAAAGTGGTCTGGCGCATGCAAGAGGACGAGCCATTGGCTCCTTCAAGCAGAAGTATTCTCGCAGGGTGGCGCATGCCGCGTACGCCGTGTACCTGGAGAAGCTTCAAGATCATGTCGGCAGATGAGATGAGATGTGGGATCAAACTATGTATGGCTATGTAGTGTCTTAATGACGGTTGAACTATGTACTTATGGTTGAACTATGCTTGCGTACGCTTATTATCTATGTCTGAGTGTGTTTGATCTATGTTTACCTATGTCTAAATGTGGGATATGGATGCAATCAGTTCGGTTGACGGAATCTACCTCTGTCCTGGTTTATTGGTCCTCGTTGTAATTTGTGTGAAATTTTGACCAAAGATTTAACTGACAAAATGTTAGTGCAGGTCAGCAAAAAATATATCGTTGGATGCGTATTTGAACATAGTGTTCAATGATATAATTTTTGGTGACATGCATAAACATTTGTTAGTTAAATATTTGGTCAAAATTGGCACAAATTACAAAGGGGACCAATAAACCAGGATGGAGGTAGTACGTCAATTACACACGGTTCCTAAAATTGGAACTGTGTGCAATGACTTTCATTTTCCCTGTTACGTCCATCACACACAGTTGGCTCTAGCAAACCATCACCTCTGAAACTCTTTGTGGGACAGAAAACCCTCACCAGCCAATTCAAAAAATAAAAAAATAAAACCTCCACCATCCCCGCGTCACAAAAACCCTCACCCCGCCCGCCACCCCCTCCGGTCCTCATTCACACCTGCACAAGCTCCTCCGTGTCTATGCATGGCACCTCCTATCGCCGCGGCAACCACTTAGCTCGACACCTGTCGCCGCCGCCAAGCTACCGGCAAACCCCACCGCATTTAGCCACTTCCGCTTGCCGCCGCCTATCGCCATCGACATTCTCGACACTACTCGCGGTCGACCCAGCTCCGCCCGATTGGGGAATCCGCCGTATTGAGGGTTTTTTCTCATGGAAAACAAGGTAACTAATTTAATGAGATATTATCTCATTTCTTATCCCGGTTCAGCTGCCTCCTTTAATCACGCGGCCGAAATCACCGTGAATTCATTTTTATTAGAGCTGATTTGATGAATTTCTTTCATTCATAGAGTGTAGAGTGCACGGACACATCAGGACTTAGCGGCCTCGGCCAGACATCCATGGAGTTCCATCTCGCCGTACCAGATGACTTGAGAATGCACGCGGTATGTTCAATCTCACCCTAAATCGGTTGGCATGGCCTACTTTCCTGAACATATACTATATATTGCTGAATCGGGATAAAAGGTGCCACATGCAGCATATACGTCAAAGGGGATTGTTTTCCTCTTCTTTCTATATTAGGAAAATTAATGATGTATTGTTTTTTCGATTCTCTCATATTTCCATGACATTATGGTTACCCTATCTGTTTAATTATAGATTTTTGTCCTTTGATTTCAACTGCTATACAGTTCTTTCAATTTCTCCCATATTTGCATGTTACCATATTCTTTAACAATCCTACCATTTTCTGCAGCGCGTCCCATGCTATGTAACAGAATCTGTAGTACACAATCTTTCTCTTTACATAAATCAAGACTGTAGGGATGTCATACTGAACACAAACCATGGACTTACAATCGTTGCTTCTGTAAGACTTGATGAATGTGGTCACTCCCATTTTGCCAAGGGTCTTTGGATAGAAATTTCTAAGTTTTATGTACTGAAAGCTGGCACTGAAATTGCACTGCACATAAAAGACCCTAGTCATGAGATATATGCTAACTTCCCTGACGATATCATCCGTCCAGACTTTGTTCGAAGTAAGTGTTCTTTTCAAGTATCTGCATGTTGACTTACCCAGCAATATCAAAGGAATTGTGTAGTACTTAAGCAACCAATTGTTATTTCATTTTTTTACTCTATTCCTACCTACTAACTTCTAGTTACCAATACACTTTTCTGTTGCCCTGTTTTAACTAAATATTCCCTCTACTCCCACATCTATCAGAAAGCGCCGCTGATGAGGAGACTCCGGAGGTGGAGAACGGGGCTGCCAACAAGCGGACGCGGGTCGAGCAAGAACCGCAAGCGACTCCAGCAGGCCTAGACTTCATCAGCAGACTCCCCGATGATATATTGATAGTCATCATCTCCCTCCTCCTAGTCAAATATGGGGCGCGGACAACCGTCCTTTCCTGGCGGTGGCGCCCCCTATGGAACTCCACCCCTCTCGACCTCATCGACACCCACGAGCTCTGCCATGGCTATCGCAAAAGCTTGGATGCGTTCTCCAAGATCCTCTGCAGTCACCCTGGCCCAACCAGAGGCCTTAGCATGGGCAAGTTCCGTTCCAACGGCAAGGACCGAGCCAAGCTTGATGACTGGTTCCGATCCCCCGCCATAGATCAGCTCGAGGAGCTCACTTTTGATGATGGGCATATGCGCTCACTGCCAACGTCCGTACTTTGCCTCACGCCCACGCTGCGTCGCCAAGTATAGGAACTGCCATCCCCCCTTAATGACGCACCCGCTCTTATTCTACCACGACTGAAGCACCTCGAGCTCGTCGCCGCCTGCCTCCCAAACGGTGACATGGAGCGCCTGCTCCGTGGCTGTACTACACTCGAGTACCTTCGTCTTCAGGCGATCAATGGGTTGAGTAGCTTCCACATCACCTCCATGACTCTCCGGACTATCTATGTGTGTTGCTATTGCTGGAAGAAGACATCACAAGATGTGTACCACGGTATGGTCATTGAGGACACACCTTCACTTGAGAGATTACTTGTAGTTGATCAAGAAGGTCCAACAAGAATCAATGTCATTTCTGCGCCGAAATTGACGGTGGTGGGCTACTCTTCTGACAAATACTCCGAACTTGTTTTATTGGATCCACACCCGTTCAGGTACAACAGCCGCCTTCTACCTTTCCTTCTAGAAATTAACATTATTTCTAATTTTGAAGATGTATGTTCGTATGTCATCCAGAAAATGATATCGACAAGCTTGACCCCGAAACTGCGCACAGTAAAGGTCTTGGCACTAGAATCTGCCGGCCCCAACCTGGACCAAGTTGTCAGTTTCCTGAGATGCTTTCCGTGCCTGGAGAAGCTATATATCGAGCTGATGTTCCTTTCCTGTTAAATGTTAACCATAAGGGAGTTCGATTTGTGACACCTTTTTCCAAGTTTATAATGACAATGTACTACGATTTCTGAAGGATTTTTGGAGGATTTCAGTACATACATACCCCCCCCCCCCAATATTGGTTTCTTGATACATATGGTTACAATCCATAAGCATTTCTCCTTTGGATTCATCTGTACTAGTTTTCTTAGGGAACTTTTCGTCCACTCCAACCTCTTGTGAAGAAGGCTGCATTTTTCTAGATTGTAATAAAATGTCCATGTTAATCATATCGGATCGAAGATGTTACGTTAGTGCATTTTACAAATCCTGCAAACCAAATAGTCCTATAGTAGTGTTCAAAACTGCATGTAGGCACTAACACGTTTTCTTCTTTTGCAGATAAGATGAGGCCCGGTGGTGGATAATGTGATACAATATAACAATCACATCGAATGCCTAGATCTGCATCTATCGGAAATTACTTTGAACTCCTACCGAGGGACTTTCCCGGAGATTATATTCGCCAGGTTCTTTGTTGTCAGAGAAAGGGTGTTGAAGGTAATGAGGTTTGCCCTACATTTATTTCGCAAAAATGAATGGTTTGTTGATCAGCGCTGGCGGCTGTGGCAGAATGGAATAGGCTCCAAAAATGCTGAATTTCATTTTGGAACTTCAGATGACAGAGTAATCGAAAGTCATCGTGTCAACCCCATACAAGACTTCTCAGTGCCTGACCCCTTTGCAAAAATTATGAGGTTTCGAAACCAGCCTTACAAGTGGTAATATTAGTTTGAACCTCTCTTATATCCGTGTTCAGCAGATCAGCGCGAGCGTTTGCAGCTGATGAGCTGAATTTCATTTCTAATATCAGTTTGAACCTTGTAATCTTCGAATTTGAGCCATATAACTCTGGAATTTGAACCTTGTAATATTTCGAGCTTTTGTGGTACAATCGTTGAAATGGCATCGTATGAGACTCGTATATTGGTAGCACTATTTTTACCTTAATATGCAATGGACTTAGATTTTATTAACCATTCTCGAATCTGTTTACCTTGTCTATCTCATAGCACATGATCTGTACAGCTAACTCGACTGCAATCTTCGACATTATTGCACACAGTTGGTTTCTTCAACCGTGTACCCTGTAGAGCGCAAAATTAATTATCGCACTCGTGTGTCCAGCATTACCCTTGTGTGTAACTTTGACCTCATCACCCATGGGTAAACTTATGACCGAAGTCATTCCACACACTTTGTTTTTACAAAGCTTTTTGCCAATAAACGGCCATGATTTGTCCCACTTCTAGCCGACGCGTGGCCAAACTAGCCGGGCGGGAAGCTTGTGCGGTAGCGCGGGAACAGGCTCACCGACGATACATTTGGCGCCTCTTCAAGCCGACACATGGTCAAACGAAACGCGTGCGGTGTTGTCAAGCGTGCACTGGAATCCTCCGCTATGAACGCAATGACAAGACGTGACGATAAGACGATTACATGCCGGTCGGCCCCCATTTATTATAGCGGCTATTTAACCCTTGTGTCTCTTCAACCTTTCGATCGCGCCCCACCATTGCAAGAAGCACACCCACCACGAAAAATTCTTAGAGGGTATCCTGCGTGGCTCCAATGGCGCTCCGAGCGTCTGCCGACGACGAGCAGCAGTTCACCATGCATGCCGTGGTGGACACCCACAATTCCACAAAAGGTTCACGGAGCTCTCGGTGGTGTAGACCAACAACCCGGTCTGGGTGGAGCACTCCGTCCACATCATGGAGTTGTTGCTTGTTGAGGAGAAGTACAAGGTTGTCGGGTTCGACCTCGAGTAAACTCGCGCTCGTGTCGGGTCTTGTCCCAAGGTCGCCGTCACCCAGGTGTGCGTGCGCAATCACGTCCTCGTCTACCACTACTGCCTGGCCACAAGGCCTTGCGAGCGTTTCGCCAGGTTTGTCAACAGCCCCCACTACATGTTCGCTACGGTGGACATCACCAACGATGTAAAGGTCCTCAAGAATTCGGGCATCGCCTACCAGAATCTTGTCGACATCCACGACCAATACAAGATCTGGGTCAACAACGAGCATGACAAGGACTCACTGGTTCACCTCACCGAGGCCATCATCGATCCCTACTACAGAGAAATGAAGGATTCCTGCAACAAGGACAAGCGTGCCTGGCACTCGGCCTGGATGGAGAAACTCGACAAAGCTCACGTCGTGTACGCGGCCAATGAGGCGTACACGAGCTACGAGATGTACATGCGGATCATTGACATGAGGAAGTGCCTCCTTCCCCAAAATGGCCAGGGATCTAGCCGGAAGCAGAGCAATGGCAAGTGTCGTCGCAACAAGTAGATGATTAGATCCTCGTTTCTCCTAGTTTAGTATGCATATAATTGCTTACTTTGGTGCGTGCAAATGTTATGTGTGTAGTCACTTGTGTAATTATATGCTTAATTTGGTTATGCAAAGCTGTCTTTTTAAGTATATATGTTGATGCTCTGTAGACAGAGCAAATCACATCGCACACGGACTAAACAATGGAACCCGTCGGTGATGATTTCATCAATCACTAACAATTGTATACCAGCAATCGTTTGCTCACAGCACACATGGCTTGTTAACAGGAATCGTCTGTGTTGTTATCGGTCTTCCCACACATTTTCGATTGCAGACCTGTTTGTCGTGTATCACACACATCTTGTTAAGTTAAACCGTTTCTGTTCTCTTGGCTCAACGCAAACAGTTCATCCGAGTGAACCGTATGCCGTATATCGCACACACCTTCATCTGGCTGCCCGTTTCTGTTGTTCCACCTCAACACAAATAGTTTATCCGAGTGAACTATATGCCGTATATCGCACACGCCTTCATCTGGCTGCCCGTTTCTTTTGTTCTGCCTCATCGTAAACAGTTCATTGAATTGAACCGTATGCCCCGCATCGCATACGTAACTAAAATTTGAACCGTGTTTGATGTATCCTTCATCGCAAATGTTTTGCATCTTTTCTGACGGTTTTTACATCACCGTTTGTGATTAATGCATCGCACACAGTTTCGTCAAAGGGTCTCTGATCGTAGTGTCGTGTTAGCAGCATCCTGCAATAGTGATTGGAGACGTATCAAGAATCCACCAGCTTAATTCATGCTCGTCCTTGAGTAGGTAAATGATAAAAACAGAATTTTTTATGTGGAATGTTACCTAACATGTTTATCAAGTAATCTTCTTTTATGTGGCATGAATATTCAGATCCGTGAGATTTGAAACAAAAGTTTAATATTGACACAAAAACAATAATACTTCAAGCATACTAAAAAGCAATCATGTCTTTTCAAAATATCATGGCTAAAAAAAGTTATCCCTACAAAATCATATAATCTTGCCATGCTCCATCTTCTTAACACGAAGTATTTATCATGCACAACCCCGATGACAAGCCAAGCAATTGGTTCATACTCTTTTAATACGCTTTAGCTTTTTCAACTCTCACGCAATACATGAGCGTGAGCCATGGATATAGCACTATGGGTGGAATAGAAGGTGGTAGTAGACAAAAAAAGGAGAAAAAAATTCACATCAACTAGGTGAATTAATAGGCTATGGAGATGCCCATCAATTGATATCGATGTGAGTGAGTAGGGATTGCCATGCAACGGATACACTAGAGCTATAAATGTATGAAAGCTCAAAAGAAAACTAAGTGGGTGTGCATCCAACTTGCTTGCTCATGAAGACCTCGGGCATTTGAGGAAACCCATCATTGGAATATACAAGACAAGTTCTATAATGATAAATTCCCACTAGTAATATATAAAAGTGACAAAATATGAGACTCTCTATCATGAAGAACATGGTGCTACTTTGAAGCACAAGTGTGAAAAAGGATACTAACATTCTGTCTTCTCTCTTTTTCTCTCATTTTTTTGTTGAGCACTTTGGCCTCTTTTTTTCTTGGGCTCATTTGGCCACTTTTTTTATTTTTTTATAATCCTCACATGGGACAATGCTCTAATAATGATGATGATCACACTTTATTTACTTACAACTCAAGAATTACAACTCGATACTAGAACAAAGATACGACTCTATATGAATGCCTCCGGCGGTGTACCGGGATGTGCAATGATATAGCGTGACATGTATAAAAATTATGAAAGGTGGCCAAGCCACAAATACTATGCCAACTACATGATCATGCAAAGCAATATGACAATGATGGTATGTGCCATAATAAAATGGAACGGTGGAAGTTGCATGGCAATATATCTCGAAATGGCTATGGAAATGCTATAATAGGTAGGTATGATGGTTGTTTTGAGGAAATATATTAGGAGGGTTTAATGCGACTCGACATTAGTCATAAAGAACTCACATGCTTATTGCAAAAGTTTAGTAGCCCTCGAAGCAAAGTACTACTACCCATGCTCCTAGGGGATAAATTGGTAGGAAAAGACCATCGTTCGTCCCCGATCGCCACCCATAAGGAAGACAATCAATAATAAATCATGCTCCAATTTCATCGCATAACGAGAGACCATACGTGCATGCTTCGGGAATCACAAACCTTAACACAAATATGCTTACTAATCCACAATTACTCACTAGCATGACTCTAATATCACCATGTTTATATCTCAAAACAAATGCAAGGAATCAAACTTCTCATATATTCAATGATCTTCACGAAAGTTTTTATTATATCCATCTTGAATACCCATCATATTAGGATCAAGTTCATAACCTAAGCAAATTGCCATACTATTTATAAGACTCTCAAAATAATAGAAGTGAAGCATGACATCAATTTCTTCAAAATATAACCACCGCCGTGCTCTAAAAGATATAAGTGAAGCACTAGAGCAACTGCCTAGCTCAAAAGATATAAGTGAAGCACATATATTATTCTAATATATTCATGATTTACGTGTGTCCCTCTCCAAAGGTGTGTACAAAAAGGATGATTGTGACAAACTAAAAAGCAAATAAAGCAAAGACTCATATAATACAAGATGCTCCAAGCAAAAAACATATCATGTGGTAAATAAAAATATAGCCTCGAGTAATTTACCAATGGATCGTAGACAAAAGAGGGGATTTCATCCGGGGCATCCCCAAGCTTAGATGCTTGGTTGTCCTTGAATATTACATTGGGGTGCCTTTGGCATCCCCAAGCTTAGGCTCTTACCACTCTTCATTCCTTAGTCCATCGAAACTTCACCCAAAACTTGAAAACTTCAGAACACAAAATTCAACAGAAATACTCGTGAGCTCTGTTAGTATAATAAAAGCAAATCACCACTTTAGGTACTGTTGTAAACTCATTCCAATTTCATACTACCATTATATCTACTGTATTCCAACTTCACCATGGTTCATACCCCCCGATACTACCCATAGATTCATCAAAATAAAAGAATAATGCATAGAAAAGAGAATCTGTGAAAAACAGAACAAACTGGGAAGACCTGAATATTTCTCATACTTCTGTAACTCTAAAAAATCTGAAAAATAAGGACAATGTTGGCCATTTGTATATAAATCTTGTGTAAAAAATTCAGATCAAAAGCACATTTCTGTGAATTTATAAAATTCCAGAACTGGGCGCAAAAGTTTCTATTTTTCAGCAAAATCAAATCAACTATCACCATAGATCATCCCAAAGGCTCTACTTGGCACAAACACTAATTAAAACTCTTAAACACAATCATAACAGAAGTATAGTTGCTTGAACTCATAAAAAACAGAAAAGAAAAATATTGGATTGTCTCCCAACTAGCGCTTTTCTTTAAAGCCTTTTAGCTAGGCATTGATAAGTTTAATGATGCTCACATGAATGATAATAATTGAAACACAAAGAGAGCATCATAAAACATGTGACAAACAAATTTAAGTCTAACATGCTTCCTATGCATAGGCATTTTATAAGTAAACAAATTATCAAGTCAAGCAAAAATTAGCATATGCAAGGGAGAAGAATAAAACATTGACAATCTCAACATAATGAGAGGTAATTTAGTAACATGAAATTTTCTACAACCATATTTCCCTCTCTCATAATAATTACATGTGGGATCATATTCAAATTCAACAATATCTATCACATAACATATTCTCTACATGATCCACATGCATGTAAAGTTGAAAATCTTCCAAAATAGGTACTTGGTAGGGTTGATGTAGATCATCCCCGGCAACGGCGCCAGAATTTTTTTTCTGCTACTTCTTGAGCTTCCGTTGGTTTTTCCCTTGAAGAGAAAGGGTGATGCAGCAAAGTAGAGATAAGTATTTTCCTTAGTTAAGAACCAAGTTATCAATCTAGTAGGAGGAACACATGAGTCCCCAATGATTGCACCTATACAAACAAACAAATACTTGCACCCAACGCGAAAAAGGGGTTGTCAGTCCCTTCACGGTTACTTGTAAGGATGAGATCTGATAGAGATATGTATAAAAGATAAGTAAAAGTGCAAAATAAAGTAAAGGTAAATAAATTGCAGCAAGATATTTTTGTGTTTTTGATTTTATAGATCTGAAAATAATATGATAAAAATAGACCCGGGGGCCATAGTTTTCACTAGAGGCTTCTCTCTTGGAAGAAAGCATACAGTGGGTAAACAAATTATTGTTGAGCAATTGATAGAAAGACGCAAAGTTATGACGATATCTAGGCAATGGTCATGAATATAGGCATCACGTCCATGACAAGTCGACCAACTCCTGCCTGCATCTACTACTATTACTCCACACATCGACCGCTATCCAGCATGCATCTATTGTATTAAGTTAACAGAACGGAGCGACGCCTTAAGAAAGATGACATGATGTAGAGGGATAGATCCAATCAATATGAATAAACCTCATCTTTTTATCCTTAGTGGCAACAATACAAATATGTGTCGTCTCCCCTTTTGTCACTGGGTATGAGCACCGCAAGATTGAACCCACTACAAAGCACATCTCCCATTGTAAGAAAAATCAATCTAGTTGGCCAAACCAAATCAATAGATCGGAGAGAAATACAAAGCTATCTTAATCATGCATAAAAAGTTTAGAGAAGACTCAAATAATATTCATAGATAATTTGATCATAAAACCATAATTCATCGGATCTCAACAAACGCACCGCAAAAGAAGATTACATCAAATAGATCTGCAAGAACATCGAGGAGAACATTGTATTGAAGATCAAAGAGAGAGAAGAAGCCATCTAGCTATTAGGTATGGACCCGTAGGTCTGTGGTAAATTAGTCACACATCATCCTAAGGGCATCAAGGTTGATGTAGAAGCCCTCCGTGATCGAATCCCCCTCCGGCGGAGTGTCGGAAAAAAGCCCAAGATGGGATCTCACGAGAACAAAAGCTTGCGGCGGCGAAAAAGTATTTTTGGTGTGCCCTCTTGTATATGGGGAATATTTGGGTATTTATAGAGCAAAGATTAGGGTTAGAGGAGCATCAGGGGCCCCACAAGCCTCCGAGCTTGTTGCCAACTGGTGGCCCCTCTGACCTCCTCCCGAAGGTTCATGGGTGTCTTCTGGTCCAAGAAATTTCCTCAAAAGTTTCATTCCGTTTGGACTCCGTTTGATATTGATTTTCTGTAAAGACAAAAACAAAGAAAAAAACCAGCAACTGGCACTTGGCACTAGGTTAATAGGTTTGTCCCAAAAAAATGATATAAAATAGCATAATAATGTATATAAAACTTCCAAGATGGATAATATAATAACATGAAACAATAAAAAATTATACATATGTTGGAGACGTATCACGAAGAATCACGATATGGGCATATGGTGTGGAGACGGTACTGTCGCCGGCGCCGGAGCGACGAGGGTGGGAGCGAAAAGGATCAGAGTGTGGTACAGTCTGGACGACGCCAGAGTCCTTAAATAGGATGGCCAGACGAAGGGACTAGAAGCCGACTTCAATGTGGTGTAGCGGCTGGAGTAGACTTCTCGGTCGCCGCGTCTGCATTGAATCGGCGCCGCCCGCTCGTTCGGTCGTGTCACTCTAAACAACATCAATGGCGCGGAGTCACATCCGCTCTGTAGCGGCGCTGACCGACATGAATACGTGACGATCGCTTCACACAAATAGGCGGGGGTGAATTCGGTAGGGTGGGGCCGGGCCCACCCAAAGTTCTTGGCCCAACCTATATACCTACCGAACAAATGGAAAAAAATCTAAGAGGCACAGTCAAACTCACCTTTGGCGCACCCTAGTATTTTGGGCTGGATCCGCCACTGCCGTGAGGTTTTCATATTGGACCAGGGTGTCGAATGTGTCCGTGGCAGCAATCCGGATGCCCGCAAAGCCCTTTAATTTACCTTCGGTTTACGAAGAAACAGATGCCTAGACCCAGATGACAAAACATGTACTGGCCGCTCCGTCGGAATGGGTGCGAGCGGTTTAGGGTTCATCGTTGAAGATGCCGTGAAGCAAAACTAGGACAGGCACACTGTACGCGGTGCACATATATGAGCCTCGCTCTTAATTGCTTCGATTGGTTAGGCACGACCGAGTGAGACACGCAATATGGACGTCCTACCCGAAGAACCCTTTTTTTCTCGAATACGCATAGCATGCGTATCTTGTATTAAAGGAGAAAGGGGTACAAGGACCCTCCACCGGGGTTGATACAACACACCAACACCACTGAGGGTGCTACAAAGCACCCTCACCACCGTACCCCAGACTAGTTCTACGTCTCGTCCATTGCCCACATGTGAATCCGCTCGAAGAAGGGCTCCATGTCCGTCCTTATGAGGCCCGCCATCCTCCAGGTTCTACCCTCAGTAAGGCACCTACGAACTAGTCTAGCAAGCGAAGGGGAGTCCCCGTCGAAAACGATCCCGTTGCGATGCTTCCATAGCTCCCAGAGAGCAAGAATGATGATAGCTCTCACGTCCTTATCCGGCGTTCCCTCAATGGTCTTGTTGAGCAGCCACTCTGGCAGTGTGTCATCAGGTGCTGGAGTCCACCCTGGCTTGCCCAACGCCGTGCAAATCTGGAACCAGAACCCTCTGGAGAAAGCACAGTGTAGCATGATATGGTTCATCGTTTCCTCCTCCTGGTCGCAAAGCGGGCAAGTTTCCTGGTGCGGCAGGCCCCTCCTAGCCAAACGATCGGAGGTCCAGCAGCGGTTGCGAACAGCAAGCCATAGGAAGAAACGGCACTGCAGGGGGGCACGGTTCTTCCATGTCGCCGCAGCCGTCGGGGCTACCTCTCGACCCATGAACTTGGCAGCATGCACTGAGCGGGTAGAGTATCTTCCATTGCGCTCCCACGTCCAGGTGATCGTATCCGGCACTCCCTCCCGGAGTTGCACCGCATCAACACGAGTCCACAGCTCCATGAATTCCCTGATCGTCGGCCCGTCCATGTCAGGGCCAACCTCGTGCGCCCAGGATCCGCTTGTTATCACCTCATTGACATGAAGCCGCTTTCGAATGCGTTTAGGGATGCGGGAGTGGATGTTGGGGGCAATTTCCTCGATCCTAAGGCCATCAAGCCACGCGGATCATGTTAAATGGGGTGCCGGGTATGCCCATCTACAACAAATGTGGCCTACGGCAAGGCAACCCGATTTCGCCCATGCTCTTCCTGCTGGTCATGGAGCCGCTACACCGCCTCTTTCAGCGAGCTTCAGAGATGCATTTACTCACGCCTTTAGCTCCATCAGGCCTGCGGACTAGAATCTCCATCTTTGCGGACTAGAATCTCAGGCATGGGCGAAGAACCCTTATTGTCGAGATAGCAACGGCGGCGAAAATCAAGAGCCCTAACCGCGATGGTAGTAGCGGCGACCCTGACGTGACGGATGACCATCGGCGAATGCGGCAGCGAACCCGTTGTGATGTGGCGCCGCTCTTCGGGCTCGTTGGCAAGGTGGAGCGCTGGAACTCGGTGCTGCGTCTCTTGGATAAACTGTGGCCATCTTCTGGTGTGGTGCACTGTAGTTTATCCGCTTCACCCACCGGCCGGTGAGCATCGTACTAAAAAGTGTTGGGCGCAACATGGGTCGTCGTCCGGTGGCAAAAACAACAAATTTGACCTGTGAACAAAACAATATTACAAAATGAACCGCTGACGAAAAAAATTCACCTGGCTGACCCTTTTATGTAGCGCCCGACATGTAGGCGTCACACTATACTATGTAACGCCTATCTCTCAGACGCTACACACCTAGTCAACGTCGCATCCCAGATTGCCTCAAAAATACTAAGTCAATGTGCAACCTGAGAGCTAGACGCTACACTATACAGTGTAGCGCCTAGCGTCGAGGCGTTGCACTACTAGCCTGATGCAACTAGCGCCACACGGGGCCACGAGCAATCATGCTCGAGCAGCGGCAGCCGAAGATTTGTTTTTCTCCTCTTTTACTTCTGCACATGGATTACTCTTTGTCTAGGAGTACTATATTATATTATCTTCAAAGCATCTATAGACCAAAAATAGTACTACTACTAACGCAAAGCATCTGTAGTACTACTACTAACGCAAATGAGTTAGTGTTGCACCACGGTCTCCCAAATTCAGTCCGCGATTCTACTAATACTTCCCCACGTGGACACATCGATATGGACTGATCGGCCGGCCAGAAAAACACCAAAGCCTGATTTGCCACTCTAGCTAGCTCTGCGGTGTCAAGCATCGAAATTTCATGGATCCACTATAGTGCAACGCCTAGACCCTAGGCGCTACACTACACAGTGTAGCGCCTATCTCTCACGTGTTACACACTGATTTGGTATTTTTGAGGCAATCTGGGGTGTGACGTTGTCTAGGCGTGTAGCGCCTGAGAGATAGGCGTTACACAGTATAGTGTGACGCCTACATATCGGGCGCTACACGAAAGGTCAGCCGAATGAAAAAATTTCATCAACGGTTCATTTTATGATATTATTTCATCCACATGTCAGAACAGTGATTTTGCCTCGTCCGGTGGAATTGGATACGCTATGCCGTGAACCCTCCTGCTGTGTCGCCAAAGTGTACAGAGGATCTGTGACTCTAGAAATTGATTGTGCTGCTGTGGGCAAAGAACTACTCCTACTACTTTCTCTGTTCATTTTTATATGACCTTGAGCCTATTTTAAGTTGTCTAAAACGATTTATAAAAGTAAATAGAGGGAGTACTAAATTACAAAGATTCAACTAGATCGAAGCGTTTCCTTTTGGCAACAGATATTAAACAGACCCTGTCCGTGTTCTCTGGTGATTGGTGATGATTATGCGTCGATCAGCAGGCATCTGGTGGTGGCTGGGATCCATGGCGGACCTAGAAATAAAATGAAGGGTGTGCACACTTCAAAGAAAATTGAGTTCTATTTTCCAATTGGTTTAGATGGGCCTTAAAAATGAAGGGTGTGCAACATGGGTCGTCGTCCGGTGGAATTGGATACGCTATGCCGTGAATCCTCCTGCTGTGTCGCCAAAGTGTATAGAGGATGTGTGACACTAGAAATTGATTGTGCTGCAGTGGGCAAAGAACTACTCCTACTAAATTACAAAGATCCAACCAGATCGAAGCGTTTCCTTTTGGCGACAGATATTAAACAGACCCTGTCCGTGTTCGATGGTCACTGCATTTTGGTGCTAAGAAGATACAGCAACGCCCTTGCACATGAGCTGGCAGCCACGGCGAGAATCTCTGGAGACCAAGCCATGATAGCAAATGTACCTGAAAATCTCAGAGATTTGATGTTGGCTGAATGTAATCAATCACACTACTTGAGTAAATTTACTCTGGAAAAGTTTTTAGTTGGCAAAAAATCATGGCCAATGTTTCTCCATTACCATTTGCATGCCCCCAATTCATGGTTATTTTATTGTATCATTTGAAAAGCTTCCGATCCGAAATTAGCGGAGCTGCCCCGTGTCGTCCTTAGAGCAACTTTAATGGGGCCATCCATTTTGTCCGCCGCCATTCGTTTGGGTCGGCGCGGACAAAAGAGAAGGCCCAACGCGCCGACCCAAACCCAAATCGAGTCCGCTTCGCGTCCGCGCCGACGCATTTGCGGCCCAAATTTGCGCTTCAAATGCGTCGGAGCGGACGCAGAACGGACGCCACGCGCGCCTTCTCGGTGTCCGCCGTGGCCCCACCTGGCGGTCGTCCAACTTCCCGCGACCTACCTGGTCAGCTTAATTTATGACCTCGGGCCCACACGTCAGCGACAACGGTCGTCTTTTTTAAGCCGACCGTGCGGCGGGGTCGTCCTCATTCGCTTCCAGCCAGCCCCCGTCCTCATCTAGCCACACTTGCTCCCTCGTCGCCGACAAACCCTAGCCACCCCAGCAGTGCCAAATGGGGCTCTTCTCCGGCACCGGCAGCAGCAGCAAGGCCAAGGGCAAGTCCCCCGCCATTCCTTTCCCCTCGGAGTTCTCCCGCCTCCGCCGGCGCCAGCTCGCCGGCCGAGGCAGCGCGTCAACGTGCCAGTGCACCAGGCGGAGTGGCACTGGCAGTACCGCGTGCCTCTCCCGTACCCCGATGCCACCCCGCCGCACGACTGGCACCTGGATCTGGAGAGGATCCCAGTGCCGGCGGCGCCGCGGTCGGCTAGGGCGCATGCGGAGGAGGTGCGGCACCGGCGGGCGCTCCTGACGCCGGAGCAGCGCCGCGACCCCGCCTACGCAACCGACTGGCCTAACTGGGCGCGTTGGTTCGCCGTCGAGCACGAGGAGGCGAGGCGAGGCGACGTTCGCGAAGTCGACCCCACCGTGCCATCGCCCCCGCTCGTCGTCCGCGAGGAGGACCAGGCGGCGGAGGCCGCCTACCAGGAGGCCCTTGCGGCCGTCTACCGGGAGAGCGAGGAGGACGAGCGGCGCAGGGCGGCGGCGGCCGAGGAAGAGGAGGCGGCGTACAAGACGGCCATGGCGCGCCATGGCCCTCTCCGCGGCGGGCGACTGCGTCCTGCCGCCGGTTCATCCGCCGTCCCCTGTCAAAGCCGAGCCGGAGCCGGAGCCGAAGCCGTCCCCCATCGAGCGCTACTCCTGGACGGGAGTAGTGCGCGAGTGGGTCAGCGCGCCACCGGTCTGGGTTGGGGCGACGCCGACGCAGGAGGCGGCGTACCTCAAGCATTGGCGCCAGTGATGGCTGGCCGAGGAGCGCCGCCACGGCGAGTACCTCGAGATGCTCGAGCGCGACGCCGAGGACGAGCAGCGCGAGGCCGAGGAGGAGGCGCGCCAGGTCGCGGCGGCACAGGCGGCCGCGCAGCCCGCGGCCGACATGAACGCCCTCTAGAACACGGTGTTCCCCTAGGCCGGCCCTGCGCCGACGCTCATCGACCTCACGGACACCAAGGACGACGACGCCGCCGCCTAGGGCAGCACGCCTCCTCGTAGTTTAGTTTATTTTTAGTTTTTATTAATGTAAATATGGACGCATGGACTCCTGCCGGCCTTCATGGCCGGCTTTAATGTTTAATTAATGTTGTTTTTATTTTAAATATGCATGTATTCTTTTTTTTCTCGCGCCATTAAAAATGGACCGGACCAGCGTTGGGCGCCTGCACCGACCCAAACGCCGACGCGGACATTCATGTCCGTCTAACCGACCCAAACAAACAAAAAGCGGATAAAATTACCGTTAATTTAGGTCGGCCCGTTGGAGTTGCTCTTAGCCACTCCGGTGGCGATCCCTCGCTAACCAGAACAGCCGCCGCCTTTCTTCACCTCTCCCGTCGCCACTGCCACAGCACGTCGCGTGACGTTGGCCGCGGAGGGGCGGTGCTACAGCCTGGCGTTGCTCGATCCAAAGCGATGTCGCTCGACGCAGGCAGAGCAAAGGAGCCGGATGGGTCGACAACATTCATCCGACTCTCCAAATTTGACCGCTCATTGTTTCATGGGTAAACAACAACATCCTTCCGACTGAAGCTTTCACTAGAAATCTGCTTATAGATGACATTTTCCATGGAAGGAGGTCATCTTACAATACTTTTTCATGCAGTAGAGGTAAAATGGACAAAAAACAAAAAGAAATGCAACGGGGCCGCCACATGCCCTTCCCCTCCTATCACCACACACACGCGCGCGCATGATCGCATTGCGATCGTGTTATACCTCTTATAGTTGCATGATATATGTGTCGTATGCAGTTGCGTGCCAAGGTAGACATGCAACTGGTCACACATGATTTGCAAAAAAAATGTTCACGCTATTTTGAGGGTCATGAATTTCAATAATTTTATGAATTTGAGAAATGTTCAGAATTAAAGAAATATTCATGAATAAAAAACAAATTTGTAGATGTCAATGGATTATTTAAAAATATGAATTTTAAAAACCCATGAATTTGAAAAAATGTTCACAACTTTCAAAAACATTCATGAATTTTAAAAAGTGTTCACGTGCTTCAAAATATAATAAATTAAAAATGGATAAGGGGTCGAATGGAAAGAGGAAAAAAGAAAATTTAACAAAAAAGGATACGGATAACCGGTACAAAATCCTTCCTAGAAAAGAGAGAAAACGGTAACTCGAAAATTTACGTGACCATGGACACACAAATATCAGAAAGAGAAAGAAGAAAGAAAGGGAGGAAGCAACAAATGGAACGGATAATATAATGGAGTAAGGTGTGTACAATGGTATTATTCTAAGAGTGTCACCAAACGTAAACTTTGAGATGGAGAAGAAGAAAAAACTATAAGAAATCTTGGCATCCCTTTGTTAAGAGATAATCTCTTAGCAAGATATCTCTTACCAGATATTTATAAATTCTAGTTAATAGAGATAATACTAAGAGATACCTGATTGTACATGATTTATATTTACCATCTTTGAATTGCATGACAACATTAAGATAAGATGATCACATTAACAAGCTACCAACAACAAATTACGAATTGCAATCAAGATGATCACATTAACCATCTTATATTAAACATTAAGATAACTGTCTTCTATGATTGAAACTTCTGGAAGTATACACTCTATATGCTCAAACCATCCCAAACGATGTTAGACAAGTTTTCTTCAATCGGTGTTACTCCAACACTCTCACGTATATCATCATTCCGGATATGATCTTTTCTTGTGGGGTCACACTCCGCATCTTCGCTACACCTAACTGTTGAACATGTTGCCTTCTAATCGGCCAACACTCAGCGCCATACAACATTGCGGGTCGAGTCGCAGTCCTATAGAACCTGACTTGTAGCTTTTCTCGCACTCTCTTGTCGCAAAGAACACCGGAAGTTTGGCACCACTTCATCTATCCGACGTTGATTCGATTGGTCACATCTTCATTGATATTTCTACTAAATCTAAACCCTTTTGATTCTAAAGTTTGTCTCGTAGTTTTAACTTTCTATTAACCCTTTCCCGACTATCATCGACTAGCACCACATCATCCACAAAGATGGTATATCTCCTTGTATATCCCTTGTGACCTCATCCATCATCAAAGCAAAAAAATAAGGGCTCAAAATCGATCCTTGGCGCAGTTCTATTTTAATCGGTAAGTCATCAATGTCGCCATCACTTGTTCGAACATTTGCCACGACATTATCGCGCATGTCCTTGATTAGGGCAATGTACTTTACTGAAACTTTATGTTTCTTCAAAGCCTATCACATGATATTTCGTGGTATCTGATTATAGGCTTTCCCCCAGTCAATGAACACCATATGAAGGTCTTTCTTTTGCTCACTGTATCTCTTTATAATCTGTCAGACCAAGAAAAATGGCTTCCATGATCGACCTCCCAAGCATGAAACCGGGCTGATTTTTGGCCACGCTTATTCTTCTTCTTAAGTGTTGCTCCTCTCCCTTAACTTCACTGTATGACTCGTCAGTTTAATTCCACGGTAACTGGTACAACTTTGAACACTCCCCTTCTTCATGAAGATTGATACTGATATACTACGTCTTTATTCTTCTGACATTTTGTTTGCCCAAAAAACGAGATTGAAAATTTTAGTTAGCCATACCAACGCTACGTCTTCAAGACCCACCCCAATAAGGTTACAATCAGGGCTCGTTGCCTTGTTTCATTATTTTTAAAGTCTTCATGACCTTCAACTCTTATATTTGTCGCATAAAATGTCTACTGGTATTATTAAAGGAGTCGTCCAGTTCAATGATAGAGCTCCAACTCTCTCCATTGACTAGCTTGATGGAGTTTAAAAAAGAACCCTGACCGAGACCTCCGATATTTTACGGGCAGAAAACCCCCTTCCAGTTGACGACCGAACGACCTTCCACATGATTGGTCGCCATCATCGCTCTTCTAAAAAGAACATGCACGGATTTAATGATTAGCCCATTTCCGGAGAAGAAAAATTCGCTAAATACGATTTGTTTTGGCCGGACCACTAGACCAGCATAGCATGTGACGGAGAGAGCTTTGGTGCACGGTAGGAACGTTCGTGCCACCGAACGACGCACACATTATATGCCCCCAAGGCCTGTGCTATGTTCGGTGAACCGTGGCGACACGGCAGTAGCACGGCACGTGGCCACAGCCGCTGGTACACTGCTACCGTGCTCCACGCCTTCAACCACCTGCCGGCGCTCCCATCCGGCGGACCCATGCAACCTGAACCCCCATTGTTCCACCGCAGTAGATCTACATGCTCCATGGTTAGCCGGATGCGCTGAAACTGCGCGCCCTTCAGCAGAGAGGTCGCCGTCGTTCCAGCTGCGGCCACCGTGACGCGGGGCCAGCCGGGACCCCGCCCCCGCCTGCATCACGCCAGGACTTTCACTCCTCGACCAGGACGCCGTCGGTTGCATGCCATTGCCATTGTTTCACAGCGACCGACCGACTGTTAGATAGTCGTCACGAGACAGCCATGCCGGGGTAAACCGAGTACGGAGACGGGCGGCGACGGCACGAGAGGTTCGGTGGGTGGAGTTGGTGAGGTGAGTTTCCCTGCGCCGCGGGGCAGAAGAAACAACAAGGACGACACCGACATGGACGGGGGCGCCGATCGGGGGCAAAACTAGCCGATAAACTGTCCGTTGATTTCAGCGCCGCGCACGTTCTTGAGCTCCCGGCTCACGTTGCCTCGCCTCGCGGCCTCGAGATGCCGGACGTACACCCACGTCCCAATCCGCCTGACACGTCTTCTATTAAAATGCCAGGACTTCTCACTCCTCCATACCCGCCACTTTTAATGGCCACCGCCGGTTGAGGGGGAGAGCACAGCAAACTCACTGACGAGGCAGGCGGCAGGCGGCAGGTGGGATTCTTGCTTTCTTGTTTTTGAGACAAAATGCGCGGCGCCGGTGATTGCGAGCTGGAGTTCCGGGGCGTAATGGGGGAGGAGGAGGAGGGGGCTGCCTCGGCGTCGGCGTCGGCATCGGAGAGGGCAATGCGGCGGCGTCGGGGGCGGCGTCGGTGGGGAAGAGCCGAGGCGGGCGACGGCTACTCGACGAGCAGCGGCAGCGGCTCCTTCGGCTGCGACTCGGTTGGTCTTCGCCCCCCTCCTCCATTGCCACCACCTTCCTTGGGCGTCTCTGTCGATTTCATTTGGATTAATATTCGCACATAGAATCTCTTTACTGCCGCGAGCGGTGGCATGGGCATGCCGCCATGCCGATCTAGCCAGAGAGCACCATGGCCTGTCGCAGGTGACCACAGTCCACAGGAGCCTTTCCAGAAAGTGGAGGGTAAAACCCAGAAATGACATGATTAGCGAGTGAATCTAGCGATCTAAAACTGACAAAGCCGGAGGGCCCGAGGCTTGAGGATAGGCACCATCATCGCCATCTTGATTCTTGCCGCATCGCCCTCGCCAGCAAGCGGAAAAGGAGCGGAGGGGGGGCACCACCCACCCTGGGATTCTCTCCGGTCTCCAGCTTTGCAAGATTAACTTTTTAATCGGTGCTTGATGGTTGGCTGCAGCCTTTGGCCGGATTCGTGCGCGCGGATGGCGACATGGACACAGATCTGGAGACAGACGGGCTGGCCGCCACTTCATCCTCCAGTGGTGAGCACACAGCCCACAGCTCACAGCTTGTATTCTTACCAGCGTTCTTGCTGGAGCTCCACTTTACAGCCCTTTTAAGCGAGTTCGCCTTCTCTGAAGCCTCTGCAGCGTTCACGGAGCCGCACGACGACGACGAAGCGCAGTGTGGGCTGAAGGGAGAGTGGCAAGAACCGGCCAAGAGTCCGGCGGGCGGCGCCACTGCCATCCGAGGTACGTACGAGATTTCCAAGTTTGCGACGTGCTAGGTGGTGTGAGGTTTTCCAATCTTGTGTGCTTGTGTGCTGTTCGACAGAATGCCAGAGCCAGCGACGGTGCCGGACAGAGGCTGTTTACCTGCACGGTAGGAAGGGGCTGAAGCAGCGGCCGGCCTCGCTCGACTTCGGCAGCGCCGGGTTCAACAACGGGACTCCGTTTTCTCCGGGCTTCGTGGTTGGAGGTGCCGGGTTTGTAAGCAAGGGACTTGTGTCATCACAGATCAGCTCCGGCGTGTTCCCTAGTCCCGGCACGCCGAGCTATCCGCGGCGGCACCGGCCATCGGCCTTGGGGTACCAAAAGGGGTGGAGCTCCGAGAGAGTGCCTCTCCCTTCCAAAGGTAATAATACTAGGAGGTACCCAGGCAGCAGCATGGCATTTCCTCTCAACAATAGGAGGACATTGCCCTCAAAATGGGAGGATGCGGAGAGGTGGATCTTCAGTCCCAAGTCAAACTCCGGCGATGCGCGTGAGAAGACCGCGGCATTGCCCCATGCTCGACGGCCCAAGGCCAAAAGTGGTCCTCTTGGGCCTCCTGGAAGACTTGGTGGACAGTACTCATCTGTATCTTCATCCGTGTCTTTGTTTGACAGTGGGAGAGTTGGGCATTTAGCAGCAAACTCACCTTTCTTGGCGGGAGTACTGATACCTGAACATTATGGTGGGGCGAAAAGTAATGTTGGGAGGTATACGAGTGGAACAGCTGGTGCCGAATTCGGTATTGGCATAGTTGGCAGGTCTTCTCTAGCAGATATCGGGTCTCCTGCTACCCAATCTACCACGGTGCGCCGACGGCTAGATACTGCAGTTGAATCATCTGCGTCATTGCCTAGCACCCAAGAATCTGTACAAGGTATTAAGAAATTGCTACCCATCATATTTAGCCTATTGCTTAGTGTTGAATTATGGGTCTACAAAGTATAAACATGTAGAGGATAACACTCTGTTTGGGGTTTGCGGTTGTCTCTCTGGTTGCTAAAGCATTGTTAAATTGTGAAGCTCCTCATGAGTTGCACTATAAACATTAGTTTTTGGCATTTGGTATCTTGGTAATTGATTTCATCATAGCACTTCTAAGCTGAATAACACCAGAAGTTGATCTTACGTTTTTACTGTACTTAATGAAACTTAAGTAAATCTTCAGCTGATGCTTCTTTGTTTTGTTTCATATCAGACGAAGAGGCTGAGTTCGTAGAAGATTCAGCCCCCACTGTCACCCCTATAACTTCAAGGAAGGATACTGCGACTCAAACTAGTCCAGATCTAAGTAGGTCTTCTTCGCCCAGCGCCAGGCCTTCATTTGTTCGCTCATTCTCAATGCAACAAGCCAAAGAGAGGGAGAGCTGTTTCTCTGATCTCGAGATCAGGGATGTGCAGATGGATGAGCGAGTGAGTCTTACCAGATGGTCCAAGAAACATGTAACACAAGGCTCTAACAAGAATTCTACAAATATGTTAGAGTGGAACAAAAGGACGGTGGACTCTAAATCTTCTTCCTGGGAATCATCTGAAACGAAATGCACAATAAAGTAAGGGACCGGTGCTTACGATAAATGCTGCTTTTTGTTCAGGCATACCTCTGCTATTTTAAACCACTTTCGTGCAGTAATACTTGTAGCTTAACTTCTGAAAAAGTGAAAATATATAACATGACCTGCTTATCTCGTATGATGTGCAAATATCCAAATCTTTTACAGTTCCTAAAACTGTGCAAAGTAAATTTATTCGATGAAATCATGAAATACTGATCACTCTACCATTGTTAAAAGGGTTGAGAGAGAAGAAGCAAAACTTACTGCTTGGGAGAATCTTCAAAAAGCGAAAGCTGAGGCTGCAATTCAGAAGCTAGTGGTATGTGCTTCAGACTACTTCTAACTTTTTTTTTATGTAAGTAGTAAGACCCCTGCTGAAATATTTTACTAATCCATAAATATTATTAGTAGCAACGGGCCAAAGGATCCAAATAGTGAACTAAGCAAGTCTAGCTGCAGAACAAGATAAAATCTGACTAGTCTTAGAATTGGCATCCTCTTCCTCCATCAAGATAAGCATGTGAGAACATTTCCCAAATGAACAACTGCTTAGTGCAAGCATCCAATCCATTAGACAGGACATCAGTCATATTCTTGGGGACTCTTACTTTCAGCCATTCTTTGTCAGACAATCTTTTTCCAGCTATATTTATTTGCAGGAACCATATCAAAACATACATCTCCAGCTGCCCAAGTATTTTTTTTTTTGGCCTACCTCCTTTTAGAAGAAAAAACTGGGACCCGTATGAACTGTAGCATGCTACCTGTAACTGTTGTCTCATGTCATTGGTTAAGAGTATATTTTATATCTGTATGTGCTCATATTGGAATTGATGCTTGCATTATTTACTGTATGATGGTTCATTGTTTTGGTATTCTCTAGTTGACCTTCTATTGTCTCCATACTTATTATCTCAGATGAAACTCGAGAAGAAACGATCATTTTCTCTGGACAGAATTTTGAACACCCTCAGGTCTGCCCAAAGAAAAGCACAAGGGATGCGTGATGCAGCAACAGCAAGCCAAGATGAGCATCTTTGCAGGAAGGCCAAAAAGACATCACATGTTACAAAGAATGGCCAGATCAGATCTCTGAGTGGCTGTTTCACCTGCCATGCTTTCTAGTACCATGATATCCCACTACTGAGTAAGTTGCATACTGATGCCTGCTGTACATGGGATCTCCGTTGATGAATATTGTAGTGATTTAGATGCCCGTTTTAGTAAAGCCAGTAGCATCTATACTGTGCTCTTTCTGTCACATCAGGCAGAATAATATAAACCGTGAAATTGCCAATGTTCACTTTTCAGTATTGTCCTTGAAAGTTAGTTTTAAAAAAAAATTACAAGCTCAAAACCCGTGCGTTGCAACGGGGGCAACTTTATTCTAGTGGTTCAACGTAGGAAAATTTGGATTGGGTTGATATTGATATATATTGTGGGAAGGGAATCCATAGACAAAGGTAAGGAAAGATATGATGTGACTGACATTGTATACATACAACTACAGGTTTTCTTTCCCCAGGTGGGAGTCGATTTGGAAAAAAAAATGCGGCTTATCGCATGGTTTGAAAAAAAAAACGGTGGGAGGGGTTGAAGTGATGGAAGCGAAAGCAACCAACTCCCATTTAATAGTAGAGATATGCCGCAATGATGTTTGCAGTTCATAATTATGCCACCTAATTTAGTGTGTCGATAGCTCTTATGTTCACACATAAAACATAATGAATTCCTCAATTTCCAGGATTATGGAACTTCCTGTAGCATGTTCCATAGGGTTTTTTTTTTTGAAACAGAGGCATAAGATTTTGCCTCATGTACTAATCGAGAGAACAGAGTTTTACAAGTACCCTCAAAACAACGCATGGCAAGCGGGGAAGCCCCATGGCAGTGTCACTGCAGCAGGGAGGGCCTGCAACAGGGGGGGCTGGGGTTGGTTGGGGAGGAGGGTGGTCGGCGGCGCCGGGGTGGCCACCGTCGGTGGGCGCTGTTGGTCGCAGGAGCGGGAGCGGGGCGTCATTTTTTCAAATGTGACACAGCGCATAAAGAAGAAACGATTTGACTGTGTTGATCCTTTAAGAACAAAATTATTTAGAAATGATTTGAGGCAGGTTGAGGCAGCATTGTAGCATTGGAACTTCATGCAACATGTTCCATAGGCTAACCTGTTCGTGCAACATGTTCCATAGGCTAATCACCTCTAGTTGTGGCAGCATTATAACCTGTATGTGTTTCCGAGCTTGTAAATTGCCTAAGATCTGCTGCACTGTTGATGAATAAGCAACCATTAGTCTAATCACGGTTCAGATTTAGGAACCTGCAGTATCATCCATACATGTACAGATGTACTGTTTCCTACTAGTACATCTTATCTCCATATGCTTTTGAGGAAAAATGCCTCAGATACTGGCATATACGTATAACCACCATATTTCTGATGGCCTGCGCGTTCTTAGCCAACCCAACTTGTTTCGCCTCTGATTTCATCTCCCCTTTCTGCCACTTCATCTTCCTTATTCACAGTAGAATTAGGACCCCCGACATTTTTCTGTATATAATATATCAAGCACCACACATGCCATGCTTTAGCTCTTGACATCAGGGCTTGTTTTTATCTTCAGGTATCTGGAGCCTCAGGCCCTTCAGCAGGGAGGCCCGAGTGAAGTTCAGACAGAGACTCGTGAGTGCAGAAAATTCAGACAATCCTCAATTTCTTTTACCCCCGTCGCATTTTCAGAAGAATATGCTGCCGCTGCTGCTGCGGCTTGAGCAGGGACCATGCGTGCGCTGGCTGTCACCATATGGATCTGCTCATCTGCACAATCTGGCAAGGGGACAAGAGAAAATGGAGCCACCGAGGAAAGGAGCGATGGTGCCTCCGCGTCATCACATGTGCCTGCCTGCTTCTCATGCTTGACACCACACCACACCACACCCAGCAGGCCAGCAGCTAGCACAATGGTAAAGGCCTCCTTTATCGTTGGCCATTTCTGGCCCTGTAGTTGTAGGCCATTGCTACCCACGAGCAATTCGGCCTTTGATACTTGCTAGGCTGCTAGCCACGGCGTGCCTGTGCTTCAGGCCGGCCTTGTACGAGTAGGAGGTTGCTTCAGGTGTAGCCCAGCTGGGTGTGATTGGATGTGCTATTTCTTTTCTTCTTTATTTGCTGCAATCGTTGCCGCCGGCTCTCGTGTCTTGCTTTCAGCGATAGCAGCTTGCCTGCTTCAAATGTCTTCATTTGTTGTGTTCGCGCGTGTGCCGGCGGCCTCGTGGGCGAGGTCACAGGATCGCTAGGATCTTCGACGGGAGATGCTTCCTCAGGAGGGAAAATAAAGGTGAACTAGATAAGGTGGACGCCGTCATGTTTGCAGCTTTACGACGTTCAGATAGAAAGCAAACGTCGAGATAGAAAGTGTCCTACGACTACGAGTGAGGCTCTTTCGTGACTTGACTCTCCTGCACCCTCCCCCAGGGCCGAAAGCAACACAGTGCACGTCCAAACAAAACTGGCTACTTTTTGTCTCACAAGTTACCACATGATGTCACGTAGTACAAACAAAACTGATCGTACAAATGAAAGATGTTGAATCATGGCGTGGGAGCACCTCCAATGGAGCCGCCGTTTGGACGGCGATCTTTTTGTTCGTTTGGGTCAGCCGTCCGCCCTGTTTTAGATATGGGTCGGCAGCGCGTCCAACGCGCCGACTTATATGTATCGGCTGGCTGCCCAATTTTACATTACATTCAAACATATTATCAAATAACATAATAACATAGTTTAAACCGAATAAAATAATATAGAGCGTGTTTGGTTAGTGGCCTGGTCGCTGCACGCCTGGCCTGGGCTCTGCCTGAAACCTGCCTGATATTTGTTTGGATTGTATCCTGAAAAACAAGTTGTCTGCCTGGCCTGCGACTCCTATCAACATGATTAGCCTGGCCTTAGATTGAAAAATAGAAGGAAGTGTTGGGAAACCGGGGCCATCGAGGGGTGGCGGCGGCCTCGTGCGTATCGCACGGGCTAGCCCCTCCCGTTTTCCCCACTTTACGTTAAGTGGGTACTTATCCCTTGACCCCCTATCCCCTATATAAAGCAACGAGGAGCCATCATTGTAACACCTGATCATTGATTAATAAAGCTGGTCTCCTTCATACTTCTCTGTGTCATTTACTTTCGCGTGTTCGACTACTTTGACTACTTTGTCTACGACGCTCGCCCTCGCTCCGCAACCTCGGACCGGACTCGCCGGCGGAGTTGCGGAACATGTTATCAGCACGCTTCGCTCCATCAACTCTCCGTCAAGCCTGCATCACGCAGGCTTTCGTCGATCCCGCGGAGGTATAAGATTCGATCCCCACTTTTGCAAAAATGGATTCCTCTCGTTACTATGATTCCGTTTTTGCGATTAGATTATTTTTCGGATTTGATCTACCTATGGTGCGGATTTTCCTCCCAAGAACCGAGCGGACGAACACGTCGCCGACCAATGTCGATGTTCTTGGACTAAGAGGAACTTGTTGACTGCACTATAGGGATTCGGTACAGATCGCGATCCAGATGATCGTGGTACCGCCGCAATAGCACCAGATGTGCCGTGCGCCGTCGTTTTTCCGGATGAACGCGACGAAGATCGCATCCCGAGGCCGGCGTCCGGATGACGCCGCACTGGCCGCGACCCTGCTGGTCGCACGCGCCATGCCGCGTCCTGCTGACGCTGCCGCCGCCGCCGTCCCGCTGGCCGGCTCGTCGCGCCGCGCCCTGCTGGCGCGTGCTCGCGCGCAGCCCGCCCCGCTGGGCGCGCCGCGCCGTGCCTTGCCTCTGGCCACGCCGCGCCGTGGGCGCGCCGTCCCGCTGGCCGGCTTGGCCGCCGCCGGCGCGTGCCTTGGCCGCCGTCGGGTGGCACCAGCCGCCGCCGCGCGAGCTGGCCGGCCCCAGGCCGCCGCCGCACCCTGGGCGCTAGGGGAAACCCTAGCGTCGCTGCGGGCAGGAGCTAAGCGCAGCGCCTGGGCCGGCCCGCTGGCTGCTGGGCCGGATGGGCCGCGGCCGTGGGATTCCTCCATAAAAAAAAGAGGGGCGCCGGCTGTAGCGCGGAAAAATTGCGGTTTAGCCCCTGTAGTTTTCAGCTTTTGCGCGAGTTTTATTCCTGCAGCAATATTTCGCGTAGAACCCCCTGGAACTGTCTGTTTTCGCTGAAAACGCGTATTTGGGCTTTAAAATGCCTCGGGAATTCACTTTTTGGGCTATTTTTCACGTACTAGATGCGCTTAACATGCTATATTTTGTAAACATGTTTTATTGTATGATTTTACTACTGTAGATTAATTGTTTTGCACTCTTAATCATTAAGTAAGTCATATAAGAACATGTTTTAGATAATGGAACATCATTTTATTGAATAAGTTTATCAATATCGCTTTGTGCAAAAGATTACCTGTTGTAATCTCATGATTTTTGCATAAATCGCAGATGGCCGGAATTGTCAACAAGGAGTTTCGTGAGTTGGCCCAGACAGGGCTGAACTACCTGTCATGGTCCTCGGACTGCGAGATCTTTCTCCAGGGCAAAACCCTCCTGAGGGCGATCGGTAAGGGGGCCCAGCTGGCCGTCACTGATCCCAAGTTCGAAACTGAGAATGCGCAGGTTCTGCACTTTCTCCGTCATCACCTGTCACCTACTCTGAAAGATGAGTATATGGCTGAGCGCAGTGCTTCTGGCCTTTGGACCGCTCTTAAGCAGCGGTTTGAGCGGCTGAAGTACACTGTGAAGCCACGTGCAGAGGCACAGTGGATCCGTCTGAGGTTTGCGGACTTCAAGACGGTTGGGGAGTACAATTCGGCTCTGCACCGGATTTGTACGACTCTTCGGTTGTGTGGTACTGAGATTACCGACTCCCAGAAGATTGAGAAAACCCAATCCACTTTCCACCCCGACGCGGTCCAGTCCTCACGGAACTACCGCCAGGGGAACTACACGAGGTATTCAGAGTTGATTGACGTCCTCCAGGTGGCGGAGGCGCAGGACGAGGTTCTCAAAAAGAACTTTGTCGCGCAACCACTTGGGGGGAGTTCTCGCCAGGAGGTGAACGCTCTCAAAGTCCGCAAGCCTCAACAGAAGAAGAGGGTCCGGAAGGGCAAGAAGAAGGGTCCTCACCCCCCTCCCCCGCCCCGGCTAAGCAGAACAAGCCGGGCAAGGGAGGGCAAAGGTCTCAGGACTGCTTCCGTTGTGGCTCGGTGGAGCATTTCTCCCGCCAGTGCCGCACACCACAGGAGGTCGTTGATGCATATAAGGCTCGGAAGGCGCGTGAGACGCACCTCGCCTTGGTTCAGGAGGGAGCACCACCGGCGCCCATGGCGGCACCCGTGATGATCGCTACTCCCCCTGCTGCGCCCATAGAGGCGACCCCAGTGGTGCCCATTGCGGCAGCTTTGGCGGTCTCTACCGACGCCCACGTCGCCATGGAGGTTGACCACATGGTCGCCTCGGCGGCGCCGCCACTAGACATTGATGCTGCCTCCAAGATGATTTCTAAGGAGGATCAGCTCACTAGTATGGAGATTGCGCCGGAAGTGAATGGCTTCTTCACCGAGTCCACTTAGCATACCTCTTTGGTTATCATGATTCCGTGATTTGATACAATAAAATTGAATAAATTCGATTTAGTTGTAAGCTCTATGAGAGCATAAACTTATTCTTTACTTTGGCGATTGGATGACATTTATTCATTTATTCCATTATTTATACATGATAGCATGTTATGTTCTGAGATGTGTGCATTTACTTTTAATGTATTTTCTTCCTCATTACATTAATTAGATGTCATATTTTAGAACGTGTGTGGCGCCCGAATGGAGGAAACGTGCCTTGCCGATAGCGCCACCACTCATACCATTTTACGAGAAACTAAGTACTTTGAGTCCATTAAAAAATCTCCGGGAAGTATTATGACAATCGCCGGCTGCGGTTCTCACATAGTTGGCTCCGGACGAGCCACTATTATACTCCCCATGGGAACAACTTTGATCATTAATGATGCGTTGTTGTACCCGGAGTCGACGCGTACTCTTTTGAGCTTTAGAGACATCCGCGCTAATGGTTTCCATGCTGAGACCGATGATGAAAACGGCAAGGAGTGCCTACTCATCACAAAGCGGGATGCAGGTGGTAAACATGTTATCAAAAGGCTTCCTTCGTTTGACACAGGGCTATACTACACTAAGATAGTAGCACCGCCCGTGTACACTACCCTCAAGACCGTTTTTAGAAGCTCTGAACTCTTCTGCCTCTGGCACGATAGGTTAGGCCACCCCGGACTTAGGATGATGAGAAATATAATTAACAACTCACATGGCCATAATGTTAACGTGAAGAACTTCCCGAATCCCGATGATTTCGTGTCCTCCGCATGCGCTAAGGGGAAGTTAGTCATTAGGCCATCGCCCCTCAAGGTGAGGGATGAAATCCCCGCGTTCTTGGAACGTATCCAAGGGGACATATGCGGTCCAATTCAGCCCCTCACGGGGCCGTTTCGGTACTTCATGGTGCTCATTGATGCTTCCTCTAAATGGTCCAATGTTTGCCTGCTGTCAACACGGAACCATGCCTTTGCAAAATTGATCTCACAGATCATACAAATGAGGAATAATTTCCCGGATTATCGTATAAAGTTTATTCGAATGGACAACGCCGGAGAATTTACTTCAAAGGCGTTCATTGATTATTGCATGGCAATGGGAATCAAAGTTGAGCACTCGGTACCACATGTTCATACACAAAATGGACTTGCTGAGGCATTGATTAAAAGAATTAAATTCATTGCCCGACCGCTCCTTCAGGGTTGTAATTTACCAACTACATGTTGGGGCCACGCGGTGTTACACGCGGCTAATCTCATCAACTTTCGACCGTCGGCCTACAACATCCACTCTCCTGTTCAACTTGCGCAAGGGTCGGCACCGAAAATTTCCCACCTTCGTAGGTTCGGTTGCCAGGTATATGTACCAATACCACCCCCTCAGCGATCGGCGATGGGCCCGCTCCATAAGTCGGGGATATACGTTGGTTATGAGACTGTGTCCATAATCAGGTATCTGGACCCCATGACAGGTGACTGTCACACGGCTCGTTTTGCTGATTGCATTTTTGACGAGGATCTTTTCCCGACTTTAGGGGGAGAGAATCAACCCCTTGATGCTAAAAGTCGAGAAATCATGTGGCAAGCCACGGGGATCCACGCTCATGACCCGCGCACTGCTGAGACTGAGAGAGAAGTCCAAAAGATAATAGATTTGCAGTCTTTAGCAAATCAACTGCCCGACCACTTTAGTGACTTAAAGACTGTGACAAAATCGCATGTGCACGCGCGCAATGCACCGGAAAGGGTTGAAATACCGAAGAAAAATGATGGTATACCCGCTCCCGTCCAAAGGCCTAAAAGGACAAGAAATCCGGCTTCTCAAATCCCAAGTACTCGGGGACGCCTGACGAAAAAGGATAAGAGAGATTTATCACAGCCTGTCGCCAAAGTACCCCAAATTGAAACGGGGAACCAGTCGAGACCTGGCACAAGTACGGAAAATTCAGTGCACGAAATTCCGGACTTAAACTTTCCCATAGGGGAAACACCCAGCGGAGATGTGAGCGCACACATCGGCGCGGGAAATCTAAAGGACCTTGCTCCCATAATGGGAAATTTGGTAGAGCAAGTGTTTGCACCGGATGCGCTCCATGACGAAATGGCCATAAATTATATTTATACGGGGGAGTCCCTGAACCGAGCAACGGTGATTGTCGACATCAACTTTGCTACGAAAATTGCCTCAATCATAGATCTTGACCCTGAGCCTAACACGCTCGCTGATTGCAAGAAAAGGTCGGATTGGAAAGATTGGCAGCAGGCAATTACTGCCGAATTATTATCTCTCAACAAAAGGAAGGTGTTCGGACCAGTTTGTCGAACTCCTCCCCACATTCGCCCTGTTGGCCATAGGTGGGTTTTTGTTCGAAAGAGAGATGAAAATAATAAGGTAGTGAGGTACAAAGCAAGGCTCGTTTCTCAAGGGTTCACTCAACGACCAGGTGTCGATTTTGAGGAGACTTATTCCCCAATCATGGATGGAGTTACCTTTAGATACTTGATCTCGATGGCAGTAAACATGGGCTTGAAAATGAAACTAATGGATGTTGTCAATGCTTACCTATATGGTAACTTGGATTCGAACATATACATGAAGGTTCCAGAAGGTATCCCTGTTCCGAACCATGATAGAGCAAATAGGGGTCTATACAGTGTTCAACTTCAAAAGGCACTGTATGGACTCAGACAGTCTGGTAGAATGTGGTACAGTCGCTTAAGTGATTTCCTTCATGAGAAGGGCTACACGAGCAATAAAGATTGCCCATGTGTTTTTATACGGCGATCCCAAGATGGATTCTGTATAATCTCGGTGTACGTGGACGATTTAAACATAATCGGTACGCCTGAGGATATTGAGGAAGCGAGTTCCTACCTAATGTCGGAATTTGAGATGAAGGATTTGGGTAAAACCAAGTTTTGTCTAGGTCTGCAACTTGAACATTCCCCTGATGGGATTCTAGTGCACCAGTCGGCCTACACCCAGAAGGTGTTGGAGAGATTTGGATTTGATAAGGCATATACTTCTAAGACCCCGATGGTCGGAAGATCTTTACAGCCAGACAAGGACCCGTTCAGGCCAAAGGAAGAGGGGGAGGAAACTCTGGGACCAGAGGTTCCTTACCTGAGTGCAGTTGGAGCACTCATGTACCTCGCAAATTGTACACGGCCAGACATTGCGTTCGCCGTTAGTTTGCTTGCTCGGTACAGTTCTGAACCTACCAAGAGGCATTGGAAAGGTGTCAAGGACGTCTTCCGTTACCTGCAAGGGACCAAAGATCTTGGCCTATTTTATAAAAGAAATCAAGACCTATCTATTATAGGCTATGCCGATGCTCGGTACCTATCGGACCCACATGATTGCAAATCGCAGACTGGATATGTTTTCCTTTGTGGTGGAACTGCGTTTTCCTGGAAATCGTCCAAGCAAACACTTGTGTCGACTTCCACGAACCACTCGGAAATCATGGCACTATTCGAAGCGTCAAAAGAGTGTGTATCGCTTCGGCGGATGATCGGCCACATTCAGCAGACATGTGGGCTGAACACCGTACAAACCCCTACCATTATCTATGAAGATAATGCTGCTTGTGTTGCACAAGTCCAGATGGGTTATGTGAAGAGTAACCTCACAAAGCATATTAGTCCCAAGTTCTTCTATGCACATGAGCTGCAATAGTTGAACGAGGTGAGAGTTTTGCATACTAAGTCATGTGACAATCTTGCTGATATGTTCACTAAATCATTACCGGCATCAACCTTAGAGAGGTGTGTGCGTGGAATCGGTATGATGAGACTTAGAGAGATGCAAGGTTCAGGGGGAGAAACTTCACAAACTCGTCGCTAAAATCTCAATCCTGATGATCGAGTACTCAACTTGATGGTTGAGTGGATTGTACTCTTTTTCCCTTGAGTGAGTTTTCCTGATGTTTCTCACACGAGGTTTTTGACGAGGCAATTCGTGCAATACAACAATGTATACCGTGTGCTCTTTCTCCATATTTTTTCCCACTGGGTTTTTCGGAGTTTTGAGTCATGGATATACGGATAATTACCCAAGGGGGAGTGTTGGGAAACCGGGGCCACCGAGGGGTGGCGGCGGCCTCGTGCGTATCGCACGGGCTAGCCCCTCCCGTTTCCCCCACTTTACGTTAAGTGGGTACTTATCCCTTGACCCCCTACCCCCTATATAAAGCAACGAGGAGCCATCATTGTAACACCTGATCATTGATTAATAAAGCTGGTCTCCTCCATACTTCTCTGTGTCATTTACTTTCGCGTGTTCGACTACTTCGACTACTTCGTCTATGACGCTCGCCCTCGCTCCGCAACCTCGGACCGGACTCGCCGACGGAGTTGCGGAACAGAAAGTACAATAGTCAGCCCAGGCAACATGATTAGCCTGGCCGAGGCGTACTTTTTCCTCCGCCTGGCCATCTGCCTGGAAGTAACGACCAGCCATGAGCGGTACTGTTCATTGAGTAAAATATCTTTAAGCACTAAATGACAAAATAGCCATCCAGGAAAGGAACCAAACACATGAGCCCAGGCAAGCCTGGTCAGGCAGAAAAAGCTCACCATCCCAGGCTCAATTCAGGCAGCCTTTTTACCAGGCACAATGTCCAGGAAAGGAACCAAACAGTCCCATAGTTTTACAAGCAGAATACAAATAAAAATGTTTCACATAGTTTTGCAACCGAATAAAAGAAGATACATCTATTGGTTGCCAACATGAGCTCACATATGCTCAACCAAATCATTTTGCAGTTGCACGTGAGTTTCCCAATCACGCATGTCATGATGGAATTGGGTGAACTGTTCAAACGTTGCCGCTTCTCCATGCTCAGGCACAACATTCTCACCCTGAAACTGAAACCCTTGATCATACATACGTTCCGGGCGCTCGTCTTCTACGATCATATTTGTGCATGATCACACAAGCAGTCATCACCTTCCACAGTTTCTGCGTGCTCCAGGTATTAGTAGGATACCGAACGATGCCCCATCGAGATTGCAAACACCAAAGGCACGCTCGTCACCTTTCTAGCACTCTCTTGCTCTTGGGCAAATCTTTTCCTCTTCTCTCCGACAGGGTTGGGTATTGTCTTGACAATAGTGGTCCACTGAGGATAGATACCGTCACCCAGGTAGTATCCTTTGTCGTAGTTGTGGCCGTTGACAGTAAAGTTCACCGGTGGGTTGTTGCCTTCGGCAAGCCTAGCAAACACCGGCGAGCGCTGAAGCACGTTGATATCATTGTGTGATTCAGCCATGCCAAAGAAAGAGTGCCAGATCCAGAGATCTTGAGATGCCACGGCCTCTAATATGACAGTGCAAGGCCAAGCAGAAGGGCAGTTCTTCCACTCCCAGTGCATGCAGTCTATGCTGCCAAGCATCCCTGGGAAGCCCCTTCTGGCATTCATGGCCAACAAACGGGCTGTATCTTCAGCTGTCGACTCTCTCAAGTACTCAGGGCCAAACACAGCAATAACAGCCTTGCAGAACTTATACAGGGACTCTAGGCATGTAGACTCACTCATACGGACGTACTCGTCAATTAGATTACCGGGCACTCCGTATGCAAGCATTCGGATGGCCGTAGTGCATTTCTGATAAGAGGAGAAACCAATCTTGCCGACAGCATCCTCTTTGCACTCAAAATAATCATCATAGCCGACCACCCCCTCTCTAATACGGTTGAAAAGATGCCTACTCATATGGAAACTGCGGCAAAATTTTTGATGTTTGAACAACGGGTTTGTTGTATCAAAGTAGTCCTTCCAAAGAAGGAAATGCCCGCTCTCTCGGTTGCGATTCAACGCCGGAAGCTGGCCCGGAATGGAGCCACGGAACAACGGCCGCTGGCTGTTGGGGTGGTGATGGACCAACACGACAGCCAATATCTCCTCCTCGTCGTCGGACGACGAATCGTCGGAGTCGCAAAGGAAATTGTGGAAAAAGAACTCGTCGGCGGAGTCCATTTTGTACCTTGGCAAACTGTCAAACAGCTTGCGGGCGTCAACGAAGGAGACGGCCGGCGAGGGGAGTCGCGGCGTGCACGGACCAGCTACCTGCCCTGCCGGCGTCCGACGAGTGGGCCGGCGTCTAACGAGCGTGCCGAGGAGGATCTGGCCGGGGAGGCGAGGCGGCTTCTGTTGGAAATATGCCCTAGAGGCAATAATAAATGGTTATTATTATATTTCTTTGTTCATGATAATTGTCTATTATTCATGCTATAATTGTATTGTCCGGAAATCGTAATACATGTGTGAATACATAGACCACAACGTGTCCCTAGTAAGCCTCTAGTTGACTAGCTCGTTGATCAACAGATAGTCATGGTTTCCTGACTATGGACATTGGATGTCATTGATAACGGGATCACATCATTAGGAGAATGATGTGATGGATAAGACCCAATCCTAAGCATAGCATAAAAGATCGTGTAGTTTCGTTTGCTAGAGCTTTTCCAATGTCAAGTATCTTTTCCTTAGACCATGAGATCGTGCAACTCCCGGATACCGTAGGAGTGCTTTGGGTGTGCCAAACGTCACAACGTAACTGGGTGACTATAAAGGTGCACTATGGGTATCTCCGAAAGTGTCTGTTGGGTTGGCACGGATCGAGACTGGGATTTGTCACTCCGTATAACGGAGAGGTATCTCTGGGCCCACTCGGTAATGCATCATCATAATGAGCTCAATGTGACTAAGGCGTTAGTCACGGGATCATGCATTGCGGTACGAGTAAAGAGACTTGCCGGTAACGAGATTGAACAAGGTATTGGGATACCGACGATCGAATCTCGGGCAAGTAACATACCGATTGACAAAGGGAACTGTATACGGGATTGATTGAATCCTCGACACCGTGGTTCATCCGATGAGATCATCGTGGAACATGTGGGAGCCAACATGGGTATCCAGATCCCGCTGTTGGTTATTGACCGGAGAGGCGTCTCGGTCATGTCTGCATGCCTCCCGAACCCGTAGGGTCTACACACTTAAGGTCCGGTGACGCTAGGGTTGTAGAGATATATGTATGCGGAAACCCGAAAGTTGTTCGGAGTCCCGGATGAGATCCCGGACGTCACGAGAGGTTCCGGAATGGTCCGGAGGTGAAGAATTATATATAGGAAGTCCAGTTTCGGCCACCGGGAAAGTTTCTGGGGTTATCGGTATTGTACCGGGACCACCGGAAGGGTCCCGGGGGTCCACCGGGTGGGGCCACCTGTCCCGGAGGGCCCCGTGGGCTGAAAGTGGAAGGGAACCAGCCCCTAGTGGGCTGGGGCGCCCCCCCTTGGGCCTCCCCCCCATGCGCCTAGGGTTGGGAACCCTAGGGGGGAGTTCCCCCTTGCCTTGGGGGGCAAGGCACCCCTTCCCCCCCCCCACTTGGCCGCCGCCCCCCCCTTTGGATCTGATCTCCAGGGGCCGGTGCCCCCCCCAGGGGGCCTATATAAAGGGGGGGGGGGGAGGGAGGGCAGCACACAACAGCCTTGGGCGCCTCCCTCCTCCCCTGCAACACCTCTCTCTCTCTCGTAGAAGCTCGGCGTAGCCCTGCGGAGACCCGCTACATCCACCACCACACCGTCGTGCTGCTGGATCTTCATCAACCTCTCCTTCCCCTTGCTGGATCAAGAAGGAGGAGACGTTGCTGCACCGTACGTGTGTTGAACGCGGAGGTGCCGTCCGTTCGGCACTCGGTCATCGGTGATTTGGATCACGGCGAGTACGACTCCGTCATCCACGTTCATTGGAACGCTTCCGCTCGCGATCTACAAGGGTATGTAGATGCACTCCCTTCCCCTCGTTGCTAGTATACTCCATAGATGCATCTTGGTGAACGTAGGAAAATTTTAAAATTATGCTACGATTCCCAACAGCTTCTTGGTCGCGGGCGGCTGTGTGGTGGGGGGAGCGGGGGTGGGAAGCAGTTGGCTCCCCGGCGGCAAGACGGCGGTGGCGGGCGACGTGGGAGTGGGCGGCGTTGCTGGGCTGATGTGGAGGCGGCGGCAGATGACAGAGTCGCCGGCAAAATGGGCGGCGGCGTTGGTGATGAAGGAGGTGGGTGAGGGTTGCTGTTGGATAGGGGGTGAGGGGGGAGGCCAATGTGCCACCGACCAGCGGGCCCGGGGAGGAGAAGGCGAGCGTGCGCGCGTCCGTCGCGTGTCCGCGCCGACGCAAATCCGACTCAAAAATGGACCTGGAATGGGTCGCCCGCGGACGAAAAGCGGACGCGCGTTCGTTTGGGTCGACGCGTTGGGCCGCCTTTTGTATCCGCACCGACCCAAACGGACGGCGGCGGACGAAATGGATGGCCCCATTGAAGTTGCTCTCACATTTTCTTATTACAACAATTCTAGCGAACCCCACTATGTTAGTCAAACACAAATTTACTTTCAGAGGTTATCAGTGGCAGAGACATGGTGCCAGCAGGGGTCCTGCCCCCTTAACATCATGAATTTGTTATCAAATTTCTGATGAACAATATAAAATTACAGATTTTTTTACTTCTAAGCATCTATTTTTATAAGGTTTGGCCCTCTCCGACCTATTTTTACAGCACTTGCCCCCCCTAATCCAAATTTTCTGCCTCCGCCACCGGAGGTTATCGCGCATGGAGAAGCTTCATTTTACTTGCGAGGTGCCAAAAAAAAAGAAATATTCAGGTGTTTTGGTAGTTTCTCGCTGCTTACCAAGTATCGGTATTCTTGCCGCCAAAAAAAGCATCGGTGTCTTTGTTTTCTTTTTTATCAAGGATAAATATATAGATATCAAGATGATCTTTGCAACGTCACAATGTCAAGAACTAGTCAAGAAATTATGGATGCACACAACCAAAAAGACAAAATGAATAAGAATTAAAAACAACCAAAATAGCCACGGGAGGAAGCGCCCAATGGTGGGATGCAAAGGTGCACAACTATAGCCGCTGCCGACAAAAGAAGGACGCCGTTAGTCGCCATCACCGACACACTGCATAGACTTTGCTTGGCGATGCCCTCTAGTGGCGGCGAAGCTAGAGAAGGCTGGTGGCAGCACCACCTGGGTCACTGCCCGAGTCACAATTAGGCAAGGCTGTAATTTTCGCGGGAGTCGTTGGCCAAGACCCTGGTTGATTTGATTTAGGTGTTCTTTGTATCTCGCAAAATTATTTCAGCGAGTTTATAATCGTTAAACCTTTGGCTTGGATGAATTATCGTAAGAGGATTGTTTAACTGTAACAAGAGAAAGAAAAAATTGAGCACGCACATGGTTGCAGGATATGTTCTCCACCATATGAAATGCTATCTATTTTTCCTTTATCCAACTGTAGCTAGGGTCCTTCTCCTTTCAAGAATGAATTTTTCATTCTTGAATTTTTTTCATGCTAGTCACTTCTTGGAAAATTTTGGACGATCACAATGCCGAACGGTTGTGTGGCTTGGATCTGGTCCAGAAGAACTCCTAGACATTGCCAGTCGTGATTGTAATTTTTGAGTGTTGAGTAATACAAGTATTATCCCGCAAAAAAATAATGAATTTTTTAACTTACAAGATTTTCACCATGAGAACAACATGTAAGCCAAAATGTCCACAACATGCTCAAATGCTTTCTGATAAACAGTAAAATAAAAAACACAGTAAATAAAGTCAAAAATTCTTTTTTTTAGGTAAACTTTGACAAATGTTTTGCGTGCCTGCAGAAATTTGACACAAAATGACATTCGTGGAAGTTGTCGCAAAAAAAATCATTCCTCCAAAAATGCTATAGTCACACAAAACATTCTGTGCTGAAATTTGTCATGCACACAAACATATTTACTCAAAGTGTTTACTAAATCAGCGAAATTAATATGGATGAAAGAGGGTACTGAAGTTTGGCACAAAAATTTCATTTTTTATTTGCATGGATTTTACTGTTCATCTCGAGCTCCTTTGAGCTCGGGAGCAGCCTTTTTAGGGTCGTTGCTTCATGCGTCCATCCCGCGTAAGACGAACTGGTTTTGTATTGTCACTTTGCTCCTTTTCCTAGTATGATATACCCAGGTGGTTGGCGTAGTGGATCATTCTGAAAGGTTACGCCGCACACGATCGAACACCTTTTCCACACGCATAGACTTTGGATGTTATAATTTACAATATCTTGTGGGGCCTTTGCTTGCTTGGATAAGACACTTCGACATAACTAATTTGTTGTCGTGCGTGCCCTCCCCACGTGGTGGACTGACAGATGATGTATTGATGTTGGTGTCGTATTGTATTCTTTTTCTTCACTCCAGCACTAATCATCCGAACCAACTCCCAACTGAGAGCTTGATCTACTTAAAGCTTATCTAACTCATCACCACATTTTGCTAATCAAGCACAGTCTAGAGACTGGAGTGCTTGGTTCCCCTGTTAGAGACAAAGAAGAAAGAAAGAAAGATAAGACTTCTATAGAAAAACTTCCTTTACATTTTTTAATGGAATATCATGTTGGTAAGAATTTTCAAGAAACCGCATGGTATGACCTATGTCGGTCTACTTGGCCTCGAAAGACAATTGGCTCTGATTCTATAAAAAAAAGACAATTGGCTCGGTCCTTGAGCAAGCTACAAAGAGACTGCTCCCTCCGGTCCTTTTACTCTGCATATAAGTTTAAGTTTTGTGTGAAGTTAAAGTATTTTTACTTGGATCAAATTTATAAAAAAGTACCAATATTCACAATGCCAATCAACATTGTAAGATTCATTATGAAATGTAGATTCATAATATGTATATTTGGTATCATAGATATTAATATATTTTTAATATAAATTTGGTCAAAATTTATAAAATTTGACTTGAGACAAATTTAATACGTGGAGCAAAAAGGACCGGAGCAGGCGGTGGTTGGGTGGTCTACTCATTTTCAGTGTGTTTTGTGTTTGTTGTTGCACTGAGTTGTGATTTTTTCACTTCTAGTAAGGGCATCTCCAAGGCACCATAATCGTCCAGACCACGATGTCTAGATCGCGGAAGTCATTCAATGCCGACTTGTATCGGTCCGTGGAGCGATCCAGATGCGATTTCTCTTGCAAACTGGAGACAAACGTGGGGGATTTATGGGAGTCCAGACTGATTTCAAGCCCGCTTCTGACCGCCCTCGCCCACCAAAAAAACCTCCGCCCTCCCACGCGCGTTCCCGCCCTGCGCCAGCTGCTCGCGTTCATGCCGCTGTAGAGTGGCCACTCCCCCATTGAAGTGCGGACGTGACCTCTCATCCGGCTTCCCGCATTGACGTCTGACCTTACCGGAATCCGCTATTTAAGGGCAGTCACACCGGGCTATCTCCACAACACAACACAGCCGCTCCATATCCTCCTCCTTTCCTCCACATCCGCCATGCCCGCCAGTGGGAATGCATTGTGGGACAGTCTGTTGCCGGAGATGAAGCATGTGGTGTCCACCCTTGCCGCTTCCTGGCATAGCCACCGTGCCAGGCGAATCGAGGTCGGCTTGCCGGCCAGCTCGCCCGAGGTCTCCGATGACGAGGACGATACCACGATGGAGACGGGCTCCGACGACTCCGCCCCGGCTCCCGCGCCTCCTGTGCACGCCGACTTCACTATGAAACAGGCGAGGGCGTACTTCAACGCCGCCATGGCGGAGGTGCAGCCTCCGCCGATGCCTCTGTCGGTGTTCCAGCAGGCGCATGAGGAACAACGGTACAACCTGTTCCTCCTAGAGCAGCACCGACTGGCTGAGGTCCAGATTTACGGCGAGTGCGTGAGCGAGGAGGCCGTGGCGGCCATGACCGCCGCGAACCCCAACTTCTTTGCAGAGCAGCGGGCCATCTACGATGCCGTCCGCGCTCAAGCCGCTGCTCGCCAGGAAGCGGCCACCGCGGAGGCATAGCTGCATGCGATCGCGGAGGAGAACAACACCAGCTGCGCCTCCTACGCGCCGCCGGTGAACTATCAACCGACCCGATGGGACGAAGATAGCGCCGGCGCCACCATTTCCATCATGGACCTCACGTCCATCGGCGACGGACAGGTCGCGGACTCCTCCGAGAATGAGTAGACCACGGTACGCGGCGGTACCTTGTGTCCCATGTGGGCCGGTCCGTCTCCCGTGCTTTACTCTTCCTCGACGAAGACCGCACCTTCACTTCATCGGTCTTATCGCCGGTGCTCATGGAGACGGCGGATGGAGGACGACACAGGCTTGGACGTCGGGTACCGCCGCCATAGGATAGGTTTAGGGGCGGCCTTTTTTTTGTTCTAAATGTTCGAATGTAATGAAATCCGTCATGTTTGTATGCAATCCATCATATTTGTATGATATTCGGCGTGTTTGCATGAATTTTATCCGGTTTGTTGGAAAAAAATGTATGCGACTAGCGTTGGATGTCGTCTTTCCGCATCCGTGTCCGTGGACTGGTCTCCCTGTCCGCGAATGGATACGAGAGGATTTTTGCGGGTCGCCGTTGAAGATGTCGTGAGCCACTAGTCCAAGTTATTTTTCACTATGACCAGCCTAAGAATAAATTGGGATGTGTGTTTTGGAACGCGCAACGTGGAGGTTTAAAGATTTTTTATAAGGTGGAGGTTTAAAGATTACTTTAGCTGGTGCTCTTCATTTAGTTAGCCAAAGACACAAGAATAGATTGGCATCACTCCAATAAAGTCAGAGGGGCCCACATACGGCATATCAGTGCGATGTGAGAGCAGGCTTTGTGATGTTTTTATCTAGCAGGCAATAATAGAGTGCTGCTAAAACTAAAAAGTCAGCAAATAAAGGTTTTTAATTCTTGGAGTGCAAAGGGAAAAGACAAAAAGCATCCCATCGATGGTGTGATTTAGCACCTGGATCCTGTGAACGGACATCACATCCCTCTGGCTACTACGGAGCATCACGTATCTTTGGCCTTTTGCTTCTAAGATTCACGGTGTGACGGTCCTTTTGCTCGACCGAACAGGACCATCATAGATGGCTCTATTACCATCGCTAGAGTGTGCTTCGACATTGTCATGGTTTGATTGGGAAGTCGCATGGACATGAGCTGGACGCTCCATGATTTTCTTCGGGATAGGGCCCGGTAGATTAGGAGGAGGTTGTCATTCCATGGAACCACCGTGACACCAGCAGCAACTGCGTCATCCATCCAGCGCAATAACGCGTGTTGTCCTAGCGCCTCACTGTTGAGGCTTCGTATGGTCTTTTCCGAGGACGATATGGGGATGGTGACAAGTCGTTTGCAAGAGCAATGTTGTATCTCACTCACTATCTTCACCGATTATCAGCTCGGTTGGATTTTCAGATTGGTTGATTAATAAGTTTGGTTAGAACCACTTATGTGGCGTGACTGTACCTGAGAAACATACTCATTTTGCCAACTAAAGTTAAGCCATGTATGAGCGATCGGTCGACGTGCTATCACCGTCAATCATCCATGCATCAGAACGATTATTCATTAAGTTGCGTACATCACATGTTATGTGAGATGATAAATTGAAATAAGGACCACTTTAACAAAGGACTCAATTCTCGATATATGAAACATATACTCCCTCCATCCATATATATAGGCCTAATTCATTTTTCGAGATTACCTTTGATTATTGACAAGATTAATAATATATGAGATGCATAATGTGAAAATTATATCATTGGAAGCTCCTTTCATGTATGAATTTGACGGTATGCATAATGTGAAAAGTACTCAAGTTGCCGCCTAGCTACAGCCGCCGCCTCCAAACAAACTAAGATTCTCTGCCTCCCGCCGGTGCCGGTGCCGGTCCGTCCCGTCTCCGGTGGCCTTAGGGCCATGGAGGCGGAGTGAATCTCGGCCCTTGCCGGTGGGAGGGCTCTATTTTTAGATCTGTTTTTGAGTTTTGTTAGGGTTTGTGTCCTGTTCAGGAAGGCGAGACGGTGGCGGCTTCCTGAAGATGGAATAAGGGTCTCCCCGCCTAGCCCCTGTTTCGGTGATGCATTTAGCATCATCGGTGGGCGTGTGGAGGTGCGTCTCCGGCAGATCTGTCTTTGGTGGATTTGCTCGGATCTGTTCGTTGTTCGTCTTTGTTCGTGTGTCTTCAGGTGTGATTCTTTTGATCTACACTCTTCATCTGCGGCGGTTGCTGTTCTGGTGCGTCGGTTCCACGGGGCCTTAGCACGACGACTTCCCGACTGTCTACTACAACAACGTTTGCCGGCTCCGACGAGGGAGGGGCGATGACAGCGGCGCGCCTTCGGCTCGCTTCAGTGCTTGTAGTCGTCGCTAGGTGGGCTGCGGATCTGGATGTAATTTTTATTATTTCTAGTGTTCGTTGTACTATCATGATTGAAGATGAATAGATTGAAAGTTTTTCCCAAAAAAAAACTTGCATGTCATATATTATTGTTTTAACATGTGGTCAAAGTTTGCCTCGAAAAATGCATTGGGCTCTATATAGATGGATAGAGGGAGTATGTGAAATTGCAAGTTAGGGCATCTCCGACGATGTCCCCCAAACACCCGCAAATGTCCGAACCGACATGTCTGAACATTTTCTTGTCATCACGATGCCGCAAACGTCCGCGTCCACATGTTTGAATTCCCGCAAACGGATGCAAAGCTAGGGGAGGTCTGCGGGAGTCCGAAACTCCATCACGTAGGACTCCGACAACCCCGGCCCACCATAAACTCCACCCAGTTTCTACATCAAAGCCCACACATTCCCACCCTCTCCAACCGATCATCGCCGCCGTGCGCCAACATTCCCGCCCTTTTCGCCGTCGGCCACAGTACGAATCCGTTCGTACCGTTGTCGGAGCCGGAGAAGGAGGATCTATCGGTGGTGGCCACCTAGATGATCAACTCGGTGATCCGCAACGGGCCGCCGCGTCCAAAGGGGCAAGGATGTAATGCCCAAGATGTGGTCCTAGTCCCAAGAAAGACATTGCAGTCTTCGCGGGGGCTAGAAGCACATTTTGGTCGCCCAACATATGATTTCATAACATACACGCAATGTCATGTGTCGGTGAACATGATGGACATCACAACAAATACAAATACAAATACAAGAGATGAAGAGATAAATACGAGTGACAACGGGGCAAACATATCCCAATACATAAATATTTCACAAATTAGAGGCCAACAAGACCCAACATTACATCATTCATGGCAGCGGAAGAAACACGGGTCCGAGTACGGACAAGAACCAAGGTTTCCTAAGAGGCGGGAGCATTAAGCAAAATTTCCACCCTGCGGTCCCAGACTGCCAACCGGAATCCCAATCTAGTGAACACCGTTATCGCAACCAAGAGTCATGTAGTATTTGCCACTATCTCCATCATAGTGAGCCTGGTAATTGAGGACATCATCTGAACCTACACGTGTCTCATCGACACCTGCATCTGGAGTTGTTGTGGTATTTGTGAGCCTTTTGGACTCAGGAAGTACATTACCAAGGGTACTAAGACTAACATCACTTATGGGTATGATATCGTTAAGTGTGGAGGTTACAGCAAGCAACTAAGCAATACAAACCAACTATCCTATGTATACTAGAATAAGATGAGATCAAGTCATGCAAAGGGGTTGCAGCTAGCTGATCAAGAAGTGATCATGAACACCTACCTACAAATCATTCATAACCTCACCGTGTCCCCTTCTTGCTTGCATACCCACAAGAAGATACAGCCACGATTCATAACCTCATTGTGTACCCTTCTTGCTTGCATACCCACAAGAAGATACAACCATGGTACGCACACGGTTGTGCAAGGTTTATTCATTAGTTGAAGTTGTCTATGTCTAAAATTATAGATTTTCAAGTCGTCCATAACCGCGAACACAACTTTTTGAAAGATTTTAACCCTACAAAGGTGCTTCCAACTTCCCATCATAATTCCCGCATGCATACCCCATTCCTGCAAGTTCAGGGCCCATGAGAACCACCATGTAAACACGATACGTTCCAAGAGTTCGGAAGTAACAATTTCCTCTAGCTAATGTCAATCTAATCCAGAGAACCTCTTGGTGGGCCGTCATCTGGATAAGAGCCAAATGCATCTCTAGACCCGTCCCAGCCGGATCGGCTAAGGCCACGTATAGCCAAACTTGGTACCCCGTGTTGGAAATATGCCCTAGATGCAATAATAAAATGGTTATTATCATATTTCTCATTCATGATAAAAGTTTATTATTCATGCTAGAATTGTATTGATCGGAAACTTAAATGCATGTGTGAATACATAAAGTACACCGTGTCCCTAGCATACCTCTACTAGACTAGCTCGTTGATCAAAGATGGTTAAGGTTTTTTAACCATAGACATGAGTTGTCATTTGATAACGGGATCACATCATTAGGAGAATGATGTGATGGACCAGACCCAACCGTAAGCTTAGCATCAGACTGTTTAAGTTATTTGCTATAGCTTTCTTCATGTCAAGTATCCGTTCCTTCGACCATAAGATCATGCAACTCCCGGATACTGGATGAATACCTTGTGTGCTATCAAACGTCACTTCGTAATTGGGTGATCATAAAGGTGCTCTATAGGTATCTCCAATGGTGTATGCTGGGTTGGCATGGATCGAGACTTGGATTTGTCACTCCATTTGACGGAGAGGTATCTCTGGGCCCTCTCAGTAATACAACATCACAAGAAGCTTGCAAGCAATGTGACTAAGGAGTTAGTCATGGGATCTTGTATTACAGAACGAGTAAAGAGACTTTCCGGTAACGAGATTGAACTAGGTATGAGATACCGACGATCGAATCTTGGGCAAGTAACATATCAACGGACAAAGGGAACTGCATACGGGATTAACTGAATCCTTGACATCATGGTTCAACCGATAAAAGATCTTCGTGGAATATGCAGGAACCAATATGGGCATCCAGGTCCCGCTATTGGTTATTGACCAGAGAGGTGTCTCTGTTATGACTACATGATTCCCGACCCCGCAGGGTCGCACGCTTAACGTTCGTTGACGATAGAGTAGTATATGGATATTTGATGATTGGTAATCGAATGTTGTTCGGAGTCCCGGATGTCACGAGGAGTCTTGGAATGGTCGGGAGGAAAAGATTTATATATGGAAAGTTGTTTTCAGGGTTCCGGAAAAAGTTATAGTTTTTTTGTATTGTACCGGGAAGCTTCCAGAAGGTTCCAGAAACTTCCAGAGGAGTCCGGAAGTCCACCAGGAGTTCAACCACGTCCCAAGGGTCAGCATGGGCCAAGGGGAGGCGCCCTGGCCTTATTGGGCCAAGCGCACACAAGTCCCTCAAGGCCCGTGCAGTTGGGAAAGGTGGAAAGTCCACTTTTGTATGGAAGGAAGGAGGATTATGATTCCACCTCCTCCCCACTTGGCTGCGCCCTTGGGTTTGGAGGGACTGTTCCCCATGCCCCTCCACCTATATATAGTGGGGAGGGGCGCCCCAAGAGGTTACATAAAGCCCTTGGCGCCCCACTCTCTCCCGTTACTTCATAGTTCCACCGCCTCGTCCCAGCGACGCTTAGCGAAGCGTTCGGTGCTCCACCACCACCATCACCACCACGCCGTCGTGTTGGTTGTGATCCCATCTACTTCTCCTCTCCCTCTTGCTGGATCAAGAAGGAGGAGACGTCATTGAGCCGCACGTGTGCTAAACTCGGAGGTGCCGTCTGTTCAGCACTAGATCGGTTGGATCATGATTGGATCACGAAGAGTACGGGTACATCAACCGCGTTATATATATGCTTCCGCTTAGTGATCTACGAGGATATGTAGATGCTCTCCCCCCCTCGTAGCTATGTATCTTCATGGATAGATCTTGCGTGTGCGTAGAAATTTTTTGTTTTCCATGCAACGTTACCCAATAGTGGCATCATGAGCCAGGTCTATGCGTAGATGATATGCACGAGTAGAACACAAAGGAGTTGTGGGCGGTGATGTTCATATTTCTTACCACCAATGTCTTATTTTGATTCAGCGGTATTGTGGGACAAAGCGGCTCGGACCAACCTTACATGTCCATGCACATGAGACCAGTTCCACCGACTAATATGCAACTTATTTTGCATAAAGGTGGCTGGCGGGTGTCAGTTTCTCCCACTTTAGTTGAATCTTATTTGACTACGGCGGTCCATGCAGAAGGTTAAATAGCAACTTGATAATCACCGTTGTGGTTTTGCGTAGGTAAGAACGGTTCTTGCTAGTTGCCCGTGGCAGCCACGTAAAACTTGCAACAACAAAGTAGAGGACGTCTAACTTGTTTTTGCAGGGTATGTTGTGATGTGATATGGTCAAGACGTGATATGACATATGTTGATGTATGAGATGATCATGTTTTGTAATAAGTTCACAACTTGCTTGTCGATGAGTACGACAACCGGCAGGAGCCTAAGGGTTGTCTTTAATTATTGTATGACCCGCGTGTCAATCACTAAGCGCCATGCAATTGCTTTACTTTATCGCTCTGCGTTAGTAATAGTTGTAGAAGCAATAGTTGGTGAGACGACCCCGACACAACGCTGGAGATCAAGGTGTCGCACCGGTGACGATGGAGATCATGCCATTGCTTTGGACATGGAGATCAAAAGCACAAGATGATGATGGCCATATCATGTCACATATTTTGATTGCATGTGATGTTTATCCTTTATGCATCTTATTTTGCTTAGAACGACGGTATCATTATACGATGATCTCTTCACTTAATTTCAAGATAAAAGTGTTCTCCCTGAGTATGCACCATTGCTAAAGTTCCTCATTTCGAAGCACCTCGTGATGATTGGGTGTGATAGACTCTACGTTCACATACAACGGGTGTAAGCCAGTTTTGCACATGCAGAATACTTGGGTTAAACTTGACGAGCCTAGCATGTACAGACATGGTCTCAGAACACTGGAGACCGAAAGGTCGAACGTTAGTCATATAGTAGATATGATCAACATGGAGATGTTCACCATTGAAGACTACCCCATCTCACGTGATGATCGGACATGGGTTAGTTGATTTGGATCATGTATCACCTAGACAACTTGAGGGATGTTGATTTAAGTGGGAGTTCATTAGTAATTTGATTATTTGAACTAAAATCTATCATGAACTTAGTCCTAATAGTATTTGCAAATCTATGTTGTAGATCAATGGCCCGTGCTACCGTTCCCTTGAATTTTAATGCGTTCCTAGAGAAAGCTAAGTTGAAAGATAATGGTAGCAACTACACGGACTGGGTCCGTAACTTGAGGATTATCCTCATTGCTGCACAGAAGAATTATGTCCTTGATGCACCGCTAGGTGACAGACCTACTGCAGGAGATGATGCAGACATTATGAACATCTAGCAGGCTCGATCTGAAGACTACTCGATAGTTCAGTGTGCCATGCTTTATGGCTTGGAACCGGGGCTTCAAAAGCGTTTTGAACGCCACAAAGCATATGAGATGTTCTAAGAGCTGAAGTTAATATTTCAAGCATATTCCCGGGTTGAGAGATATGAAGTCTCCAACAAGTTCTTTAGCTGTAAGATGGAGGAGAACAGTTCTATCAGTGAACACATACTCAAAGTGTCTGGGGTACCACAACCACTTGACTCAGTTGGGAATTGGTCTTCCAGCTGAGAGTGTTATTGTAGAGTTCTTCAGTCACATCCACCAAGCTACAAAGTCTTCATGATGAACTATAATATGCAAGGGATGGAGAAAACAATTCCCGAGCTCTTCGCGATGCTTAAGGTCGCGCAGGTAGAAATCAAGAAAGAGCATCAAGTGTTGATGGTTAACAAGACCACCAGTTTTAAGAAAAAGGGCAAGGGAAAGAAAGGGAACTTCAAAAAGATCAGAAAGCAAGTTGCCGCTCCCGTGAAGAAGCCCAAAGCTGGACCCAAGCCTGAGACTGAGTGCTTCTACTACAAGGGTAATGGTCACTCTAAGCGGAACTGCCCCAAATACTTGACAGATAAGAAGGATGGCAAAGTGAACAAAGGTATATTTTATATACATGTTATTGATGTGTTCCTTACTAATGCTCATGGTAGAGCCTGGGTATTTGATACTAGTTCGATTGCTCTTATTTGCAACTCGAAACAGGAGCTGCGGAATAAATGAAGATTGGCTAAGGATGAGGTGAGGATGCACGTCGGGAATGGTTCCAAGGTTGATGTGATCGTCGTCGGCACGCTACCTCTACATCTACCTCCGGGATTAGTTTTAGACCTCAATAATTGTTATTTGGTGCCAGTGTTGAGCACGAACACTATATCTGGATCTTGTTTATTGCGAGATAGTTATTCATTTAAGTCAGAGAATAATGGTTGTTCTATGAGCATCTTTTGTGGTCATGCACCCTGAATGAATGGTCTATTCTTGTTGAATCTCGATCGTAGTGATACACATATTCATAATATTGATGCCAAAAGATGCAAAGTTGATAATTATAGTGCAACATACTTGTGACACTGCCGTTTAGGTCATATTGGTGTAAAGCGCATGAAGAAACTCCATACGGATGGACTTTTGGAATCACTTGATTATGAATCATTTGATACTTGCGAACCATGACTCATGGGTAAGATGACTAAAACTCTATTCTCCGGAACAATGGAGCGAGCTAATGACTTATTGGAAATAATACATACCCATGTATGCGGTCCGATGAGCATTGAAGCACGCGACAGGTATCGTTATTTTCTACCTTCACAGATGATTTGAGTAGGTATGGGTATATCTACTTGATGAAACACAAGTCTGAAACATTTGAAAAGTTCAAAGAATTTCAGAGTGAAGTGGAGAATCATTGGAACAAGAAAATAAAGTTTCTACGATCTGATCACAGAGGCGAATATTTGAGTTACGAGTTTGACCTTCATTTAAAATAATGTGGAATAGTTTCACAAACTCACGCCACCTGGAACGCCACAACGTAATGGTGTGTCCGAATGTTGTAACCGTACTTTATTAGATATGGTGCGTTCTATGAGTCTCTTACCGACTTGCCACTATCGTTTTGGGGTTATGCATTAGAGACAACCGCATTCACGTTAAATAGGGCACCATCTAAATCCGTTGAGATGACACCGTGTAGATCGATGAAGAATCTATCAAAAATCCGCTTTTTGATCAGTGATTCACCAACCACTACATTCTTGGATCCCACCTTATTCTCAAACCTGGTGGCTCGCTTGACGAAACTATTTCTGGCTCCGTATTGTATTATTTACTAAACTATTTCCGGCTCCGTATTGTATTGTTTACTAAACTATTTCTGGCTTCGTATTGAAAACTCTAATTGGATTTTGTGTCGGCTGGCCGGCCGGCAGATGTAGGGCCCTCGAGATAGGTAGGCCCACCCCCCTTTCCCGAGAGGCGGTCGTTCATTCAGAACGAGCTTAATCACAATACCCCCCTGGAAGACATACCTGGGCGGCTTAAGCTCTTCCTAATGGTAGAAAAGCTCTCTTCTATGCGGCAAGATGTCATTCAGGAATTTGTGGCGCTTTATCAAAGAGTAGGGCCTTATCTACCGATCGAGCCCTACTTGGTCAATGAAGCGCTTCGTTCCTATCTGGACCATATTCACGCACTCAAGTGAATTAGTTTCGAGAGCATTCCGCCACTTTTTGGAGACTTTCACTTTCAACCCGATTCACCGCCTACGTCCCCTTTACGCCCAGTCATTCCGAAGAACACTTGCCTCCCGTCTTACCGAAGGCCCGAGGATCGAGTGCAAGATGGCGCAGAGGCAGCAGCCATGGGGGCTGCCAAGGTCTGTTGCTCGTCTTTTGTCGAGTGTCTCCGGACCATGTGGTGTGATAGCTTTTAGCAGGGCACAAATGTAGGAAGGCTCTTCTGAACAGCGTCCCTTTCACTCACCAGATTCGTATGGCAGCTGACAGTGAATTCAAAACAGCTTTCCAGACTCTGTTCTTAGATAGAAGTGGTTGGTCAAGTGTGAGTCACGCCGGGGCGGGTAGACCCACTTTTAATAGCAACACCCAGACAATGGAAAATGGAAATTTCTAGAATTGCTGCTCTGTTCTGTTCAAGAAGTCTTTCTCCAGGGTTCGGTTCAGTTAATCCAAAATTACAAAAATCCTTCTTAGAAAAAGGTGGCTTAACTAACGAAAGAAAGATGGATGAACTATGGTTTGGCAAGAGACCTAAGTTGTCGTTTCTTAAAGTTTGGGGATGCGACACTTATGTCAAAAGGCTTCAGCCTAATAAGCTCGAACCCAAAGCGGAGAAGTGCGTCTTCGTAGGATACCCTAAAGAAACTATTGGGTATACCTTCTACCATTGATCCGAAGGAAATATCTTTATTTCTAAGAATGGGTCCTTTCTAGAGAAGGAGTTTCTCTCGAAAGAAGTGAGTGGGAGGAAAGTAGAAATTGATGAGGTAATTGTACCTTCTCTCGAATCAGAAAGTAGCACATCAGAGAAAACAGTTCCCGTGATGTCTACACCAACCAGAGAGGAAGCAAATGATCATGATCATGAAACTTCAGATCAAGTTACTACTGAACCTCGTAGGTCGACCAGAACACGTTTCGCGCCAGATTGGTACGGTAATCCTGTCCTGGAATTCATGTTGTTAGACAACGACGAACCTACGAACTATGAAGAAGCTATGATGAGCCCAGACTCTGACAAATGGCTTGAGGCCATGAAATCTGAGATAGGATCCATGTATGAGAACAAAGTGTGGACTTTGGTGGACTTGCCCGATGATCGGCAAGCCATTGAGAATGGATCTTCAAGAAGAAGAAAAATATGTTGATGGTAATATCACTGTCTACAAAGCTTGACTTGTCGCAAAAAGTTTTCAACAAGTTCAAGGAGTTGACTACGATGAGACTTTCACACCCGTAGTGATGCTTAAGTCTGTCAGAATCATGTTAGCAATTGCCGCATTTTATCATTATGAAATCTGGCAAATGGACGTCAAAACTGCATTCCTTAACGGGTTTCTTAAAGAAGAGTTGTATATGATGCAACCGGAGGGTTTTGTCGATCCTAAGGGTGCTAACAAAGTGTGCAAGCTCAAGCGATCCATCTATGGACTGGTGCAAGCATCTCGGAGTTGGAATATATGCTTTGATGAGGTGATCAAAGCATTTGGTTTTATACAGGCTTATGGAGAAGCCTGTATTTACAAGAAAGTGAGTGGGAGCTCTGTAGCATTTCTAATATTATATGTGGATGACATATTGCTGATTGGAAATGATAAAGAACTTCTGGATAGCATAAAAGGGTATTTGAATAAGAATTTTCAATGAAAGACCTCAATGAAGCTGCTTACATATTGGGCATCAAGATCTATAGGGATAAATCGAGACGCTTAATAGGACTTTTACAAAGCACATACCTTGACAAAGTTCTGAAGAAGTTCAAAATGGACCAGTCAAAGAAAGGGTTCTTGCGTGTGTTGCAAGGTGTGAAATTGAGTAAGACTCAAAGTCCGACCATGGCAGAAGATAGAGAGAGAATGAAAGTCATTCCCTATGCCTCAACCATAGGTTCTATTATGTATGCCATGTTGTGTACGAGACCTGATGTGTGCCTTGCCATAAGTTTGGCAGGGTGGTACCAAATTAATCCAAGAGTGGATCATTGGACATCGGTCAAGAATGTATTGAAGTACCTAAAAAGGACCAAGGATATGTTTCTCATTTATGGAGGTGACGAAGAGCTCGTTGTAAAGGGTCACGTCGATGCTAGCTTTGACACAGACCCGGATGACTCTAAGTCGCAAACCGGATACGTATAGTTGAGCAGTCATTTGGAATAGCTCCAAGTGGAGTGTGATAGCAGAATCTACATTATAACATAGAGATTTGCAAAGTACACACATATCTGAATGTTGCAGACCCATTGACTAAAACCTCTATCACAAGCAAAACATGATCAAACCCCAGAACTCATTGGGTGTTAATCACATGGCGATGTGAACTAGATTATTGACTCTAGTGCAAGTGGGAGACTATTGGAAATGCCCTAGAGGCAATAATAAAATGGTTATTATCGTATTTCCCGTTCAAGATAAAAGTTTATTATTCATGCTAGAATTGTATTGATCAGAAACTTAAATACATGTGTGATTACATAAAGTACACCGTGTCCCTAGTATGCCTCTACTAGACTAGCTCGTTGATCAAAGATGGTTAAGGTTTCCTAACCATAGACATGAGTTGTCATTTCATAACGGGATCACATCATTAGGAGAATGATGTGATGGACTAGACCCAACCGTAAGGTTAGCATCAGCTCGTTTAAGTTATTTGCTATAGCTTTCTTCATGTCAAGTATCTGTTCCTTCGACCATGAGATCATGCAATTCACGAATACCGAAGGAATACCTCGTATGCTATCAAACGTCACCTCATAACTGGGTGATCATACAGGTGCTCTACAGGTATCTCCGATGGTGTCGGTTGGGTTGGCATGGATCGAGACTGGGATTTGTCACTCCATTTGACGGAGAGGTATATCTGGGCCCTCTCGGTAATACAACATCACAAGAAGCTTGCAAGCAATGTGACTAAGGAGTTAGTCATGGGATCTTGTATTACAAAACGAGTAAAGATACTTGCGGGGAATGAGGTTGAACTAGGTATGAGATACCGACGATCGAATCTCGGGCAAGTAATATACCACGGACAAAGGGCACTGCATAAAGGATTAACCTGATCCTTGACATCGTGGTTCAACTGATAAAAGATCCTCGTGGAATATGTAGGAACCAATATGGGCATCCAGGTCCCGCTATTGGTTATTGAGCGGAGAGGTGTCTCGGTCATGACTACATGATTCCCGAACCCGGAGGGTCGCACGCTTAACGTTCGTTGACAATAGAGTAGTATGGGATATTTGATGATTGGTAACCGAATATTGTTCGGAGTCCCGGATGAGATCCCGGACATCATGAGGAGTCTCGGAATGGTAGGGAGGTAAAGATTTATATATGGAAAGTTGTTTTCAGGGTTCCGGAAAAAGTTTCAGTTTTTTGGTATTGTACCAGGAAGCTTCTAGAAGGTTCTGGAAACTTCCAGAGGAGTCCGGAAGTCCACCAGGGGTTCCACCACGTCCCAAGGGTCATCATGGGACGAGGGGAGGCGCCCTGGCCTTATTGGGCCAGACGCACACAAGTCCCTCAAAGGCCCATGCAGTTGGGAAAGGTGGAACGTCCACTTTTGTATGGAAGGAAGGAGGAGGACTAGGATTCCAACTCCTCCCCCCTTGGCTGGGCCCTTGGGCTTGGAGGGGCTATTCCCCTCGCCCCTCCACCTATATATAGAGGGGAGGGGCGCCCCAAGAGGATGCACAAAGCCCTTGGCGCCCCTCTCTCTCCCGTTACTCCGTAGTTCCACCGCCTCGTCCCGGCGACGCTTAGCGAAGCGTTGCCGGTGCTCCACCACCACCATCACCACCACACCATCGTGTTGGTTGTGATCCCATCTACCTCTCCTCTCCCTCTTGCTAGATCAAGAAGGAGGATACGTCATCGAGCCGCACGCGTGCTAAACTCGGAGGTGCCGTCCGTTCGGCACTAGATTGGTTGGATCGTGATTGGATCACGAAGAGTACGACTACATCAACCGCGTTATATACGCTTCCGCTTAGCAATCTACAAGGGTATGTAGATGCTCTCCCCTCTCGTAGCTATGCATCTCCATGGATAGATCTTGCGTGTGCGTAGATTTTTTTTGTTTTCCATGCAACGTTACCCAACAGCCCGTAGTGGCCCTGTAGGCTACCATTGTGGCCAGCGCTTTTGAGGTGCTGGCCCGTGTTGTTTATTAAACAAAACATGGGTTGATCATTCCCTATGCAAGTTTTATGTTGGCAAATGTTATTATCAATGTCGGGTCCTTCGGAAGAGTTCAACTCTAGATAAAGGAGTTAAAGGGGAGCCCCATGACCCCCACACATGGTAGGATGCACTCATCAAGGAACATAACAGCCAGAACAATGGAAACTAGGATTGCCCGTAGTGGAACAATATACCGGGGAAAAGGCCTGAGCCTTCCGCCCTTAGCCAAGTGTATAGTCAAGTTTAACAATTATGCATGGTAATAATGATATCCCAAAGATATCCATGTTTTCACGTGGAAACATCTACACTTGCAACTAGCAAACCTATAAGAGGGGTTTTTGAGTAAATTTGAATCATTTGGCCAAAGAAATGAAAAGATGAAAAGGGTTGAGTAAATTTGAAGCAAACTTGAAAATAGTTTGCTCAACTTTGAAAAAAAGTCACACCAACAGAATCCTTGCAAGATTCTGGTCAAGATTCATATGGCATTTGCCAAATTCCACCCAAGTATGTAAGACTTGTGAATGTGACAAGTGTTAGGGGTATATTTACAAAAGAGACATGGTTTCGAATTTTTAAATTTTCAAATACAGAAACAAAGTCAAAATTCATAATGAGTGGAAATTTCTACCCTAGAGTCATATACAGTTTATATATGTTGGGTTTTAGAATATCCATATATGACTTATTCAAATACAAATATGTTTAAAAGAATTTTGGAAATTCATAAAAGAATTTAAATTCAAAAGTAAAACAAAAAGGAAAAAATAAACAGAAACTAAAGCCACCCATGACCCAACTAGCTAATGTGGCTGTTAGTGGGTCCAAGGTGCTTGCATGGCAAGCTGACTGGACAGAGACTACATAGTCGCTGACGAGTGGGACCAGGGCCCATGTGTTAGGACAGAATTAATTGGCAAAAAGGACGCTCGGGGTGGGGTTGGGGCCGAACCCACGTCGCTGCGGTGATAGCGCAAGGATTGAGCCACTGGGTTGGCTCAGTGTGATCGAACACACACACACACACACACACACACACACACACACACACACACAGAGAGAGAGAGAGAGAGTTGGGTGTTTTAAGTGTTTTACCCCAAGTCTGACAAGGGGTCTGTGCCGCCCCCGACTTAATCATGCACTAATCATAGACGCAAATGCACACGATCAAGATCAGAGACTCACGGAAAGATATCACAACACAACAGTAGACACAAATAAAATAATACAAGCTTTATATTACAAGCCAGGGGCCTCCAGGGCTCGAATACATAAGCTCGAATACACAAGAGTCAGCGGAAGCAACAATATCTGAGTACAGACATAAGTAAACAAGTCTGCCTTAAGAAGGCTGAGCAAAACAACGACATCTGGATCGAAAAGGCGCAGGCCTCCTGCCTGGGAGCCTCCTAACTACTCCTGGCATCGGCGGTCTCCACATAGTAGTAAGCTCCATCGGGGTAGTAGTAGTCAGCGGCGGGATCAGCTGGCTCCTGGGCTCTGTCATCTGATCGCAGCAATCGGGTAGAGGGAAAAAGAGGTAGCAAAGCAGCGTGAGTACTCATCCAAAGTACTCGCAAGACTTACATCAGATCTATACCAAATATGCATCAGTATCAAAGGAATGGGGTTATATCTTTGGACTGAACTGTTGAAATGCCAGAATAGAAGGGAAGTCCTAGCCTATCGAAGACTAGCATCTTGCAGCATCTTGCAGCAATAGAAGAGAATAGAGTATCATAACATAAGTAATAAGTATGTCGTAGTATCAATGCCCAGAGATCCTTCCTCGACTCCCTACAAGAAAGCAATCTCGGAGCCATCATATCCATTTAGTGTCTCCAGTATCTAGTTCTAGTTGTACTAGATCAGGATACAACTCCGAGCGTTCGTTACGGTGGACACTGATGTCGCTTGAACTATGTCGGTATTTACCCAAAGAGGAAGGGATGATGTAGTACATCTACGGTAGGTATTTCCCTCAGTTATGAAACCAAGGTATCAATCCAATAGGAGAACCAAGCAACACTATGCAAATAGAATAAGGCAAATAAAATTCAGTGAGGTATTTTTGGGTTTTTGATAATATAGATCTGAAAATAAAAGATGCAAATAAAGAAAAAGACAAATAACAATATAGATATGAAAATATATGATGGGAAAATAGACCTTGGGGCCGTAGGTTTCACTAGTGGCTTCTCTCAAGAAATAGCACACGCCGGGTAAACAAATTACTGTTGGGCAATTGATATAAGATCGAATAATTATGATGATATCCAGGTAATGATCATTATATAGGCATCACGTCCAAGATTAGTAGACCGACTCCTGCCTGCATCTACTACTATTACTCCACACATCGACCGCTACCAGCATGCATCTAGTGTATTAAGTTCATGGAGAAATGGAGTAATGCAATAAGAACGATGACATGATGTAGACGAGATCTATTCATGTAGGAATACCCCCCATCTTGTTATCCTTAATAGCAACGATACATGCATGTCTTGCTGCCCCTTCTATCACTGGGAAAGAACACCACACGATCGAACCCATCACAAAGCACCTCTTCCCATGGCAAGAAAAATCGATCTGTTTAGCCTAACTAAACAAAAGATTTGAAGAAGAAATATGAGCTATAATTAATCATGCATATAAGAGATCAAAGAAGACTCAAATAACTTTCATGGATATAGATTTGATCATAAACTCAAAGTTCATCGGATCCCAACGAACACAACACAAAAATAGTTACATCAAATAGATCTCCAAGAGACCATTGTATTGAGAATCAAAAAGAGAGAAGAAGCCATCTAGCTACTGCCTACAGACCCGTAGGTCTATGATGAACTACGCACGCATCATCGGAGAAGCACCAATGAGGATGATGAACCCCTCCCTGATGGTGTCTAGATTGTATCTCGTGGTTCTGGAACTTGCGGTGGCTGGAATTGTTTTTCGTCGACTCCCCTAGGGTTTTTGGAATATTGGGGTATTTATAGAGCAAAGAGGCGACGCGGGAGGTCACCGAGGGGGGCACAACCCCCTGGGTCCGCCTGGGCCTCCTGGCGTGCCCTGGTGGGTTGTGCCCACCTCTGGCCTCCCCTTTGGTACTTCTTTGGCCCATGTGGTGTCTTCTAGTCCAAAAACAAATTCTCCAAAAAGTTTTGCTGCGTTTGGACTCCGTTTGGTACTGATATTTTGCGAAGTAAAATACAAGCAAAAACAACAACTGGCACTAGGCACTATGTAAATAGGTTAGTCCTAAAAAATGATATAAAGTTGCTATAAAATGATTGTAAAACATCCAAGAATGATAATATAACAGCATGGAACAATCAAAAATTATAGACACATTGGAGACGTATTAGCATCCCCAAGCTTAATTCCTGCTCATCCTCGAGTAGGTAAATGATAAAAACAGAATTTTTGATGTGGAATGCTGCCTAACATGTTCATCACATATTCTTTTCTTTTGTAGCATGGACATTTGGATTTTTATATGGTTCAAAGTAATTGTCTAGTTTTGACATGAAGATTTCAATATTGAAGCATATCAACAAGCAACCATGTCTTTCAAAATATCAGCACTAAAGAAAGTGAAAGATCGTCGATGTCGCCTAGAGGGGGGGGGGGTGAATAGGCGCTTTAAAATAATTACGGTTGAGGCTTAAACAAATGCGGAATAAACCTAGCGGTTAATTTGTCAAGCACAAAACCTACAACAACTAGGCTCACCTATGTGCACCAACAACTTATGCTAAGCAAGAAAACCTACTTAGGTGATAGCAAGATATATGACAAGAAACAATATGGCTATCACAAAGTAAAGTGCATAAGTAAAGGGCTCGGGTAAGAGATAACCGAGGCACGCGGAGACGACGATGTATCCCGAAGTTCACACCCTTGCGGATGCTAATCTCCGTTTGGAGCGGTGTGGAGGCACAATGCTCCCCAAGAAGCCACTAGGGCCACCGTAATCTCCTCACGCCCTCGCACAATGCAAGATGTCGTGATTCCACTAAGGGACCCTTGAGGGCGGTAACCGAACCCGTACAAATGGCAACCCTTGGGGGCGGTCACCGAACCCGTACACTTTGGCAACCCTTGGGGCGGTCAGCGGAACCCGTCAAATTGCTCGGGGCGATCTCCACAACCTAATTGGAGACCCCGACGCTTGCCCGGAGCTTTACACCACAATGATTGAGCTTCGAACACCACCAACCGTCTAGGGCGCCCAAGCACCCAAGAGGAACAAGCTCAAGGGTACCAAGCACCCAAGAGTAATAAGCTTCTCAACTTGTAACTTCCACGTATCACCGTGGAGAACTCAAACCGATGCACCAAATGCAATGGCAAGGGCACACGGAGTGCCCAAGTCCTTCTCTCTCAAATCCCACCGAAGCAACTAATGCTAGGGAGGAAAATGAGAGGAAGAACAAGAAGGAGAACACCAAGAACTCCAAGATCTAGATCCAAGGGGTTCCCCTCACATAGAGGAGAAAGTGATTGGTGGAAATGTGGATCTAGATCTCCTCTCTCTTTTCCCTCAAAAACTAGCAAGAATCCATGGAGGGATTGAGAGTTAGCAAGCTCGAAGAAGGTCAACAATGGGGGAAGAACACGAGCTCAAAGGATAAGGTTCAATGGGGAAGAAGATCCCCTTTTATAGGTGGGGAAAAATCCAACCGTTATGCTCACAGCCCGCACAGAGCGGTACTACCGCTCCAAGGAGCGGTACTACCGCTAGGGCGGTAGTACCCCTTTGAAAAACAACATCGAGGAGGCAAAAGGCCAGTAGAACCGCCGGAGCGGTACTACCGCTCGTCCCCACAGTACTACCGCTCGACCTCACGGTACTACCGCTAGGGATAGCGGTACTACCGCAAGTGGTAGCGGTACTACTGCTTGCGAGCGGTACAAAAAAATACTTCCGTGCCTACTTCCGCTGAGCAAAACACGAGATTTTGGTCCGGAGCGGTACTACCGCTCAGGAGCCGCGGTAGTACAGCTCTGGAGCGGTACTACCGCTCAGGAGCCGCGGTAGTACTGCTCCAAGCGGTAGTACCGCTCCCAAGAGCGGTACTAAAAAATTACATCTGCAGCAGCCCCTTTAAAGGACACCAAAACTGACACAACTTCTGCAAACGGACTCCGAATTCGACGAAACCAAGTTTGTTGGAAAGCTAGCGACAAGGGCTAACACAATCTTGATAGAAATACCAATAATAAGCAAATGAGAAAAGTCCCAAAAGAAAATGGTCAGAACCCTTCCTCGGATAAGACCGGTAAAACCTCCAACACCGAAAACATCATAGAAGACGCATGCAAACTCCGTTTTCGATGAACTCAAGCTTGTCATCAAGATGACCATAAGCTCTAAGACTCACAAAGAGAACCAAACAAGAACCAAGAAACATGATGCAAGGATGCAATGGTTTGAGCTCTCGACGAACGATACGATCAAGCTACTCACTTGAGAGCCCCCCTTGATAGTACGGCTATCGATCCTATAACCCGGTCTCCCAACTACCACCATGAGACCGGTAAAATAGAAAACCTGTCAAGGGCAAACCTTTGCCTTGCACATGGTCCACTTGAGCTAGATGATGACGATCTTGACACCCTCAAGTTGGACCACCTTTCTTGATTGCGTTGGCTCGATGAAGACTAGATGATTACTCCCCCATAGTCCACTATGGGTGAGCCACTCTTCGGCACATCTTCACAAGTCCATTGTCACCACAATGGACGGCAAGCTTCAAGCACTTGATCTCTTCGTGATGCTCCACTTGAACTTGCACACGGCAATCTTGATGACAATCACCACTTGATGTCATCCTCTCCATGGGTTGAGTGATATCTTCCTCTTGATGCAAGCCCATGAACACGTACCTAACCCCACATAGAACTCTCACATAGACCATGGGTTAGTATACAAAGCACAATGGACAATGCTTACCATACCATGGGATCACTTGATCCCTCTCGGTACATCTACTACGCTTTGTGAGTTGATCAACTTGATTCACTCTTGACTTAGTCTTGATCAACCTAGAATCTTTCCAACTCTCTTCATTTGGATGATGTCTTGAAGGTAAACATGAATGATCACACAATCTTGTTCTTCAAGACATGCTTGCAATAAGCTCAACTCTCACATGACCAATCTTTGGATAATTCCTTAATAGCACCTTGGTCAACACAAACTCTCCTTGAAACCAACACATGTACTCCAAGAAAAGCCTATGGACAAAACCTTCAAATATAACTCAAGGCAACCATTAGTCCATAGAGATTGTCGTCAATTACCAAAACCAAACATGGGGGCACCACATGTTCTTTCAGAAAGTTATCCCTAGCCCGTCATGCTCAATCATTGATCCATTCACGAAAGACACTCGCATATTAGCTACATCCAATGCTCAAGTATGATCGTAGTGCCCCTTAGTTGGTGCTTTATAAGAGAAGATTGAGACTCAAAAATAAAGATAAAAATTGCATAAAGTAAATAGATAGGACCTTCATAGAGGGAAGTGGGGATTTGTAGAGGTGCCAGAGCTCAAAGCCTAAATTGAGAGATATTTTTTTTGAGAGGCATACTTTTCCCGTCAACGAAAACAACCGAGTAATTCCCAACACTTTCCATGCTAGATATGTCATAGACGGTTCCCAAACTGAAAATAAAGTTTATTCCTTTTGTCACCATTCTTTCACAATCCATGGCTAGCCTTATCCACGGGTGCCTTCCATACCAACACTTCCCAAGGAATTTATTATTTGAAAACATAAAGTAAATTTCTTTTTCATTTCGGGATTGGGCATCCCTATTACCGCGTACTCTCGTGCAATGACATGTGAATAAACACTCATCTTGAGAATAACACATCTAGGATGGAAAATATTGGCCACCCCCTGCCGCTTCATGAGTGGTACGAGCACACAAAAAGGAAATTTATTTTAAAGGTTAGAGATGGCACATACAAATTTGCTTAGAACGGCATGGAAATGCCGCATATAGGAAGGTATGGTGGACTCATATGGAAAAACTGGGTTTAAGGATTTTGGATGCACAAGTAGTATTTCTACTTAGTACAAGTGGAGGCTAGCAAAAAGATTGAGAAGCAACCAACCAAGAAACAAAAAATCAGATAAGCGAGCATTAAGCATAACTAACATCGAATAATGCACCACAAGTAGGATGTAATTTCATTGCATAACTATTGACTTTCGTGTTTGCATAGGGAATCACAAACCTTAACACCAATATTCTTACAAAAGCATAATTACTCACCAACGTGACTCACATACCAGTATCATCATATCTCAAAACTATTACAAAGAATCAAGTTTAATTTGTCCAACGATCTTCATGAAAGTTTTCATTATATCCCTCTTGAATATCTATCACTTCGGGACTAGTTTCATATGTTGCAGTTGCTTTTGACAAGCTCAAACAAATCTAAGTGAAGAACATGAACATAAAGTTTTCGTCTCTCAAAATAATCTAAGTGAAGCATGAGAGAATTTCTTTAAAAATTTACTAACTCTCAAATAAATCTAAGTGAAGCATGAGAGTATTTATTCAAAAATATTAAAGCACACCGTGCTCAAAAAGATATAAGTGAAGCACTAGAGCAATTCCATAGCTCAAAAAAAAATTAAGTGAAGCATAAAGAGCAATTCTAACAAGTCATAGCATAATTTTGGCTCTCTCAAATAGGTGTGACCAGCAAGGATACTTGTGACAAACTAAAAAGCAAAACAAGCAAAGACTCATATAATACAAGATGCTCCAAGCAAAACTCATGATATGTGACGAATAAAAATACAGCTCCAAGTAAAATACCGATGGTTGTTAGAAGAAAGAGGGGATGCTACTCGGGGCATCCCCAAGCTTAGTTGCTTGGTTTCTCTTTGAATATTATCTTGGAGTGCCATGGGGCATCCCCAAGCTTAGGCTCTTGCTACTCCTTATTCCTTCATCCATCGCGATCTCACCCAAAACTTGAAAACTTCAATCACACAAAACTTAACAAAACTTTCGTGAGATCCGTTAGTATAAGAAAGCAAATCACTACTCTATGTACTGTTGCAAACCCATTCATATTTCATTATTGCATTATATATACTGTATTCTAACTTTGCCATGGCTTATACCCCCCCGATACAATCCATAGATTCATCAAAATAAGGCACACAATGCAACGAAAACAGAATCTGTCAAAAATAGAACAATCTGTAGTAATCAGGGAACTTCATATACTTACGTAACTCCAAAAATTCTAAAAAATTAGGACAACGTGGGAAATTTGTATATGAATCTTTTGTAAAACATTCAGAGCAAAAGCACATTTCTATGATTTTCTAAAATTCTGCTACAGGGCGCAAAAGTTTCTGTTTTTTAACAAGATCAAATCAACTATCACCCAACATGATCCCAAAGGCTTAGCTTGGCACAAAAACTAATAAAAACATAAAAACATAATTAAAACAGAGGCATAATTGTGCAAACACTAAAAAATGGAAAGAAAAAAGCAAAAATAAATTTTATTCATTGGGTTGCCTCCCAACAAGCGTTATCGTTTTACGCCCCTAGCTAGGCATAATGCATAGATTCAAGTATTGTCATCTTTGGTTTCCACTTCCTCAATCACACAACCAACATTCTTCAAAGATTTAGCATATAAACTATCAATAACAATACTCCTAGGAAGAAGATTGAAAAATTCGTTCTTGCAAGTAGGGTCTTTTATCACTTCAACAAAATCAGGATGAATACTAATCATCTTAAGATCTTCTTTGTTATTATTAGAAGTTGAACCCTTGTTCTTAGTGACTTGAGTAATCTTGCCAATTTTTACAGGATCAATAGTTTTAGCAGAAGCAAAATCTGAGCTTAAATTACTAAAAATTTCTTCCAACTTATCAATCCGAGAAGGACTCTCTCCAATTCTTTCGTTAATTACGGTTTCCTTTTCCGTTAGTAACTTGAAAACATCGCCCGCTTTTGACCCAAATTTATTGGCGAGATTCTGCATCTTTGTATCCAAGTTTTCAATTTGCTGTAGGGTGACCATCTTTTTTTCAATAGCATCTAATCTTTGCATAACATGCTCAAGAGTTAAGATTGTTTCATTAATAATGATAGGTGGTGCACCTACTAGATCTCCCATGGCATTAAAAGCATCCAAAGATGGACACATCAAGAAATTCCCACCAGCAATCGTATCAAGGACGAATGTATATCAAGTGGTGATGCCCACACAAAAACTACGAAGAAGAACAATGATAGATTGCTTACGAACGGATCTATTATGAGCATTGCAAATCCTATACCAAGCATCTTTTAGATTCTCCCCTCTCCTTTGTTTGAAATTCAGAACCTCGTTCTTAGGGGTACACGCAATGGTGGAAGAACTAGCCATAACGACAAAGTAGCAAACAAGATTGCAAACAGATCTGACGAGAAAAAAGGCGAACGACAAAGTGGCGAATAAACGGCAAATTTTTGTGAAGTGGGGGGGGGATAAAAACGAGAGGCAAATGGCAAATAATGTAAATTGCAAAGAGATGAGATTTGTGGTTAGGAACCTCATAGATGTTGATGATGTCTCCCCGGCAACAACGCCAGAAATTACTTTGATGTCGCTTGAACTACGTCGGTATTCCCCCAAAGAGGAAGGGATGATGCAGTACAACTACGGTAGGTATTTCCCTCAGTTATGAAACCAAGGTATAATTCCAATAGGAGAACCAAGCAACACTATGTAAACGATACCTGCACACAAAGAACAAATACTTGCAAGCCGACGAGTAAGAGGGGTTGTCAATCCCTCTCGGGTAAAAGATTGGTAAATAGATAGATTGTTAGATGCAAGTAGAATAACGGCAAATAAAATTCTGCGAGGTATTTTTGGGTTTTTGATAATATAGATCTGAAAATAAAAGATGCAAATAAAGAAAAAGGCAAATAGCGATATAGATATGAAAATATATGATGGGAAAATAGACCTGGGGCCGTAGGTTTCACTAGTGGCTTCTATCAAGAAATAGCACACGGTGGGAAAACAAATTACTGTTGGGCAATCGATAGAAGATCGAATAGTTATGACGATATCCAGGCAATGATCATTATATAGGCATCACATCCAAGATTAGTAGACCGACTCATGCCTGCATCTACTACTATTACTCCACACATCGACCGCTATCCAGCATGCATCTAGTGTATTAAGTTCATGGAGAAACGGAGTAATGCAATAAGAACGATGACATGATGTAGACGAGATCTATTCATGTAGGAATAGCCCCCATCTTGTTATCCTTAATAGCAACGATACATGCGTGTCTTGATGCCCCTTTGTCACTGGGAAAGAACACCGCACAATTGAACCCATCACAAAGCACCTCTTCCTATGGCAAGAAAATCGATCTAGTTGGCCTAACTAAACCAAAGATTCTAAGAAGAAATACGAGGCTATAATTAATCATGCATATAAGAGATCAAAGAAACCTCAAATAACTTTCATGGATATAGATCTGATCATAAACTCAAAGTTCATCGGATCCCAACAAACACACCACAAAAAGAGTTACATCAAATAGATCTCCAAGAGACCATTGTATTGAGAATCAAAAAGAGAGAAGAAGCCATCTAGCTAGTGCCTACGGACTCGTAGGTCTATGATGAACTACTCATGCACCATCGGAGAGGCACCAATGAGGATGATGAACCCCTCCATGATGGTGTCTAGATTGGATCTCGTGGTTCTGGAACTTGCGGCGGCTGGAATTGTTTTTCGTTGACTCCTCTAGCGTTTCTGGAATACTGGGGTATTTATAGAGCAAAAAGGTGGTCCGGGAGGTCACCGAGGGAGGCACAACCCCTTGGGCGCGCCCGGGCCTCCTAGCGCGCCCTGGTGGGTTGTGCCCACCTCGGGCCTCCCCTCTGGTACTTCTTTGGCCCATGTGGTGTGTTCTGTTCCAAAAAAATTCTCTAAAAAGTTTCACTGTGTTTGGACTCCGTTTGGTACTGATATTCTCCAAAGTAAAAAACAAGCAAAAAACAGCAACTGGCACTGGGCACTATGTCAATAGGTTAGTCCCCAAAAATGATATAAATTTGCTATAAAATGATTGTAAAACATCCAAAAATGACAATATAACAGCATGGAACAATAAAAAATTATAGATACGTTGGTGACGTATCAGACACGGCTATTCGAATAGATTAACTGCCCTACAGGGGCGCACAAACTTACCCGACACGCTCAATTAACTCCGGCCGAACACACTTTTCTGAGTCATGCATGGCCTCGGCTGATTGACACACCGTACTCCTACCTAGGCTCAACAGAGAGGCCAGCACGCCGGTCTACATCCTAAATGCGAAGGGGTCATGGGCCAATCGTCCTTTGCAATCCTGCGCGTTGCGAAGATGGCTGGGATCAGCCCTGGCTACCTCTTTTTACAAAGTAGGTGCTTACGCGGACCACCTGGGCGCTGATGTTGGCTTGAACTACGTCGGTATGTCCCCAAAGAGGAAGGGATGATGCAGCACATCAATAGTAGGTATTTCCCTCAGTGATGAGACCAAGGTTATCCAACCAGTAAGAGAACCACGCAACACTACGTGAACAACACCGGCACACAAATAACAAATACTCGCAACCCGACGTGTTAAAGGGGTTGTCTATCCCTTTCGGGCAACGGCGCCAGAAATAGGCAAACAGACGTGATAGAGTTGTAAATATTGATAGATCGAATGCCAAATAAAATAAAGTGCAGCAAGGTATTTTTGTATTTTTGGTTTAATAGACCTAAAAATAAAAGCAAAGGAAAATATATCGCAAAGGCAAATATAATAAAGAAGAGACCCGGGGGCCGTATATTTCACTAGTGGCTTCTCTCGAGAAAAATAGCAAACGATGGGTGAACAAATTACTGTCGGGCAATTGATAGAACTTCAAATAATCATGACGATATCGACGCAATGATCATTATATAGGCATCACGTCCAAGATTAGTAGATCGACTCCTGCCTGCATCTACTAATATTACTCCACACATCGACCGCTATCCAACATGCATCTAGTGTATTAAGTTCATGGAAAAACGGAGTAATGCAATAAGAACGATGACATGATGTAGACAAGATCTATTTATGTAGAAATAGACCCCATCTTGTTATCTTTAATAGCAACGATACATACGTGTTGGTTCCCTTTCTGTCACTGGGATCAAGCACCGTAAGATCGAACCCATCACAAAGCACCTCTTCCCATTGCAAGATAAATAGATCAAGTTGGCCAAACAAAACCCAAATATCAGAGAAGAAATATGAGGCTATAAGTAATCATGCATATAAGAGATCAAAGAAGACTCAAATAACTTTCATGGAAAAGATAGATCTGATCATAAACTCAAAGTTCATCGGATCCCAACAAACACACCGCAAAAAGAGTTACATCATATGGATCTCCAAGAGACCATTGTATTGAGAATCAAACGAGAGAGAGGAAGCCATCTACTCCCTCCGTTCGGAAATACTTGCCCGGGAATGAATGTATCTAGATGTATTTTAGTTCTAGATACATATATTTGTATTCATTTCTTCGACAATTATTTTCAGACGGAGGGAGTAGCTACTAACTACAGACCCATAGGTCTACAAAGAACTACTCACGCATCATGGGAGAGGCACCAATGGACATGATGCACCCCTTCATGATGGTGTCTAGATTGGATCTGTTGGTTCTGGAACTTGCGGTGGCTGGAATTGATTTTCGCCGACTCCCCTAAGGTTTCTGGAATATTGGGGTATTTATAGAGCAAAGAGTTGGTTCAGGGGGCACCCGAGGTGGGCACGACCCACCAGGGCATGCCTGGGCCACCAGGCGCGCCCTGGTTGGTTGTGCTCCCCTCGGAGCACCCCCAGGCGCTTCTCTGGCCCACTAGATGTCTTCTGGTCCAAAAAAATCCACAAAAAGTTTCGCTGCGTTTGGACTCCGTTTGGTATTGATTTCCTGCGATTTAAAAAACATGCAAAAAACAGCAACTGGCACTTGGCATTATATCAATAGGTTAGTACCAAAAAATGATAGAAACTGACTATAAAATGATTATAAAACATCCAAGAATTATAATAGAACAACATGGAACAATAAAAAATTATAGATATGTTGGAGACGTATCAGCATCCCCAAGCTTAATTCCTGCTCATCCTCGAGTAGGTAAATGATAAAAATAGAATTTTTGATGTGGAATGCTGCCTAACATGTCATCTCATATTTTTTATTTATAGCATGGACATTTGGACTTTTATATGGTTCAAAGCAATAGTCTAGTTTTGAGGTGAGACTTAAATACTCAAGCATATCAACAAGCAACCATGTCTTAAAAATATCAACGCTAAAATAAGTTATCCCTAGCTGATCATGCTCAATCATTGATCCATTCATGAAACACACTCGTATATTAGCTACACCCAATGCTCAAGTATGATCATAGTGCCTCCTAGTTGGTGCTTTATAAGAGAAGATGGAGACTCAAACTAAAAATAAAAATGGCATAAAGTAAAAGAAAGTCCCTTCGCGGAGGGAAGTAGGGATTTGTAGAGGTGGAAGAGATCAAAGCGAAAATTGAGAGATAAAAACATTTTGGGAGGCATACTTATCCACCAACGAAAATGACTTAGAGTTCCCCGCACTTTCCATGCTAGATATATCATAGGCGGTTCCCAAACAGAAAATAAAGTTTATTCCTTTTTCCACCATACTTTCACTTTCCATGGCTAGCCGAATCCACGGTTGCCCTCCATACCAACACTTTCCAAGGAATTTATTATTTGACAACATAAAGTAAATTCATTTTTCGTTTCGGGACTGGGCATCCCTAATACCTTTGCCTTACTCTCGTGCAATGACAAGTGAATAAACACTCACCGTGAGAATAATACATCTAGCATGGAAAATATCGACCACCCTCTCACCGCCTCGCGAGTGGTACGAGCACACAAAAGAGAAAATTATTTTGAAAATTAGAGATGGCACATACAAATTTGCTTAGAACGACAAAAGAATACCGCATATAGGTAGATATAGTGGACTCATGTGGCAAAACTGGTTTAATGGATTTTGGATGCACAAGTAGTGATCATACGTAGTGCAAAATAAAGGCTAGCAAAAGATTGAGAAGCGACCAACCAAGAAATGAATAATCTCATAAGCAAGCATTAAGCATAATTAACACCGAATAATGCACCACAAGTAGGATGTAATTTCATTGCATGACTATTGACTTTCGTGCTTGCATAGGGAATCGCAAACCTTAACACCAATATTCTTACTAAAGCACAATTACTCATCAACATGACTCACATATCACATCATCATATCTCAAAACTATTACAAGGAATCAAGTTTTTATTATATCCTTCTTGGATATCTATCACTTTGGAACTAATTTTCATATGTTGCTTTTGATAAGCTCAAACAAATATAAGTGAAGATCATGAGCATAATATTTATTTCTTTCTCTCAAATTGATTTAAGTGAAGCAAGAGAGAATTTCTTAAATTTTCTACTAACTCTCAAACAAATCTAGTGAAGCAAGAGAGCATTTCTTCAAAAATTCTAAAGCACACCGTGCTCAAAAAGATATAAGTGAAGCACTAGAGCAATTCCATAGCTCATAAAAATTTAAGTGAAGCATAGAGAGCAATTCTAACAAGTCATGGCATAATTTTGGCTCTCTCAATAGGTGTGTCCAGCAAGGATTCAAGATTTAGAACACAAAGCAAAACAAGCAAAGACTCAAATTATACAAGACGCTCCAAGCAAAACTCATAGTATGTGACGAATAAAAATATAGCTTCGAGTAAAATACCGATGGTCGTTAGAAGAAAGAGGGGATGCCGCTCGGGGCATCCCCAAGCTTAGTTGCTTTCTTCTCTTTGGATAATATCTTGGGATGCCATGGGCATCCCTAATCTTAGGCTCTTCTTACTCCTTATTCCTTCATCCATCATAACATCACCCAAAACTTGAAAACTTCAATCACACAAAACTCAACAAAACCTTCGTGAGATCCGCTAGTATAAGAAAGCAAATCACTACTATAAGTACTGTTGCAAACCAATTCATATTTTAATCTTGCATTATATCTACTGTATTCCAACTTTTATATGGCAAAAACTCATCAAAGGAAACCATAGAATCATCCAAAAAAGCACACAACGCAAAGAAAACAGAATCTATCAAAAAGAGAACAGTCTGTAGAAATTTGAAAACTTCAAATACTTTGTAACTCCAAAAATTCGGACAAATTAGGAAAACCTGAGCAATTTATGTATAAATCTTGTGTAAAAAATTCAGAGCAAAAGCACGTTTCTTTCATTTTTGAGAATTATTTTTCTGAGCGCAAAAGTTTCTGTTTTTCAACAAGATCAAATCAACTATCACCCAAGAAGATCCTAAAGGCTTTGCTTGGCACAAACACTAATTAAAACACAAAAACACAATCATAACAGTATCATAATTGTGCAAATACTCAAGAATAGAAAGCAAAAAACAAAAACAAATTTTATTCATTAGGTTGCCTCCCAAGAGGCGCTATCGTTTCACACCCTTAGCTAGGCATAAAGCAAGGATCTAAGTTTTGTCATCTTTGTTTCTAGATCCATAAGATGCCCTCATGATTGATTTATATGGTGGCCTAATTCTTTTTATAGGGAAGTGTTCCATACCCTTCCTTAGTGGAAATTGAAATTTAATATTGCCTTCTTTCATATCAATCACGACACCGATAGTGCGTAAAAAGGTCTACCAAGAATAATTGGACAAGATGGATTACAATCAATATCAAGAACAATAAAATCTATGGGCACATAGTTCCTATTTGCAAGAATAAGAACATCATTAATTCTTCCCATAGGCTTTTTAATAGTAGAATCCTCCAAGTGTAAATTTAAGGAACATTCTTCAATATCGGTAAGACCAAGCACATCACATAAAGATTTAGGAATTGTAGAAACACTAGCACCCAAGTCACATAAAGCAAAACACTCATAATTTTTAATCTTGACTTTGATAGTAGGTTCCCACTCATCATGTAATTTTCAAGGAATTGAAACTTCTAATTCCAACTTTTCTTCCAAAGCTTTCATCATAGCATCAACAATATGTTTAGTGAAAGCTTTATTTTGTTCATAGGAATGGGGTGAATTTAACATGGATTGCAACAAAGAAATACAATCAATCATAGAGCAAATATCATAATTAAAGTCTTTCTAATCCAAAAGAGTGGGCACATCACTAGTTAAAGTCTTGACCTCTTCAAACCCACTTTCATCTTGAGATTCTCTACATCATGGGAAATTCTATCAACACTTCTAGACAAATCATCAATCTTATTCAACTTTTCTTCCATTGTAGCATTGAATTTTTTTGAGTGTTGATAAGTTCTTTAATATTATTCTCAAGATCAGAGGTGTTCCTATTATTATTATAAGATTGATTACCATAGGAATTACCATAATTATTAGAGGAATTACTAGGAAAAGGCCTAGGATTAAAATTACCTCTATAAGCATTGTTATTGAAATTATTTCGAGAGATAAAATTCACATCTATGGCATCACTATTTTGCTCAATCAAAGTAGACAAAGGCACATCATTAAAATCAACAAGAGCACTTTTACTAGCTACCAGTTTCATAAGAGCATCAACTTTTTCACTCAAAGAAGAAATTTCTTCAACCGAATTAACTTTTTTACTAGTAGGAGCTCTTTCGGTATGCCATTGGGAATAATTTGCCATGATATTATCAAGCAATTTGGTGGCTTCACCCAAAGTAATTTCCAGAAAAGTACCACCCGCGGTGGAATCTAAAAGATTACGAGAAACAAAATTCAACCCCGAATAAAATTTTTGTATGATCATCCAAAGATTTAACCCATGAGTTGGGAAATTCCTTAGCTTCATTTTCATCCTTTCCCAAGACTGTGCAACGTGCTCATGCTCAAGTTGCTTGAAATTCATGATCTGGGTTCTAAGGGAAATAATTTTTGCGGGCGGAAAATACTTAGTAATGAAAGCATCTTTGCACTTATTCCAAGAATCGATACTATGGCGAGGCAACAAAGAAAACAATTTTTTTGCATGATATCACAAAGAAAACGGAAATAATTTCAACTTCACAACATCATTGTCCACATCTTTTTTCTTTTGCATATCGCATAATTCCACGAATGTGTTAAGATGGGATGCGGCATCCTCATTAGGAGTACCGGAAAATTGATCTTTCTTAACAAGATTCAGCAAAGCAGTATTAATATCACAAGACTCGCACTAGTGGCGGGAGGAGCAATCAGAGTGCCAATAAAATCATTGTTGTTGGTATTTGAGAAATCACACAACTTGGTGTTCTCTTGAGTCATTGTGACTATGCAACAAGATTGCACTCAAAAACATATCCGGCAAGAAAAAGGCAAACGAAAAAGAGGGCGAATAAAACGGCTAATTTTTGTGAAGTGGGGGAGAGGAAAACGAGAGGCAAATGAAAAATAATGTAAATTGCGAGGAGATGAGATTTGTGATTAGGAACCTGGTAGATGTTGATGATGTCTCCCTGGCAACGACGCCGGAAATTCCTTTTGATGCTGGCTTCAACTACGTCGGTATTTCCCCAAAGAGGAAGGGATGATGCAGCACGGCAACGGTAGGTATTTCCCTCAGTGACGAGACCAAGGTTATCGAACCAGTAGGAGAACCACGCAACACTACATGAACAGCACCTGCACACAAATAACAAATACTCGCAACCGACCTGTTAAAGGGGTTGTCAATCCCTTTCGGGCAACGGCGCCAGAAATAGGCAAATGAACGTGAGAGAGTTGTAAATATTGATAGATAAAATGCCAAATAAAATGAAGTGCAGCAAGGTATTTTTGTATTTTTGGTTTAATAGATCTAAAAATAAAAGCAAAGGAAAATAGATCGCAAAGGCAAATATAATAAAGAAGAGACCCGGGGGCCGTAGATTTCACTAGTGGCTTCTCTCGAGAAAAATAGCAAACGGTGGGTGAACAAATTACTCTTGTGCAATTGATAGAACTTCAAATAATCATGACGATATCCAGGCAATGATCATTATATAGGCATCACGTCCAATCTTAGTAGACCGACTCTTGCCTGCATCTACTACTATTACTCCACTCATCGACCGCTATCCAGCATGCATCTATTGTATTAAGTTCATGGAAAAATGGAGTAATGCAATAAGAACGATGACATGATGTAGACAAATCTATTTATGTAGAAATAGACCCCATCTTGTTATCATTAATAGCAACGATACGTGTCGGTTCCCTTTCTGTCACTGGGATCAAGCACCGTAAGATCGAACCCATCACAAAGCACCTCTTCCCATTGCAAGATAAATAGATCAAGTTGGCCAAACAAAACCCAAATATCAGAGAAGAAATAGGAGGCTATAAGTAATCATGCATATAAGAGATCAAAGAAGACTCAAATAACTTTCATGGATAAAAAGATAGATATTATTATAAACTCAAAGTTCATCGGATCCCAACACACACACCGCAAAAAAGAGTTACATCATATGGATCTCCAAGAGACAATTGTATTGAGAATCAAACGGGAGAGAGGAAGGCATCTAGCTACTAACTACGGACCCGTAGGTCTACAAAGAACTATTCATGCATCATCGGAGAGGCACCAATGGACATGATGCACCCCTCCGTGATGGTGTCTAGATTGGATCTGGTGGTTCTATAACTTGCGGCGGCTGGAATTGATTTTTGTCGACTCCCCTAGGGTTTCTGGAATATTGGGGTATTTATAGAGCAAAGAGTCGGTTCAGGGGGCACCCGAGGTGGGCACAACCCACCAGGGCGTGCCTGGGCCTCCAGGCGCACCCTGGTGGGTTGTGCTCCCCTCGGAGCACCCCCAGGCGCTTCTCCGGCCCACTGGATGTCTTTTGGCCCAAACAAAATCCACAAAAAGTTTTGCTGCGTTTGGTATTGATTTCCTGCCATGTAAAACGCATGCAAAAAACAGCAACTGGCACTTGGCACTATATCAATAGGTTAGTACCAAAAAATAATATAAAATGACTATAAAATGATTATATAACATCCAAGAATGATAATGTAACAGCATGGAAGAATCAAAAATTATAGATACGTTAGAGGCATATCATGTGCGTGCCGCTAAACTGCAGACGTCGGTGAGTTTTCGGAAGAACCATAGGACGCCGAGTTCCCATACTTATTCTCGCGTGGTGGTTAGTGCAAAAAGGCCAGAGGCCTACTTAGATCACATATCCAAACTCTTAGTGTCTTGGGAGCGCACGGAGACGATCAATGATCCACTATATGTGGTCTCGTCGTCCCGCCTCGCGGACTTACGGCGAGGGCTAAGATTGCCCGGCCATGCCACGTAATTATCTCGCGGGTACCCTCCTAGTCAACCCGACTCCGGTAACTCTCGTAGGTACCCCTCAGGGCCGACCCTACTTCAACATGTTTTTGAGGTAAAGTCAAGGTAACCATGTGTCCATAACATCAAGGGGGAAATCCGAGGAATCACCCTCGAAGGATTGCCACTCGACGTACCCGTCAAGGTGCGTCGTACCAGAACCACTTCGACCACGCCATCCTGCGCCTCACCGATGCCACTCTACTGTTGCAACCGTCCACCGCACCAGAGCTGTTCCCGCTACGCCGTCGTTCGCCACCTCGAATCTGGTTCTCCGCCGCCGACAGACGGCCACCGCACCACACTCAACAACTTGGCCATGGGTTCATCCAAGGCTCCACCGTCCTCCACAACTTCTCGTTTCCAGCGAACCACAAGAAGATCGTTGGAAAAACAGAAGGAGGACACATCACTGCCAGCAGAAAGAGGTACTCCTCTTCCCTTATTCGTGCAAATCTTACGTCTCTGCTCACACCGTATTCATCCCACGAAAGAAACTAGTTGAGCGCTTCGTACTGCATCTTCTTCGTGATACTAAATGCACAAGGTTTCATCTCATTTACTATTTCACCTTTGCTAGAGGTCAGTAGCCCGCCTGGATTTCAATTCAGGGCCAGTCAAATCGCAATTAAAAGAAGCAGCACCCACTTAGGCGCGCGGAGCACCTAGTCTGCCTGTTCACCGGGGAAGTGGCGCATCGGTGTCTATCATAGGGGTGTGGGGCGCAGGAGCTGCTTGCGCCCGATCTGGAGGTCGGCGGGGCTTGAAGGGATGGCCGGGGCGGTGCCAAGCATGGCGGTGCGGTGAGGTCGAGGGGAGGGCGGAGGCAGGGGACTGGGCCGGTGGTCGCTGGCGTTTCGAGGAAGATCATAACACCGACTGGCTGGAGGTAGATGAAGGCGATCTGCCCGTTCTTTGTACATCGGACAGTGCAGAAAAAATGGACTGGCCTATTTATTTTCAGTCGACTGTTATTTTCATTGGACCACACCTTGTGGTGTGCTGGAGGAGCATCTGCATTTCCCAGCCATCCCTGTGCTCATATTTCAAAATCCTAGAATCTAGTAATTTCGTGTGCCATGCATGTTGTAGAGCTATCATATGTCTCCCGTCATTTATTTCTCACAGACCTGCTATCTGCTACCTTTACACTGTACTACTTGTGCACACACTTCACCCATACTCACACTATTATTTTTTATGCATGGGTATTTCAGACTCTGACGCAGTGTTGATGAATACAAAAAAGAAAATATAGAAGTCGCTCCAGTGTAATTCGAAGATAAGCACTAAGCGTCTCTGCGCTCTAAAGGGTGCAGTGCCAGCAGATGGAGACAGTAAATGTAGCTCTGCAGTTGATGATCTTAATTGCCACACACAACCATCCCAGGTGCTTGCTTTAACTTTGCGCTGTCAAATGTGGTTGCATGTTGCATATGGTGTCTAGCTTGTATTGCTTCCAATTTGGTTAAATTGCATCATCTTACTTTACACATTATACCTTTGATAATGGCATGCCTTCCTATTTTTGATACATACTACATATGTCTATTAACCATGTTCGTACATCAAACTAATGCTCTTCTGTATCCCTCATCAATGACTTATGACGAGACAGTCACCCCGGTGGGTTATCGTGAGACGCGCTACTCGTTTAAAGAGTGCAGTGTCATCCTCCCCACATGATTCTTAAGAAACAGCAAGGCCAAATGAAGATAGTCAACGTAGCTCTCTAGTTGATGACCGCAATTCCCCCACACCACCATCGCAGGTGCTTGCTCTTACTTGGCAGTGTGATATGTGGTTGCATGTTGCATATGGTATCTACCTTGTAATGCTTCTAATTAGGGTAAATTGCATCTGCTTAGTTAACACATTATACCTGTGAATATGACATGCCTTCCTGTTTTTGATACATATTACGTCTTTCTATTAACCATGTTCTTACATCAAACTACTTTTCTTGTGTATCCCTCGTCAATCACTTCCGACGAGACAACTTCAAGTTGACAGTGTAATATTGGTTGCATCTTGCATATCATTTCAAACATGTATTGCCTCTAATTTGTTGAAGTTCCACTTATAATGAGACACATCTAACTTGGTAGAGTGATTTTGGTTGGATCTTTCATATGGTGTCTAGATTGCATTGCTTCCAATTTGTTGAAATGCCTTCTGCTTAGCGTTTTTCATACATATTCCATCCTCCTACAATGTGGTTGCCATACATAAAAGTTGTGTTCGTCAGTATCATGCATCAATGAATTTGGAAGTGCGAATTTCATTCCTTTTTCTTGTGTGTTTACTTGACAAGGCAAAATCTAAAAGGGCGAAGGCACAGAATGACGGTGGTCCTCTGGAGCAACCGAAACAGATGATCTCTGCAGATTCTCCTGCTACTCCTACTGCAGTGCAAGTTCCAAATCTCATCTCCCCTACTCCACAACCCCAGGTGCTTGCTCTAACATGGTAGTGTGATATCTGGTTGCATGTTGCATATGGTGCCTAGCTTGTATTGCTCCTAATTTGTTAAATTGCATCTCCTTAGCTTACACATTATACATGTGAATATGACATGCCTTCCTGTTTTTGGTACATACTACATCTGCCTATCACACCATGTTCTTACATCAAACTACTGTTCTTGTGTATCATGCATCTATCACTTATGATGAGACAGTCACGCCCGTGGGTTAGTATGAGACACGCTACTCTTACTTCATCCTCTCCACATGATTCTCAAGAAACAACAAGCCTAAATGAAGATATTGAACGTAGCTCTGTACTTGAAGACCGCACTTCCCCTACACCACCATCGCAGGTGCTTGCTCTAACTTCGCAGTGTGATATGTGGTTGCATGTTGCATACGATGTCTAGCTTGTAATGCTTCTAATTAGGGTAAATTGCATATGCTTAGTTTACACATTGTACCTGTGAATATGACATGCCTTCCTATTTTTGGTACACACTACATCTATGTGTTAACCATGTTCTTACATGAAACTACCTCTCTTCTGTATCCTGCATCAATCACTTACGATGAGACACCTTTATTCATTGCATATTGCATATTATTTCTAGCCTGTTGCTATGCATTGCTTCTAATTTGGTCAAATACATTTGTTAGGCCACCCTTTTAATTTGGCAGAGTGATATTGGTTTCATCTTTCATATGGTTTCTAGCTTGTATTGCTTCTAACTAGTTCAAACACCTTGTGCTTAGTTTACTTTTTATACATCATACATGTCAATATGTCATGCCGTCCTGTTTTTCATACATATTCCATCCTCCTATCATGCGGCTGTCTTACATGAAAGTAGTGTTCGTCAGTATCATGCATCAATGAGTTCTGAAGAGCAAATTTTATTCGTTTTTCTTGTGGGTTTGACTTGACAAGGCAAAATCAAAAAAGAGGAAGGAAAAGAGTAAGGAAGGCGATGATGGTGGTCCCCTGCAGCAACGTAAACGGAGCATCTGTACGGATTCTCCTTGTACTGCTAGTGCATTACAAGTTCCAAGTCTCCGCTCCCCTACTCCACCATCCAAGGTGCTTGCTCTAACTTGGCAGTGTTATATCTGGTTGCATGTTGCATATGGTGTCTAGCTTGTATTGCTCCTAATTAGTGTAAACTGCATCTGCTTAGCTTACACATGATACGTGTGAATATGACACGCTTTCCTGTTTTTGGTACATACTATATGTGTCCATCACACCATGTTCTTACATGAAACTACTCTTCTTGTGTATCATGCGTTAGTCACATATGATGGGACACCTTTAAGTTGGCAGTGTGATATTCGTTTCCGTCTTGAATATGATTTCTAGCATGTAGTGCTTCTAGTTTGATGAACGCCACCTATGACGAGACAGTTTTAACTTGGCAGAGTGATATTGATTGCACCTTCCATATGGTGTCTAGCTTGCAGTGCTTCTAATTTGTTGAAGTGCCTTCTGCTTAGTTACCACATCATAGGTGTGAATATGTCAAGCTGTCCAGTTTTTCATACATATTCCATCCTCGTATCATGATTTTGTCTTTCATCAGAGTAGTGTTCGTCAGTATCATGCATGAATGAGTTTTGAAGAGCAAATTTTATTCCTTTTTCTTGTCGGTTTGACCTCACAATGCAAAATCAATAAAGCGGAAGGATTTGGTAAGGCATTGGATGATGGTGGTCCTTCCGAGCAACTGAAATGAAGGGTCTCTACAGATTCTACTCCACCATCCTCCCAACAAGATACGCAAAACAACGCAAGGCTAGACAGTCAACGTAGATGTGTAGATGATGAGCACATCTCTCCTACTCCACCATCACAGGTGCTTGCTCTAACTTGGCACTATTATATGTGGTTGCATGTTGCGTATGATGTCTAGCTTGTATTGCTTCTAACTTTGTTGAATTGTATCTGCTTACTTTACACATAATGCCTGTGAATATGACACGTGTTCCTGTTTCTAGAACATACTATATCTGATCACACCATGTTCTTACATCAGACTATTGTTCTTGCATATCCCGCATCAGTCACTTATGATAAGGCACCTTTAAGTCGCCATTGGGACATTGGTTGTGTCTTGCATATGATTTCTAGCATGTACTGCTTCTAATTTGTTGAAACGCCAGACAGTTTGAATTTGGCAGAGTGATATTGGTTGCACCTTCATATGGTGTCTAGCTTGCAATGCTTCTAATTTGTTGAAATGCCTTCTGCTTAGTTACCACATCATAGGTGTGAATATGTCACGCCGTCCTATTTTCCATACATATTCCATCATCGTATCATGTGTTTGCCTTTCATCCGAGTAGTGTTCGTAAGTATCATGCATGAATGAGTTCTGAAGAGCGAATTTTATTCCTTTTTCTTATCGGTTTGACTTCACAATGCAAAATAAATACAACTGAAGGAAATTAGTTCGGCAGTGGATGATGGTGGTCCTTCAGAGCAACTCAAACAGAGGGTCTCTACAGATTCTACTCCGCCATCCTACCAACAAGATTCGCAAGACAGCACAAGGCTGGACAGTCAACATAGATATGTAGATGATGAGCACATCTCCCCTACTCCACCATCACAGGTGCTTGCTCTAACTTGGCACTATTATATGTGGTTGCATGTTGCGTATGATGTCTTGCGTGTATTGCTTCTAACTTTGTTGAATTGCATCTGCTTACTTTACACATAATGCATGTGAATATGACATATGTTCCTGTTTCTAGAACATACGTGTAGATGATGAGCACATCTCCCCTACTCCACTATCACAGGTGCTTGCTCTAACTTGGAACTTTTATATGTGGCTGCGTGTTCTGTATGATGTCTAGTTTGTATTGCTTTTGATTTTGTTGAATTGCATCTGCGTAGCTTACAACTTATACCTGCAACGATCACTTACCCATAAGACACATTTAACTTGGGAGTGTGATGAAGGTTGCATCTTGCATTGTCTTCTAGCTTGTACTGCTTCTAATTTCTTGAAATGGCACTTACGACGAGACACTTTTTACCTGATAGAGTGATATTTGTTGCATGTTCATATGGTGCCTAGCTTTCATTTCTTCTAATTTTTTTGAAATGCCTTCTGCTTACTGTTTTTCATACATATTCCATCCTCCTATCGTACGTCTGAATATGCAATGCTATCTTTTTTTGTATATATTCCATCCTCCTATCCCGCGCTTGCCTTACATGAAAGTAGTGTTCTTCTGTATCATGCATCAACCAGTTATGCAGAACTAATTTTATTCATATTCTTTTGGTTTTGACTTCATAAGGCAATATCGGAAAATAGGAAGGAAAGAGTAAGTTAGGGGATGTTGGTGGTCCTCCGGACCGACGCAAACAGAGACTCTCTAGATTTGCCACTTCTGCTGCTAATGAAGTTGAAGTCCCAAGTCTACATGATGAGTTCATCTCCTGTACTCCACCATCGCAGGTGCTTGCTCTAAGTTGACAGTGTGATAATTGGTTTCATGTTGCATATGTTGTCTAGCCTGTATTTCTTCTATTTTGATTAAATTGCACCTGCTGAGTTTATACGTTATACATGTGCATATGACATGCCTTTCTGTGTCTAAAATACACTGCATCTATCAATCATATCATGTTCTTACATCAAAGTACTGCTGTTATGTATCCCACATCAGTCACTCATGATTGGACGCTTTTAACATGGCAGTTTGATAGTGGTTGCATCTTGCATTGATTTCCATGTTGTACTACTTCTAATTTTTCAAAATGCCACTTATGACAAGACACTTTTAACTAGGCAGAGTGATATTGGTTGCATCTTTCATATGGTGTCTAGCTTGCATTACTTCTATTTTCTTGAAAATTCTTCTGCTTAGTTTACATCCAAGTATTGCTTGTTTGTATCATGCATCAATGAGTTCTGAAGAGTGATTTTATTCTTTTGTGTTGTGGGTGCGGCTTGACATGGCAAAGTCAAAAAAGAGCAAGGAAAAGAATATAGTAGGGAATGGTGTTACTCGTCGGGTGAAATGGAAAAGGATCTGCCCTCGAGATTCTGCTGGTACTTATAGTGCAGTAGAAGGTCCAAGTCCACCAGCTAAATCTACAAACATAGTATCACCTGCTCCACCAGCTGCAGCATCCGCTTCAACTGTACTAGCATCTCAACAAGTTACTCGTTCGTTTGCTCCAGAACTGGCCAGTTCCCAAGCTGCCTTCACACCTAACACTACTTCCGAAGCACTGCTGACACAACAGGACTTGGCAAGATCAGATGAACCTCATGAGCATCAACACCAAGACGGTACCTGACCAAGTCAAGTTGCAGTTGCATGCTCCTTTATATGTACTTTCATAGTTTGATGTGCACTAACACTTTCCATATTCGTTGTTGAACTAGCACCACGGCGCAAGCGGAAACAGACATCTGGGATAATGCTTGACAGATTAACAAAATCTGAAGGAGGAAGAATGGAGATCCATTTTGAGGCAGGTTCAAAAAGGCCACGTGATGCTACAGAGTCAGCCAAGTTAGTATTAGAGGCAGCCATTGCCGTTAGGTGTCATGCACGTATCCTCCCAACATGGATCCAGTATAGGAATGAGAAAGACAATACCCAGTTTAACAACTTCCTTGACCATTTAGCCGTAAGTAATGTTATTCATCGCAATTTGTAATATTGTCTTGCTCTGTGCCATACTTTCTAGCTTCCTCCTAATAAGACTCACATTCTTTTTTTCAACAGATGAGGTTCAAGTTGGATCCGAAAGATGATGCAACTAAACAAGCATGCACTCATGTTTTTCAGTCTGCTCTGCGACAGTATCGGTACCACCTTAGAAAATCTCACTTTGAAGGCAAGGCTAACAATGAAATCGCCCAAACATCTCTAGTGGAATATATTACAGATGAAGACTGGACAGCCCTTGTTAAACACTGGTCTGATCCAAAGTATCAGGTAGGGTATATGTATTTGATCAGACCACATATTGAACTTGTATTTAAGTAGGTGCCTTACAAGTGTATCTTCTTCTAGGCTAACTATTTGAAAAACAAGACCAACTGTTCTAAAGTGAAATTCCAACAGACAACAGGATCTCGTAGCTATATTGCACACTGCGAGGCTCTTGTAAATAGCTGCTAGTTCCTTCTTTTTTCTGTGCCATATTATCGTATCTATATTGACTTGTTCCAAATACAATGGAAAACCTGTGCGGACCAAAAAGAACCTGAACCGAATGTAGTGCAAATCTTCAAGGATTGCCACACCAGCAAGATGAAGGGCATGAGCACACCAGTTCAGGCCGCTGTTGTAAGTCCTTACTCCTCCTGCCTTTGAATTGATTGGTATTGTGATGTGTTCATTTAACTGCTTGGTTTGCAGCCAATGTCAGTTACTCTGTTCACTTTTATACACAGTTGTCTTAACGTATCATTTCACCTTACATGGTTTAAAAGAGATGAAGGATATTCTTTTGGTCTTGATCTGTAATCTAGTTGTGATGTTCACGTGCGCACACAATGATACAATAGCCTGTTTTTTTTATCTGTTTGCCCATGATATGAATGATGTCATACTATGTTCATCCTACTTTAAACCATGTCTCTTTATCCTTAGCTGTCAACGAATGTGAGGAAATACACAATACAGTAGGCATGCTACATGGACATATGTTCCGAAAGTGATTTTATTATGTAGTTGGCACTACAATACATGCTAATGTATTACAGTAGTTCACCAAAATAAGTTATGTATAAACATGAAACCTACTTTGTTTGTTTTTGTCTCGTTAACTTATCTGGTACACTAATCTACAAGTTCAAACTTTTAGCAAGCTATGGAACAAATGATTGAACAGCCACAACCACCTGAAGGTGACGAGGCTACCACAGGCACAATGTCACCTCTTGCTGCAGTGCGTCAGTATCTCTCCACTAATAGTGCAAAAAGCACCTTCCTGCGTAATTCTGGGTTGGTTGTCAAGGTAACCTCGTCCAAATCGCCTACTGAACAAAATCTTCCGGCTAGACAGAGTGATGTATCTGTGCTCCAGACACAAGTCCAATCCCTAATGGATGTTGTGTCGAAAACAAAAATAGTGGTTGACAAATGTCATGAAGATATGAATGGTTTTGAAACCAGACTATCAAACATTTGCTTCGTTGTTCAAGAGCAATGGCAGAAAAAGGGGAAGATCGTGCTGCTCCATCAGATTCTACAACCTGAAACATTAGCACTCAGGTCAAATGATCTGTGCTTCTATACATCTGATGGTGCTTTTATCTGCAAGGACTGTAAACTTTATGCCAACAGGCCTTTTGTTGTATGGTTGGAATTTATTTTGTTGTGATACAACATTTATGATGCTGCCAAAGGATGCAGTAATTACAACGCTATTTTTGTATAGTGTAGGTTTATCTTAGTAATGTATTCGACCGAAAGCTTCGTAGGATCCCAACATACCAACATTCGTCGGGCCCATTCCAATTGGGCTAAAAATGATTCTGGGCCGAAATTTGCATGTAGCCCACTAAAAATATCTGGGCCTAAATCAGCATAAGCTTTCATATTTTTCTGGTAGGCCTATCCCCCATAGTGGGCCTTTAACAAGCCTAAACATAATTTGGGCCCTTAGTAATAATAGGCCGTTTACATGTGTAAATATCTCGAGCCCATAAAAAACATGGGCCTTTAATAGGCCGACGTAAGATTGGGCCCTGATTGTGCCAAATAACCCACTCGTCTTAGCAGGCCGAAATGGTGGCCCATTTACAATGCGGATCGTCCATAGGCCGAAATTCAGACGGGTCGTAAATGCGCCGACCTACTACACGGGCCTTTAACAGGCTGGAAGTTCGGTCGGGCTTGATTAGTGTCATTTATATATGGGTGATACGTCTCCAACGTATCTATAATTTTGATTGTTCCATGATAAATTATATTCTGTTTTGGATGTTAATGGGCTTTATTATACACTTTTATATTATTTTTGGGACTAACCTATTAACCGGAGGCCCAGCCCAGAATTGCTGTTTTTTTGCTTATTTCAGTGTTCCGCAGAAAAAGAATATCAAACGGAGTCCAAACGGAATGAAACCTTCGGGAACGTGATTTTCGGAACAAACGTGATCCGGAGGACTTGGACCCTACGTCAAGAAAGCATACAGGAAGGCACGAGGTCGGGGGCGCGCCCTCCACCCTCGTGGGGCCCATGTTGCTCCACTGACGTACTTCTTCCTCCTATATATACCTACGTACCCACAAACTACCAGATACGGATCCAAAAACCTAATTCCACCGCCGCAACCTTTTGTACCCGTGAGATCCCATCTTGGGGCCTTTTCCGGCGCTCCGATGGAGGGGGCATTGATCACGGAGGGCTTCTACATCAACACCATAGCCTCTCCGATGATGTGTGAGTAGTTTACCTCAGACCTTCGGGTCCATAGTTATTAGCTAGATGGCTTCTTCTCTCTCTTTGGATCTCAATACAAAGTTCTCCACGATTCTCGTGGAGATCTATTCGATGTAATCTTCTTTTGCGGTGTGTTTGTTGAGACTGATGAATTGTTGGTTTACGATCAAGTTTATCTATGAACAATATTTGAATCTTCTCTGAATTCTTTTATGTATGATTGGTTATCTTTGCAAGTCTCTTCAAATTATCAGTTTGGTTTGGCCTACTAGATTGATCTTTCTTGCAATGGGAGAAGTGCTTAGCTTTGGGTTCAATCTTGCGGTGTCCTTTCCCAGTGACAGTAGGGGCAACAAGGCACGTATTGTATTGTTGCCATCGAGGATAACAAGATGGGGTTTATTTCATATTGCATGAGTTTATCCCTCTACATCATGTCATCTTGCTTAAAGCATTACTCCGTTCTGATGAACTTAATACTCTAGATGCATGCTGGATAGCAGTCGATGTGTGGAGTAATAGTAGTAGATGCAGGCAGGAGTCGGTCTACTTTTCGCGGACGTGATGCCTATATACATGATCATACCTAGATATTCTCATAACTATGCTCAATTCTATCAATTGCTCAACAGTAATTTGTTCACCCACCGTAATACTTATGCTCTCGAGAGAAGCCACTAGTGAAACCTATGGCCCCCGGGTCTATTTTCCGGCATATTAATCTTCTAACACTTAGTCATTGCTTTTTGCCTTTTATTTTACTTTGCATCTTTATCATAAAAATACAAAAAATATTATCTTATCATATCTATCAGATCTCACTCTCGTAAGTGACCGTTGAGGGATTGACAACCCCTTTATCGCGTTGGTTGCGAGGTTCTTATTTGTTTGTGTAGGTACGAGGGACTCGTGCGTGATCTCCTACTGGATTGATACCTTGGTTCTCAAAAACTGAGGGAAATACTTACGCTACTTTACTTCATCACCCTTTCCTCTTCAAGGGAAAACCAACGCAGTGATCAAGAGGTAGCAATGGGCAGTTAGTAGGCCCGATGTGGAGTTGGGCCACATATGGCCCATGGATTTCGTCCGGCGTTAACAGGCCGAAAGTCACAATAGGCTGAAAGTGGCCCAAATCTATAGTGGGCCTCTAACAGGCCGAATGTCAGACATGGCCGAATATGACCCATATCCTTCATGGTCGTTTATGGGTCGAAGTTTCAATGGCCTATAAATGGGCCCAAATGAAGCAGGACCTTTAACAGGCCGGAAACACACCGGGGTGTAATTCAGCCCAAATTCTTAGCGGACTGTTAACGGGCCAGAAGTGACCATGGGCCGCGATGATGACAAGTTTAGGACGGGTCGTTGATGGGCTGATTTGACACTAGCCGTACGGGCCTTAACTGAGAATGTTGGGCCTTTAGCTGGGCCAGCCCATTATGGTCTACAAAATCTTGTGGGCCTTTAGCTGGGCCGGCCCATTATGCTGCTAAATCTTGTGGGCCTTTAGTTGGGCCAGCCCATTTAATCTTTATGGGCCACTTTTGGGCCGGTCCACGTGTCAACGTATCATAGGCGCATCTCGCCCATTGGATGAGTGACACCTGTGCCAACGCGGAGCTGACACGTGGTTCCATCAGCCAATGAGAATTTTACACGTGGAAAATCGGCATTGGCCGTGGCTGTTAGCGGGTTATCGGATCCAAAACCGGACCCGATAGCTTAACGGCGTCCCGTTATGGTGGATGCCATGTGTCGGTGACCCTTGACAAAAGCACTTCTATGACGCGCGATTTATCGTCATGGAAGTGGACACTTCCGTGATGATAATTTTGGTAATGTCATGGAACACTTCTACGACAGCACAGGTATGACTATCTTGATTCTGTCATAAAATTGTCATGGATGTACATGCATGACAGAAAACGTGACCTACTGTGACAAACACGTATCATCACGGAAGTGTATTTTTTTGTAGTGAGGCATTGATGACCCACAAGTATAGGGCATCACAACAGTCTTTGCGGGTAGTATTTCACCCAATTTATTGATTAGACACAAGGAGAGTCAAAGAATATTTATAAGACTTAAGAGTTGAGTTCACAATTCAACCACACTTGAGAAGTTATTTCCTTGCAGCAAAATGTTAGTTGCACAGTAATATGATAGTTTTGATAGCAATGATAACAATAGCAATGGTAACAATAACTGTAATGGTAGTAGTTTTGTAGTGATTGTAACAACAACAGTAACAATAGTAACTTAGCAAAGACAATATGAGCGAAATGTGGGCATGGAGTAGCGATGGATTTTTGGATGACATTCATCATGTAACAGTCACAACTTAGAGCGATACACAATAGCTGCAATTCATCAATCATATGTAGGCATATATTTCGTATAGTCATACATCCTTATAATAAGAACTTGCATACCATCTTTTGTCCTACCCTCCCGTGGAAGCGGGATCCTGATGTAAATCTAAGGGTAACTAAGGTGCTCCTTTTAATAGAGAACCGGAACAAAGCATTACCATGCAGTGAATACATCAACTCCTCGAATTACAGTCATCCCCGGAGATCATCCCAATTATTGTCACTTTGGGGGTCTACGGTTTAGAACAATAACAAGTGCATATAGCTTGCAGATAGGATGAAGAACTCAAATATATTCATGAAAATATGATAGGTTCAGATCTGAAATCATGGCACTCGGCCCTAGTGACAAGCATTAAGCATAGCAAAGTCATAGCAACATCAATCTCAGAACATAGTGGATACTAGGGATCCAGCCCTAACAAATTGACTTGATTACATGAAAAATCTCATCCATCTCCATCTACCGCCAGTCTGCCTAAGACGAAATTACTCACTCCTGGTGGTGAGCATCATGAGGTTGTCGATGAAGAAGAGTTGTTGATGACGATTTTTAGGGAACGTAGTAATTTCAAAAAAATTCCTACGCACACGCAAGATCATGGTGATGCATAGCAACGAGAGGGGAGAGTGTGTCCACGTACCCTCGTAGACCGAAAGCGGAAGCGTTAGCACAACGCGGTTGATGTAGTCGTACGTCTTCACGATCCAACTGATCAAGTACCGAACGCACGGCACCTCCGAGTTCAGCACACGTTCAACTCGATGACGTCCCTCGAACTCCGATCCAGCCTAGCTTTGTGGGAGAGTTCCGTCAGCACGACGGCGTGGTGACGATGATGATGTTCTACTGACGCAGGGCTTCACCTAAGCACCGCTACAATATGACGGAGGTGGATTATGGTGGAGGGGGCACCGCACACGGCTAAGAGATCCAAGGGACCAATTGTTGTGTCTATGGGGTGCCCCCTGCCCCCGTATATAAAGGAGCAAGGGAGAGGCCAGCCCTAGAGGGGGCGCGCCAAGTGTGGGGAGTCCTACTAGGACTCCCAAGTCCTAGTAGGATTCCCCTTCCCTTTCCGGAGTAGGAGAGAAGGAAAGAGGGGGAGGGGGAGAAGGAAAAGGGGGCTACACCCCTTGTCCAATTCGGACCAGAGGGAGGGCGTGCCCTCATTCCTTTTGGCCTCTCTCCTCTATTCCCGTCTGGCCCAATAAGGCCCAATACTTCTCCCGGTGAATTCCCGTAACTCCCCGGTACTCCGAAAATACCTGAATCACTCGGAACCTTTCCGATGTCCGAATATAGTCGTCCAATATATCGATCTTTACGTCTCGACCATTTCGAGACTCCTCGTCATGTCCTCGATCTCATCCAGGACTCCGAACTACCTTCGGTACATCAAATCACATAACTCATAATACAAATTGTCATCGAACTTTAAGCGTGCGGACCCTACGGGTTCAAGAACTATGTAGACATGACCGAGACACGTCTTAACAACATACGTTGTTCCCTTTGTCATCGGTATGTTACTTGCCCGAGATTCGATCGTCGATATCTCAATACCTAGTTCAATCTCGTTACTGGCAAGTCTCTTTACTCGTTCCGTAATACATCATCCCGCAACTAACTCATTAGTTGCAATGCTTGCAAGGCTTAAGTGATGTGCATTACCGAGTGGGCCCAGAGATACCTCTCCGACAATTGGAGTGACAAATCCTAATCTTGAAATACGCCAACCCAACAAGTACCTTCGGAGACACCTGTAGAGCACCTTTATAATCACCCAGTTACGTTGTGACGTTTGGTAGCACACAAAGTGTTCCTCCGGTAAACGGGAGTTGCATAATCTCATAGTCATAGGAACATGTATAAGTCATGAAGAAAGCAATAGCAACATACTAAACGATCGAGTGCTAAGCTAACGGAATGGGTCAAGTCAATCACATCATTCTCCTAATGATGTGATCCTGTTAATCAAATGACAACTCATGTCTATGGCTAGGAAACATAACCATCTTTGATCAACGAGCTAGTCAAGTAGAGGCATACTAATGACACTCTGTTTGTCTATGTATTCACACAAGTATTATGTTTCCGGTTAATACAATTCTAGCATGAATAATAAACATTTATCATGAAATAAGGAAATAAATAATAACTTTATTATTGCCTCTAGGGCATATTTCCTTCAACGATGGCGACGAATCCCCCTCTTCGCAGCCCTGAACGGACTCCAAATCAACGCCCCCCCCAATGAAGAATAGGAGGTGGGGCGGCTCCGTATCGTAAAACGCGATTATTCTTTCTATTTTTTTCTCGGGAAGACGATACCTGTGGGACCCACAAGCTCACTAGGCACGCACCTAGGGGGGGCCTGAGCTTGTGGCTCATAGGTGGGCCCCCTCCGGTAACTCTTTGCGCCAGTATTTTTATTAATTTGAAAATAATTCTCCGTAAAAAATTCCAAATCCGAGAACTTTCTATTTCTGAACTAAATCAGCACCAAAGCAGTTTTACTGAAAACGTCGTCATTCCGGGTTAGTTTCATTCAAATCATGCAAATTAGAGTCCAAAACAAGAGCAAAGTGTTGGAAAAGTAGATACGTTGGAGATGTATCAGGCATCGACTGAAGTGATGTCGGCGATGAGGTACGGCGGAGGTGCCCTTGGGTGTGTGCAGGGTGGCGTGTCAGAGCACGCAAATGAGAAAATGATCGATGCCAAAAGAAACTATGCGCTCGTGTGGTGCTGATGGTGCGAAGAACTCAGACCAAGGGCCATCGAACCACGTCGGCGACTATGCCTTGCGGTGGTGCGTATGGGCACTTGAGCAAATCAGGGCTAGATGAAGCAATCGAGAGAGGGAAGATGATGGAGAGATGAAGGTGCTCACCACGAGCACGTTCATGCGCTCCGCTCGCCGTGATGAGGACGGGTTCATTTGCATTTTGTCGATGACACACTGCATACGTGGAGGAAGAAGAGGACGTCGAGGTGCCCCGTGGTCATCGGGTGTAGCCTCCGGGAAGTAGCCGATGCAGAGGAGGAAGACGGAGCTCCTGGACACCTCGCGCGATCCTGGTTTCGCTGGTGTTCACGCGCTCTCCATGACGACACTCTTGGGTGCTCACAGGTATGGCATGGAGAGGAAGAAGGACGAAAAGGGAGGATTCCTTGGTGGAGGCAGAGGAATCAGAAACCATAGATGGTTGGGGAGGACACCGAGGGGAGTTTTATAGGGGGATAGGAGGGTGTGGTCGGCGTGTGCGTGGCCTCGGCACCATGTGCACCAGGTCCCTCGTGTTTTATTGTGAGAGGGATATGGCGAGGAAGACGACGATGTACCGCTTTGGTACATTTAAGCTGGGTTGTGTCGGCACATGGTAAAATGAGTGAGAGAAAGAGAGAGAGAGGGAGGTTTAGGTGCGCCGTGGTGTTGGATATTCTTTCCCTCTGCTTCTCTTTTATTTTTCTATTTAAAATAAACAAAAAATTGAAGAAAATCACAAAGGGATTTAAGTGTAATTTTCAAGAGAAAAACATATTTCTAGAACCCTTGAAATATGCCTTGTTTTACAAAAGTGGTTTGGGGATTTCTGGAAACTGTAAATCCACACAAGTTTGAATAAATTTCAAATGTCTGAATTTGAAACCCGATTTAGATGAACTCCAAATTGGATCAAAATTTAGTATGCGTTCCAAGGCAGTGGAATGGATTTATGGGGAGAAATGGAACATTTAATTTGCAACTAAAAATGTAGCTCAAATTTCAAAAGCCTTTAAATAGAGAAGTGGAAAGTGGGAGAAGGTAAAATGGAAAGTCCTCAAGTTACTTCCTGGACGTGCTCAAGATTTCAAATTGATGTGAACTTATTAATGCCATGATCGAAAGAAAAAAAACAAACTCCATGTATAAGCATCCATTGCATAATTATATATTACAAATAGTTCCATAAGGTAGGTTTTGGTTTGGGGTTGTTACAAAGGAGAAATCGGCTACAGTAGGTGGCCACCCACCCCTAAGAAAGGCAGCAAGCCAGGATTGGCAAGGGGTTGGGCGGGGAGGGGGGTGTCTCCGTTGATGTAGTCACCGCCCTGGCTGACAGAGATGATGTCACCATACTACTACGCCTCGATGCAACTTGGTCATCAACACCAAGTAGTGCAATAATCCCCGAGAAAATAAGTTGTTTTATGCATTTGTTATTGGGCCGAATATGCTCTATGTGTTGGTTATTTTGCCATGGTTATTTTGCCAGATATGCCCTATGTGTTGGTCTTTTCACCAGGTATGCAACTTGTTGATCATGTCCTCTTTTGCTAGCCTTCCCATGCACATTGTACGTGAATGAGGAGAAGAAGAAATTCATCCTCATGTATTTTTTGTTGATGTTGATTGTGCAACCCAAGTGGCTACTATCCATTCACCATGTTGTGAAGACCACCGACATCGGCAATGAAGGCGAAGATGGTTATCTGACCCAACGAAAGTAGATCCGACCAAGAAGGTTGGAAGGGGGATCCGGGGGATGAAGTGGGAGGAGGATAAGGAGAAGCGAGAAGAAGCAACGGCCAAGATGATGGAGAAGTTCAAAGGCATCATGTGCAAGAAGGAGGAGGCTTGTGGCAAGTGCCATGACATCAAGGAGGAAAAGAGGGTAACAAGTTTCGACATATCTTCATGGCGGCAATGGAGAAAAATATCACCCTTGAAGAGCAAAAGACCAAGCTCGAAGAGAGGAGGGTTGCGCTCGTGTCCGCTTTGGAGGAAACCAAGATGTTGACCATGAAGATGGGCGAGTTGGATCCCGATGCGGCAAATATCATGCATGCCGTTCGTGCAAAGATGTTGATGCACTTGGCAGCAGAGATGCCAGAGGCGGAACGTGAGGACGAGCCGACGACAGAGTGATGGCGGACGAGGCACGGACAACCAATCTGGGAGGGCACAATTTGCACGGACTGGCAGACTATAACTTTTCTGATCAGGCGCTTGTAAAAACCAATGGACATCCATCGTTTTTTGGTTGTGAAGCATACATATGCACTTTTATTTGCTAATCAAATTACTGATACGTCCATTTTGCACCATGCTTTTATATCGATATTTATCGCATTATGGGTTGTTATCACACGTTATGTCACAATACTTATGCCTATTTTCTCTTATTTTACAAGGTTTACATGAAGAGGGAGAATGCCGGCAGCTGGAATTCTAGGCTAGAAAAGGAGCAAATATTAGAAACCTATGTTGCCCAGCTCCAAAAGTCCTGAAACTTCACGGAAGTCATTTTTGGAACTAATAAAAAATACTGAGCGAAGAAAGTACCAGAGGGGGCCCACACCCTGGCCACGAGGGTGGGGGCGCGCCCTACCCCCTAGGCGCGCCCACCTGCCTCGTGGGCCCCCTGGCAGGCCTCCGGTGCCCATCTTCTACTATATGAAGTCTTTTACCCTGGAAAAAATCATAAGCCAGCTTTCGGGAAGAAACTCCACCGCCACGAGGCGGAACCTACCAATATAGGGCTCCGGCAGAGCTGTTCTGCCGGGGAAACTTCCCTCCGGGAGGGAGAAATCATCGCCATCGTCATCACCAACAATCCTCTCATCGGGAGGGGTCAATCTCCATCAACATCTTCACCAGCACCATCTCCTCTCAAATCCTAGTTCATCTCTTGTACCCAATCTTTGTCCCAAAGCCTCAGATTGGTACCTGTGGGTTGCTAGTAGTGTTGATTACTCCTTGTAGTTGATGCTAGTTGGTTTAATTGGTGGAAGATCATATATCAGATCCATTATGCATATTAATATCCCTCTGATTATGAACATGAATATGATTTGTGAGTAGTTACGTTTGTTCCTGAGGACATGGGAGAAGTCTTGCTATAAGTAGTCATGTGAATTTGGTATTCGTTCGATATTTTGATGAGATGTATGTTGTCTTTCCTCTAGTGGTGTTATTTGAACGTCGACTACATGACACTTCACCATTGTTTGGGCCTAGAGGAAGGCATTGGGAAGTAATAAGTAGATGATGGGTTGCTAGAGTGACAGAAGCTTAAACCCTAGTTTATGCGTTGCTTCGTAAGGGGCTGATTTGGATCCATATGTTTCATGTTATGGTTAGGTTTACCTTAATACTTCTTTTGTAGTTGCGGATGCTTGCAATAGGGATTAATCATAAGTGGTATGGTTGTCCAAGAAAGGACAGAACCCAAGCACCGGTCCACCCACATACCAAATTATCAAAGTAACGAACGCGAATCATATGAGCGTGATGAAAACTAGCTTGACGATAATTCCCATGTGTCCTCGGGAGCGCTTTTCTCTATATAAGAGTTTGTCCAGGCTTGTCCTTTGCTACAAAAAGGATTGGCCCATCTTGCTGCACCTTGTTTACTTTCATTACTTGTTACCCGTTACAAATTACCTTATCACAAAACTACCTGTTACCGATAATTTCAGTGCTTGCAGAGAATATCTTACTGAAAACCGCTTATCATTTCCTTCTGCTCCTCGTTGGGTTCGACACTCTTACTTATCGAAAGGACTACAATAGATCCCCTATAATTGTGGGTCATCAAGACTCTTTTTTGGCGCCGTTGCCGGGGAGTGAAGCGCCTTTGGTAGGTGGAATTTGGTAAGGAAAAATTTATATAGTGTGCTGAAATTTACTGTCACTTGTTACTATGGAAAGTAATCCTCTGAGGGGCTTGTTCGGGGTATCTTCACCTTGACCAGTAGAGCAAAGAGTTGCTCCTCAACCTACTGAACCTACTAAAAATGTTTACTTTGAAATTCCTTCGGGTATGATAGAGAAACTGCTAGCTAATCCTTTCATAGGTGATGGAACATTACATCCCGATTTACACCTAATCTATGTGGATGAAGTTTGTGGATTATTTAAGCTTGCAGGTATGCCCGAGGATGTTATCAAGAAGAAGGTCTTCCCTTTATCTTTGAAGGGAGAGTCATTGACATGGTATAGGCTATGTGATGATATGGGATCATGGAACTACAACCGATTGAAATTGGAATTTCATCAGAAGTTTTATCCTATGCATCTTGTTCATCGTGATCATAATTATATATATATAATTTTTGGCCCTCGCGAAGGAGAAAGCATCGCTCAAGCTTGGGGAGGCTTAAGTCAATGTTATATTCATGCCCCAATCATGAGCTCTCAAGAGAAATGATTATTCAAAAAATTTATGATCGGCTTTCTCTCGATAATCGCTCCATGCTCGATACTTCTTGTACTAGCTCTTTTATGATGAAGACTATTGAATTCAAATGGGATTTATTGGAAAGAATTAAACACAACTCTGAAGATTGGGATATCGATGAAGGTAAGGAGTCAGGTATAACACCTAAGTTTGATTGTGTTAAATCTTTTATGGATACCGATGTTTTCCGTGAATTTAGCACTAAATATGGACTTGACTCTGAGATAGTAGCTTCTTTCTGTGAATCCTTTGCTACTCATGTTGATCTCCCTAAGGAGAAGTGGTTTAAATATAATCCTCCCATTGAAGTAAATGTAGTTGCACCTATTAAAGTTGAAGAAAAGACTATCACTTATAATGATCATGTCGTTCCTACTGTTTTTATTGAGAAACCGCCTTTCCCTATTAGAATAAAGGATCATGCTAAAGCTTTAACTGTGGTCAACAAAAGCAACATTAAGACACCCAAACCCCCTGAGCAAATTAAAGTTGAACCTAGTATTGCTATGGTTAAAGATCTCTTGGCTGATAATATTGATGGGCATGTTATTTACTTCTGTGAGGAAACTTCTAGAATTGCTAGACCTGATACTAAAAATAAACATAGACCTGTTGTAGGTATGCCTGTTATTTCTGTTAAAATAGGAGATCATTGTTATCATGGCTTATGTGATATGGGTGCTAGTGCAAGTGCAATACCTCATTCCATATATAAAGAAATTATGCATGATATTGCACCTACTGAGATAGAAGAAATTGATGTTACAATTAAGCTTGCCAATAGAGATACTATTTCACCAATTGGGATTGTTAGAGATGTTGAAGTCTTGTGTGGGAAAGTTAAATATCCTACTGATTTTCTCGTTCTTGGTTGCCCACAAGATAACTTTTTTCCCATCATATTTGGTAGACCCTTCTTGAATACTGTTAATGCTAAGATAGACTGCAAAAAGGATGTCGTTACTATTGGCTTGGGGGATATGTCTCATGAGTTTAATTTTGCTAAATTTCGTAGACAACCTCGTGATGAGGAATTGCCTAGTAAAGATGAAATTATTGGTCTTTCTTCGATTGCCGTGCCTCCTAATGATCCTTTAGAACAATATTTGCTAGACCATGAAAATGATATGTTTATGAATGAAAGGGAAATAGATGAAGTATTCTTTAAACAGGGACCTATTCTGAAACACAACTTGCCTGTTGAAATCCTAGGGGATCCTCCTCCACCCAAGGGTGATCCCGTGTTTGAGCTTAAACCATTACCTGATACTCTTAAATATGCTTATCTTGATGAAAAGAAGATATATTCTGTTATTATTAGTGCTAACCTTTCAGAGCATGAAGAAAAGAAATTATTGAAAACTCTGAAGAAGCACCGGGCTGCTATTCGATATACTCTTGATGATCTTAAGGGCATTAGTCCCACTTTATGCCAGCACAAAATAAAATTGGAGAAAGACCCTAAATCAGTTGTTGATCACCAACGACGGTTAAACCCTAAGATGAAAGAAGTGGTAAGGAAAGAAATACTAAAGCTTCTGGAGGCAGGTATAATTTATCCCGTTGCAGATAGTCAGTGGGTAAGTCATGTCCATTGTGTCCTAAGAAGGGAGGTATTACTGTTGTTCCTAATGATAAAGATGAATTGATCCCACAAAGAATTGTTACAGGTTATAGAATGGTAATTGATTTCTGCAAATTAAATAAAGCTACTAAAAAGGATCATTACCCTTTACCTTTTATTGATCAAATGCTAGAAAGATTATCCAAACATACACATTTTTTCTTTCTAGATGGTTATTCCGGTTTCTCTCAAATACCTGTGTCAAAAGAGGATCAAGAAAAGACCACTTTTACTTGTCCTTTCGGTACCTTTGCTTATAGACGTATGCCTTTCGGTTTATGCAATGCACCTGCTACCTTTCAAAGATGCATGATGGCTATATTCTCTGATTTTTGTGAAAAGACTGTTGAGGTTTTCATGGATGATTTCTCCGTATATGGAACTTCTTTTGATGATTGCTTGAGCAACCTTGAGCGAGTCTTGCAGAGATGTGAAGAAACTAACCTTGTCTTGAATTGGGAGAAGTGCCACTTTATGGTTAATGAAGGTATTGTCATGGGGCATAAAATTTCTGAAAGAGGTATTGAAGTTGATAAAGCTAAAGTTGATGCTATTGAAAAGATGTCGTGTCCCAAGGACATTAAAGGTATAAGAAGTTTCCTTGGTCATGCCGGTTTTTATAGGAGGTTCATTAAGGACTTCTCAAAAATTTCTAGGCCTCTAACTAATCTCTTACAAAAAGATATTCCTTTTGTCTTTGATGATGATTGTGTAGAAGCATTCGAAATACTTAAAAAACCATTGATTTCTACACCTATTGTTCAGCCACCTGATTGGAATTTACCCTTTGAAATTATGTGTGATGCTAGTGATTATGTTGTAGGTGCTGTTCTAGGACAAAGAGTTGATAGGAAATTAAATGTTATACAATATGCTAGTAAGACTCTAGACAGTGCTCAAAGAAATTATGCTACTACTGAAAAAGAATTTTTAGCAGTTGTATTTGCTTGTGATAAGTTCCGACCTTATATTGTTGATTCCAAAGTAACTGTTCACATTGATCACGCTGCTATTAAATACCTTATGGAAAAGAAAGATGCTAAACCTAGACTTATTAGATGGGTTCTCTTGCTACAAGAATTCGATTTGCATATTATTGATAGAAAGGGAGCTGAGAACCCCGTTGCGGACAACTTGTCTAGGTTAGAGAATGTTCTTGATGACCCACTACCTATTGATGATAGCTTTCCTGATGAAAACTTAGCCGTCATAAATGCTTCTCGCACTCCTCCATGGTATGCTGATTATGCTAATTATATTGTTGCTAAATTTATACCACCTAGTTTCACATACCAGCAAAAGAAAAAGTTTTTCTATGATTTAAGACATTACTTCTGGGATGACCCACACCTTTATAAAGGAGTAGATGGTGTTATTAGACGTTGTATACCTGAGCATGAACAGGAACAGATCCTACGCAAGTGTCACTCCGAAGCTTATGGAGGACACCACGCTGGAGACAGAACTGCACATAAGGTATTGCAATCCGGTTTTTATTGGCCTACTCTCTTCAAGGATGCCCGTAAGTTTGTCTTATCTTGTGATGAATGTCAAAGAATTGGTAATATTAGCAGACGTCAAGAAATGCCTATGAATTATTCGCTTGTTATTGAACCATTTGATGTTTGGGGCTTTGATTATATGGGACCATTTCCTTCCTCTAATGGGTATACACATATTTTAGTTGTTGTTGATTACGTTACTAAGTGGGTAGAAGCTATTCCAACTAGTAGTGCTGATCATAACACCTCTATTAAGATGCTTAAAGAAGTTATTTTTCCAAGGTTTGGAGTTCCTAGATATTTAATGACTGATGGTGGTTCACATTTTATTCATGGTGCTTTTTGTAAAATGCTTGCTAAGTATGATGTTAATCATAGAATTGCATCCCCATATCACCCCCAGTCTAGTGGTCAAGTAAAATTGAGTAACAGAGAGCTCAAATTAATTTTGCAAAAGACTGTTAACAGGTCTAGAAAGAATTGGTCCAAGAAACTTGATGATGCATTATGGGCCTATAGAACTGCATATAAAAATCCTATGGGTATGTCTCCCTATAAAATGGTTTATGGAAAAGCATGTCACTTACCTCTCGAACTAGAACATAAGGCATATTGGGCCATTAAAGAGCTCAATTATGATTTCAAGCTTGCCAGTGAGAAGAGGTTATTTGACATTAGCTCACTTGATGAATGGAGAACCCAAGTCTATGAGAATGCCAAACTATTTAAAGAAAAAGTTAAAAGATGGCATGACAAAAGGATACAAAAGCGTGAGTTTAATGTAGGTGATTATGTGTTGCTATTCAACTCTCGTTTAAAATTTTTTGCAGGAAAACTTCTCTCTAAATGGGAAGGTCCTTACGTTATCGAGGAGGTCTATCGTTCCGGTGCCATAAAAATCAACAACTTCGAAGGCACAAATCCGAAGGTGGTGAACAGTCAAAGAATCAAACATTATATCTCAGGTAATCCTATAAATGTTGAAACCAATGTTATTGAAACCGTAACCCCGGAGGAATACATAAGAGACACTTTCCAGAATGTTTCAGACTCCGAAAAGGAATAGGTATGTGGTAAATTTTCTCCGTTTTGGAATATTTAAGAAAATAGGAAAATAAGAAGTAGTCCGGGAAGGACACGAGGCTTCCACGAGGGTGGAGGGTGCGCCCTACCCCACTGGGTGCGCCCCCTGCCTCGTGAGCACCTCGTGTGCCCTCTGGACTCCGTTTTCTTGCACGATACTTCTTTTCGTCGGTAAAAATTCATTATATAATCTCCCAAAGGTTTTGACCACCGTATCATGCAATTATCCTCTATTCTTGTTTCGATCTGTTTTTCTGACAGATCTAGATCACCATGACGTCTCCAAGTGCCCCCAAGGACAAGTTCTTCGAGAAGGTCATCAACCCCTACCTCGCGGAAGTGCTGCAACATCCTCAAACCATTGAGATGCGTGAGGGGTTGCTGCACATCCGCGATGTTGAGGGACCAAGGAGGGCCAGAAGCGTGGAGACAAGGCTCGAGGCAATGGAGCAACAAGTTTTCAAGTGTCAGGAGATGGTGGAGCATGGACTCGACTCCAATCACATAATGATCACGAAGTTCACCAACAACCACAAGCTGGACACCAAGGACATTGGGGAGGCCATCTTCAAGCTTCACGAGAAAATCGAGCACCTCCAAGCCCAGATCTATGACCTGCAAAACCAAAACTGTGAGTATGAATATAGATTCAAGAGGATGAGTTTGGCTGCAGATTTAAGGATCCCGAAGACTCGATCATCCTTCTATGATGGTGAGCCTATGCCTTGGAAGATGGACGACAAGCCTACATCATCAACAACCCCATCACCACCACTTCCGAGGAAGGAGACATAATCACATGGGTATGGGCACTCCCCTTGGAAACTGCCAAGCTTGGGGGTGGTGCCCCGGTATCGTATCACCATCACACTCCTATATTTACTGTTTTTCTTAGTCCGATCCTTTTGGTAGTATCTTGATCTAGTAGAATAAAGTTTTAGTGTGATTTAATTTTGAGTTTTGCTTTATGATCCTTCTATGTAATCGAGTCCGTGAGCTATATATAATAAAGATTAGTGTTGAGTCAAGGGCTTGATTATCTTGCTATGATCGTGAGGGAATTAAAGAAAGGGAAAGAATAAAAAAGAAATAAAAGAGATCATATTGACCTTATGGAGAGTAATGACTTCACATATAAAGAGTATGATGAATAAAAGTTGTTGAGAGTTGACAAACATAGTTTTGGTCATCGTTGCAATTAATAGGAAGTAATAAAGAAAGAGAGGTTTTCACATATAAATATACTATCTTGGACATCTTTTATGATTGTGAGCACTCATTAAAGTATGACATGCTAAAGAGTTGATGTTGGACAAGGAAGACAACATAATGGGTTATGTTTTCTTATATCTGAAATAAAGTATATTGTCATGGATCATCCAACATGTTGATCTTGCCTTTCCCCCTCATGCTAGCCAAATTCTTTGCACCAAGTAGAGATACTACTTGTGCTTCCGAATACCCTTAAACCCAGTTTTGCCACGAGAGTCCACCATATCTACCTATGGATTGAGTAAGATCCTTCAAGTAAGTTGTCATGTTGCATGCAATAAAAATTGCTCTCTAAATATGTATGATTTATTAGTGTGGAGAAAATAAGCTTTATACGATCTTGTGATGTGGAAGAAATAAAAGCGACAGACTACATAATAAAGGTCCGTATCACAAGTGGCAATATAAAGTGATGTTCTTTTGCATTAAGATTTCGTGCATCCAACCCTAAAAGCACATGACAACCTCTGCTTCCCTCTGTGAAGGGCCTATATTTTACTTTTGTCTTATACCTTATGCAAGAGTCATGGTGATCTTCACCTTTCCTTTTTATATTTTATCCTTTGGCAAGCACATTGTGTTGGAAAGATCCTGATATTTATATCCAATTGGATGTAAGTTAGCATGAACTATTATTGTTGACATTACCCTTGAGGTAAAAGATTGGGAGGCAACACTATAAGCCCCTATCTTTCTCTGTGTCCAGTTAAAACTCCATACCCATAAGTATTGCGTGAGTGTTAGCAACTGTGAAAGACTAAATGATAGTTGAGTATGTGGACTTGCTGAAAAGCTCTTATATTGACTCTTTCCGATGTTATGATAAATTGCAATTGCTTCAATGACCGAGATCATGGTTTGTTAGTTCTCAATGAAGTTTCTGATTCATACTTGACATTGTGAATAGATTATTACTTGAGCATAAGAAATCATATGACAATATCCATATATGTTGCTGTTATAAGGATGATCATGATGCCCTCATGTCCGTTTTTTATTTTATCGACGCCTCTATCTCTAAACATGTGGACATATTTATCGTTATCGGCTTCCGCTTGAGGACAAGCGAGGTCTAAGCTTGGGGGAGTTGATACGTCCATTTTGCATCATGCTTTTATATCGATATTTATCGCATTATGGGCTGTTATTACACGTTATGTCACAATACTTATGCCTATTCTCTCTTATTTTACAAGGTTTACATGAAGAGGGAGAATGCCGGCAACTGGAATTCTGGGCTGGAAAAGGAGCAAATATTAGAGACCTATGCTGCACAACTCCAAAAGTCTTGAAACTTCACGGAAGTCATTTTTGGAATTAATAAAAAATACTGAGCGAAGAAAGTACCAGAGGGGGCTCACACCCTGGCCACGAGGGTGGGGGGCGCGCCCTACCCCCCTGGGCGCGCCCCCCTGCCTCGTGGGCCCCTTGGCAGGCCTCCGGTGCTCATCTTCTGCTATATGAAGTCTTTTACCCTGAAAAAATCATGAGCAAGCTTTCGGGAAGAAACTCCGCCGCCATGAGGCGGAACCTTGGCGGAACCAATCTAGGGCTCCGGCAGAGCTGTTCTGCTGGGGAAACTTCCCTCCGGGAGGGGGAAATCATCGCCATCGTCATCACCAACGATCCTCTCATCGGGAGGGGGTCAATGTCCATCAACATCTTCACCAGCACCATGTCCTCTCAAACCCTAGTTCATCTCTTGTATCCAATCTTTGTCCCAAAGCCTCAGATTGGTACATGTGGGTTGCTAGTAGTGTTGATTACTCCTTGTAGTTGATGCTAGTTGGTTTAATTGCTGGAAGATCGTATGTTCAGATCCATTATGCATATTAATACCCCTCTGATTATGAACATGAATATGATTTGTGAGTAGTTACGTTTGTTCCTGAGGACATCGGAGAAGTCTTGCTATAAGTAGTCATGTGAATTTGGTATTCGTTCGATATTTTGATGAGTTGTATGTTGTCTTTCCTCTAGTGGTGTTATGTGAACGTCGACTACATGACGCTTCACCATTGTTTGGGCCTAGAGGAAGGCATTGGGAAGTAATAAGTAGATGATGGGTTGCTAGAGTGACAGAAGCTTAAACCCTAGTTTATGTGTTGCTTCGTAAGGGGCTGATTTGGATCCATACGTTTCATGCTATGGTTAGGTTTACCTTAATACTTCTTTTGTAGTTGCGGATGCTTGCAATAGGGGTTAATCATAAGTGGGATGGTTGTCCAAGAAAGGACAGCACCCAAGGACCGGTCCACCCACATACCAAATTATCAAAGTAACGAACGCGAATCATATGAGCATGATGAAAACTAGCTTGACGATAATTCCCATGTGTCCCCGGGAGCGCTTTTCTCTATATAAGAGTTTGTCCAGGCTTGTCCTTGGCTACAAAAAGGATTGGGCCATCTTGCTGCACCTTGTTTACTTTCATTACTTGTTACCCGTTACAATTACCTTATCACAAAACTACCTGTTACCGATAATTTCAGTGCTTGCAGAGAATACCTTACTGAAAACCGCTTATCATTTCCTTCTTCTCCTCGTTGGGTTCGACACTCTTACTTATCGAAAGGACTAATTACTACTGATCATTATTGTACTTCAAATGTATCTGGATGGTTGCGTGTTGGGGAACATAGTAATTTCAAAAAAAATCCTACGCACACGCAAGATCATGGTGATGCATAGCAACGAGAGGGGAGAGTGTTGTCCACGTACCCTCGTAGACCGAAAGCGGAAGCGTTAGCACAACGCGGTTGATGTAGTCGTACGTCTTCACGATCTGACCGATCAAGTACCGAACGCATGACACCTCCGAGTTCAGAACACGTTCAGCCCGATGACGTCCCTCGAACTCCGATCCAGACGAGTGTTGAGGGAGAGTTTTGTCAGCACGACGGCGTGGTGACGATGATAATGTTCTACCGACGCAGGGCTTCGCCTAAGCACCACTACAGTATTATCGAGGTGGACTATGGTGGAAGGGGGCACCGCACACGGCTAAAAGATCAAGCTATCAATTGTTGTGCTCTAGGGTGCCCCCCTGCCCCTGTATATAAAGGAGCAAGGAGGGAGGTGCGGCCGGCCAAGAGGGTCGCGCCAGGTGGAGTCCTACTCCCACCGGGAGTAGGACTCCCTCCCTTTTCCTAGTTGGATTAGGAGTGGAGGGGGAAAGAGGAGGGAGAGAGGAAGGAAAGGGGGGCGCTACCCCCCTCTCCTTGTCCTATTCGGGCTAGGGGGAGGGGCGCGCGGCCCTACCCCGGACGCCTCTCCTCTTCTCCACAAAGGCCCACTATGGCCCATTAAGCCCCCGGGGGGTTCCGGTAACCCCTCGGTACTCTGGTAAAATCCCAATTTCACCCGGAACACTTTCGATATCCAAATATAGGCTTCCAATATATCAATCTTCATGTCTCGACCATTTCGAGACTCCTCGTCATGTCCGTGATCACATCCGGGACTCCGAACAACCATCAAAACATATAAACTCATAATATAACTATCATCGAAACGTTAAGCGTGGGGACCCTACGGGTTCGAGAACTATGTAGACATGACCGAGACACGTCTCCGGTCAATAACCAATAGCGGAACCTGGATTCTCATATTGGCTCCCACATATTCTATGAAGATCTTTATCGGTCAGACCGCATAACAACATACGTTGTTCCCTCTGTCATCGGTATGTTACTTGCCCGAGATTCGATCGTCGGTATCTCAATACCTAGTTCAATCTCGTTACCAGCAAGTCTCTTTACTCGTTCCGTAATACATCATCCCGCAACTAACTCATTAGTTCCAATGCTTGCAAGGCTTAAGTGATGTGCATTACCGAGTGGGCCCAGTGTCGTGGTATTCTCACGGGGGAGGGGTGTGAGTCGACAGATGCCACAAGGGCTTTGTGTGAGGGTAAGACTGCTGCTGATAGGACCGGGAGCGGGTAAGCGAGTAGCATGCGCTAGTTTACCCAGGTTCGGGGCTCTCCGGAGAGATAATACCCCTACTCCTGCATGTCTGAGCATATATATCTGGGGTGTACATCGGGCAGTACAAAGTGCTCCTAGAGCTGTATCTGGGGGTAGTACCATGGGCGTCTGGCCCCATATATGCATGCACAAAGCATGCTCTAGTGGCCGGCCATGAGCATGGCCGTATGTGTGCTTGGGCAAGCTTGCCCGTGGGAATGGATGGATGGCTAGCTAGCTCTCTTGCTAGCTAGCTTGCTTGTGTGAGTATGTACGTGAGTCCATCCATGGATGGATGGATGTGTGTCTCCTTTTATAGGAGAGGGTAGCTTTGTATCTAAGCTATGTGGAGGTATGGGAGCAAGGCATGCTGCATGTCATGCTTGTCCCCTAGGTCACTTCATGAATAGTGTCAGGGGACAAGTGACACTATACATGCTGGTGTTGCGGTACAGTTGTCTTGTCCGCGGTATGGCCGTCTCGTCGGGGTCTTGTCGATGCCGGGTCGGACTGCAGTCGGCAGCCGACTAGTCGGTGCAGTCGGTCAGCTGGCAGCCGGCCGGGTGGAGCAGTCGGACGGGGAGCCGGCAGGAGCGGCCGGGCAGTCGGACTGAGGGGCTTTGCTAGCCCCGATGTCTTGAAATATTGTCTCGCCGTCTTCGGGATACCCGTGTCCAATTACTCCGACACCCAGAGATACCTCTCCGACAATCGGAGTGACAAATCCTAATCTTGAAATACGCCAACCCAACAAGTACCTTCGGAGACACCTGTAGAGCACCTTTATAATCACCCAGTTACGTTGTGACGTTTGGTAGCACACAAAGTGTTCCTCTGGTAAACGGGAGTTGCATAATCTCATAGTCATAGGAACATGTATAAGTCATGAAGAAAGCAATAGCAACATACTAAACGATCGAGTGCTAAGCTAACGGAATGGGTCAAGTCAATCACATCATTCTCCTAATGATGTGATCCCGTTAATCAAATGACAACTCATGTCTATGGCTAGGAAACATAACCATCTTTGATCAACGAGCTAGTCAAGTAGAGGCATACTAGTGACACTCTGTTTGTCTATGTATTCACACAAGTATTATGTTTCCGGTTAATACAATTCTAGCATGAATAATAAACATTTATCATGATATAAGGAAATAAATAATAACTTTATTATTGCCTCTAGGGCATATTTCCTTCAGTCTCCCACTTGCACTAGAGTCAATAATCTGGATTACACAGTAATGATTCTAACACCCATGGAGCCTTGGTGCTGATCATGTTTTGCTCGTGGATGAGGCTTAGTCAACGGGTCTGCAACATTCAGATCCGTATGTATCTTGCAAATTTCTATGTCTCCCACCTGGACTAAATCCCGGATGGAATTGAAGCGTCTCTTGATGTGCTTGGTTCTCTTGTGAAATCTGGATTCCTTCGCCAAGGCAATTGCACCAGTATTGTCACAAAAGATTTTCATTGGACCCGATGCACTAGGTATGACACCTAGATCGGATATGAACTCCTTCATCCAGACTCCTTCATTTGTTGCTTCCGAAGCAGCTATGTACTCCGCTTCACATGTAGATCCCGCCACGACGCTTTGTTTAGAACTGCACCAACTGACAGCTCCACCGTTCAATGTAAACACGTATCCGGTTTGCGATTTAGAATCGTCTGGATCAGTGTCAAAGCTTGCATCAACGTAACCATTTACGATGAGCTCTTTGTCACCTCCATAAACGAGAAACATATCCTTAGTCCTTTTCAGGTATTTCAGGATGTTCTTGACCGCTGTCCAGTGATCCACTCCTGGATTACTTTGGTACCTCCCTGCTAAACTTATAGCAAGGCACACATCAGGTCTGGTATACAACATTGCATACATGATAGAGCCTATGGCTGAAGCATAGGGAACATCTTTCATCTTCTCTCTATCTTCTACAGTGGTCGGGCATTGAGTCTTACTCAACTTCACACCTTGTAACACAGGCAATAACCCTTTCTTTGCTTGATCCATTTTGAACTTCTTCAAAACTTTGTCAAGGTATGTGCTTTGTGAAAGTCCAATTAAGCGTCTTGATCTATCTCTATAGATCTTGATGCCCAATATATACGCAGCTTCACCGAGGTCTTTCATTGAAAAACTCTTATTCAAGTATCCCTTTATGCTATTCAGAAATTCTATATCATTTCCAATCAGCAATATGTCATCCACATATAATATTAGAAATGCTACAGAGCTCCCACTCACTTTCTTGTAAATACAGGCTTCTCCAAAAGTCTGTACAAAACCAAATGCTTTGATCACACTATCAAAGCGTTTATTCCAACTCCGAGAGGCTTGCACCAGTCCATAAATAGATCGCTGGAGCTTGCACACTTTGTTAGCTCCCTTTGGAACGACAAAACCTTCCGGTTGCATCATATACAACTCTTCTTCCAGAAATCCATTCAGGAATGCAGTTTTGACATCCATTTGCCAAATTTCATAATCATAAAATGCGGCAATTGCTAACATGATTCGGACAGACTTAAGCATCGCTATGGGTGAGAAGGTCTCATCGTAGTCAACCCCTTGAACTTGTCGAAAACCTTTTGCAACAAGTCGAGCTTTATAGACAGTAACATTACCGTCAGTGTCAGTCTTCTTCTTGAAGATCCATTTATTCTCAATTTCTTGCCGATCATCGGGCTAGTCAACCAAAGTCCACACTTTGTTCTCATACATGGATCTAATCTCAGATTTCATGGCCTCAAGCCATTTCGCGGAATCTGGGCTCACCATCGCTTCTTCATAGTTCGTAGGTTTGTCATGGTCTAGTAGCATAACCTCCAGAACAAGATTACCGTACCACTCTGGTGCGGATCTTACTCTGGTTGACCTACGAGGTTCAGTAACAACTTGATCTGAAGTTCCATGATCATCATCATTAACTTCCTCACTAATTGGTGTAGGCGTCGAAACCGGTTTCTGCGATGAACTACTTTCCAATAAGGGAGCAGGTACAATTACCTCATCAAGTTCTACTTTCCTCCCACTCACTTCTTTCGAGGGAAACTCCTTCTCCAGAAAGATTCCGAATTTAGCAACAAAAGTCTTGCCTTCGGATTTGTGATAGAAGGTGTACCCAACAGTCTCCTTTGGGTATCCTATGAAGACACATTTCTCCGATTTGGGTTCGTGCTTATCAGGTTGAAGCTTTTTCACATAAGCATCGCAGCCCCAAACTTTAAGAAACGACAACTTTGGTTTCTTGCCAAACCACAGTTCATAAGGCGTCGTCTCAACGGATTTTGATGGTGCCCTATTTAATGTGAATGCGGCCGTCTCTAAAGCATAACCCCAAAACAATAGCGGTAAATCAGTAAGAGACATCATAGATCGCACCATATCTAGTAGTGTACGATTACGACATTCGGACACACCATTATGCTGTGGTGTTCCGGGTGGCGTGAGTTGCGAAACTATTGTTTCAAATGAAGACCAAACTCATAACTCAAATATTCTCCTCCACGATCAGATCGTAGAAACTTTATTTTCTTGTTACAATGATTTTCAACTTCACTCTGAAATTCTTTGAACTTTTCAAATGTTTCAGACTTATGTTTCATTAAGTAGATATACCCATATCTGCTTAAATCATCTGTGAAGGTGAGAAAATAATGATATCCGCCACGAGCCTCAACATTCATCAGACCACATACATCTGTATGTATGATTTCCAACAAATCTATTGCTCTCTCCATAGTTCCGGAGAACGGTGTTTTAGTCATCTTGCCCATGAGGCACGGTTCGCAAGTACCAAGTGATTCATAATCAAGTTGTTCCAAAAGTCCATTAGTATGGAGTTTCTTCATGCGCTTTACACCGATATGACCTAAACGGCAGTGCCACAAATAAGTTGCACTATCATTATCAACTCTGCATCTTTTGGCTCAATATTATGAATATGTGTATCACTACTATCGAGATTCAACAAAAACAGACCACTCTTCAAGGGTGCATGACCATAAAAGATATTATTCATATAAATAGAACAACCATTATTCTCTGATTTAAATGAATAACCGTCTCGCATCAAACAAGATCCAGATATAATGTTTCATGCTTAACGCTGGCACCAAATTACAATTATTTAGGTCTAAAACTAATCCCGAAGGTAGATGTAGAGGTAGTGTGCCGACCGCGATCACATCAACTTTGGAACCATTTCCCACGCGCATCGTCACCTCGTCCTTAGCCAATCTTCGCTTAATCCGTAGCCCCTGTTTCGAGTTGCAAATATTAGCAACAGAACCAGTATCAAATACCCAGGTGCTACTGCGAGCATTAGTAAGGTACACATCAATAACATGTATATCACATATACCTTTGTTCACCTTGCCATCCTTCTTATCCTCCAAACACTTGGGGCAGTTCCGCTTCCAGTGACCAGTCTGCTTGCAGTAGAAGCACTCAGTCTCAGGCTTAGGTCCAGACTTGGGTTTCTTCTCCTGAGCAGCAACTTGCTTGCTGTTCTTCTTCAAGTTCCCCTTCTTTTTCCCTTTGCCCTTTTTCTTGAAACTGGTGGTCTTATTGACCATCAACACTTGATGCTCCTTTTTGATTTCTACCTCCGCAACCTTTAGCATTGCGAAGAGCTCGGGAATTGTCTTATCCATCCCTTGCATGTTATAGTTCATCACGAAGCTCTTGTAGCTTGGTGGCAGTGATTGGAGAATTCTGTCAATGACGCTATCATCTGGAAGATTAACTCCCAGTTGAATCAAGTGATTATTATACCCAGACATTTTGAGTATATGCTCACTGACAGAACTATTCTCCTCCATCTTGCAGCTGTAGAACTTATTGGAGACTTCATATCTCTCAATCCGGGCATTTGCTTGAAATATTAACTTCAACTCCTGGAACATCTCATATGCTCCATGACGTTCAAAACGTCGTTGAAGTCCCGGTTCTAAGCCGTAAAGCATGGCACATTGAACTATCGAGTAGTCATCAGCTTTGCTCTGCCAGACGTTCTTAACGTCGTCCGTTGCATCAGCAGCAGGCCTGGCACCCAGCGGTGCTTCCAGGACGTAATTCTTCTGTGCAGTAATGAGGATAATCCTCAAGTTACGGACCCAGTCCGTGTAATTGCTACCATCATCTTTCAACTTTGCTTTCTCAAGGAACGCATTAAAATTCAACGGAATAATAGCACGGGCCATCTATCTACAATCAACATAGACAAGCAAGATACTATCAGGTACTAAGTTCATGATAAATTTAAGTTCAATTAATCATATTACTTAAGAACTCCCACTTAGATAGACATCCATCTAATCCTCTAAGTGATCCCGTGATCCATATCAACTAAACCATGTCCGATCATCACGTGAGATGGAGTAGTTTCAACGGTGAACATCACTATGTTGATCATATCTACTATATGATTCACGCTCAACCTTTCGGTCTCCGTGTTCCGAGGCCATATCTGTTATATGCTAGGCTCGTCAAGCTTAACGTGAGTATTCCGCGTGTGCAACTGTTTTGCACCCGTTGTATTTGAACGTAGAGCCTATCACACCCGATCATCACGTGGTGTCTCAGCACGAAGAACTTTTGCAACGATGCATACTCAGGGAGAACACTTATACTTTGATAATTAGTGAGGGATCATCTTATAATGCTACCGTCAATCAAAGCAAGATAAGATGCATAAAAGATAAACATCACATGCAATCAATATAAGTGATATGATATGGCCATCATCATCTTGTCACTACAGGAAACAGCTATTTTGCCGTCTGCCATGGCGGACGGCAAAGGCCTTTGCCGTCAGCCGCGGACGGCAAAAGGCTCCGGCAAAGTAGGCTACGGTAAACAGGTCCTTTGTCGTCTGCTTTTTATGGCGGACGGCAAAGAGTCCTTTGCCTACAGCGGCGGACGGCAAAGAGGGCGGACGGCAAAAATACTGGACGTCCGCCAGCGTTAGTCCGTTAGGCGGCTAACGGTGGCCTTTGCCGTCGGCCAGCGGACGGCAAATTTGAGCGCCTCTTTGCCGTCCGCCAGTTGACGTCAGCAATGCGTCAGCGCCCGCTGTTTTTTGCCGTCTGCCACGGCGGACGGCAAAGGCAAAGTCTTTGCCGTCAGCTTAGCTTTGCCGTCCGCCACGGTAGGCAAATTTGCCAAATGGTCCATCCCTCAGGAAGCACAGGTGGGCGCCACGTGCCCCCTTTGCCGTCTGCCGCCTATGGCTAAGGTGTCTTTGCCGTCCGCGGCGGACGGCAAAGAGCCTGCACTGCCTCTTTTTATTCTGTTTTTCTTATATCCAACAATTATCACAGGAAATATATCACAGCAAATATATCACAGGAGCCAGCACATATATATCCAACATAATAAATATCCAGCACATATATATCCATACATACATAGTAGGTTGCACATAGTTCCATCGATCCATACATATTACAATATGCAAAGTTTCATCATAGCAATCTAGTTTCATCATAGCAAGCGAGCAGAATACAAGAAGTGCATCAAAGGAAAAAACAAGCAATCCATCATAGAAAGCTGGCTTCCGTGAAGTGAACGAAACCTGCAAAATGACAAATAAGAAAGTTAGAAAAAGAAGACTAGAAGAAGAATTAGACTAGAAGAAAAAGAATAGAAGAAGAAGAAGAAGACTAGAAGAAGAAGTATATGCCATTTATTAGCTAACTTAGGTGAACTGGATCATTTATGAGCTAAATTAGTTGAAATGGATCGTTTATGAGCTAACTTAGGTGAAATGGATCGTTTATTAGCTAACCTAGGTGAAATGGATCGTTTATGAGCTATCTTAGGTCAAATGGATCGTTTATGAGCTAAGTTAGGTGAAATGGATCGTTTATGAGCTAACCTAGGTGAAATGGATTGTTTATGAGCTAACCTAGGTGAAATGGGTCGTTTATGAGCTAACCTAGGTGAAATGGATCGTTTATGAGCTAACCTAGGTGAAATGGGTCGTTTATGAGCTAACCTAGGTGAAATGGGTCGTTTATGAGTTAACCTAGGTGAAATGGGTCGTTTATGAGCTAATTATGCAATTTTTGACAAAATGGATGGTTTATGAGGTCAGTAAGCTTATTAAGTCATTTTGGAGGGAAAGAAGCTAACTCTAGGTCATTATGGTAAGCATATTGGAGGAAATAAAGCTAAGTCTAGGTCTTTATGCATTTGTTAAGCAAAACACTAGAGAAACTTACCGTGATCGGGGAGGTGTAGGAGCGGGGTGGCTAGTGCCGCTACCTGGAGAAGGATCCTGCGATGCGTTTCTGGAGTTAAGCTGCACCAAAGATCATTTCCAATGTCTCGTTAGCATTACGACACTCAAATGTTAAGACTAGCAAGTAATGTCCATTCAAATTAAACTCACCGTGCTCCCAGGAGCAATCACTGGCATCGGCGGAGCGGGCTGACCGGACTTCTCGCACACAGACTGCACATTTGGTTTTCAGAACAGAGTCATACTAGTTAGTAATGAGACTCAAATGTTAAGACTAGCAAGTAATCTGCAGAAGAAACTTACCACAAGGAGCTCGTACATGGCCCTTGCCTGCATCTCATTCCATGCCCTCTCCTCCTCCATCATCTTTCTCGTCCTCTCCTCCATCTCCCGCTGCCTCTCCGCCGCCTCCGCCAGAAGTTTCTCCGTTCTATCTCTCTCAGTCTGTATAGCAGCCTGCAACACCAGTCACATGACCATTTGTAATCATTGATGGAAGCGCACACAATGTAATGGAGAAAGATAACTGAGTACGTATCACTAACCTTGATGGCGAGTTGCACTGGCCGTTCACGAGGCCTTATCTCAGGAGCGGAGCTCGACTGGCGCGCCTTGATCTCCGGGAGAGTGCTAGGACAACGGATAAGTCCATCTCCAATGGCTATGGAGCCATGGGACCTCCCGCCACCAGATATCATCACCAGCTCTGGATCAATGGGACCCTGGCTCGGGTTAAAGTCCTCCCCTTTCCTCGCCTTCCCCTCATCTCTATATCTCACGAGCTTGTTGTGGGAGGAGATGTTGGTGAAGTTGTTTGCATCATCGAGGTCAGACTGAGAGAAAGCCTTGACTTTCTTGAAAGAGCCAGTGTGGGCCATGGCATACAGGTCGTACACCTCTGGCACCTTATCCACCTTATTGTAGCGTGCCTGAAAGAGAGAAACAATGAAAATTAGTAATTAAAGGGCTCAAGCTAGCATGATGAATGAATTGCATGAATCATGAAGCAAACCACATACCCAGTTGCGCCCGAACTGATATAAGTTGGAGTTGCCTTGATGGTGTGGCACACCTTCCATTTGGGCACGTTTGTCCTTGGCCTCGTTGTGGAGGGCTAGCCATTCTTTTGAGCACCACTCATTGACCAACACCTCCCAACAATCCATCCGATCCGCACACCATCTCGGAGGCGCCTAAGTTAGCAAATAGAAACTTGAGCGCTACGGCTAAGAATTACTAAATGAAGGAACTTAAGTAGAAGGCCTTAAGAATTACCTTCATGTACTGCTCCTTACTCAGGAACTTATCGCGGCACGCCGGCTTGGTCTTCTTGATACCACGCAAGGCGTAGTAGTCTCGAACAGCCTGCACCCGAGCCTCGTGCCGTAAGTTCTGGAGTAGGCGCTTGCAGACGTTCTGGATAACATTTGCCGCGTCCTCCTCGTATCCCTCCTCACACCTGTAGAATGTCTGCAATCAAATGAGACAATATTGATTAGTACAATTAATAACTAGCTAGTTGAAGATTTTGAAATGTGTAAAGGAGAAATTACCCAGAACATCCTAATCACCATGTCTGCCCTCGTGTCGCACACGACACCGTCGATAATGACATCCGGCGGGGCCGGGCAGCCACGTAGTGCTCCCAGCTCAACCCAAGCTCTGGAAGCCGACCCTCACCAGGCAACGTGACAAACCCCGGGAAGTTTTGCCGGCAAAGAACTCCAAGGACGGAGTTGGGCCGGCGGACACTATGATGGTGGTCCCAACCCCTGCAGCATGACAAGGCCAACGCATTAGTTATTTGAAGAAACGTGAATGCAGAAGGTACAAAAATATTCAATGCACTTACGTACCTCTCCCCATCAGGGAAGATCAACCACCTCTGCTCGCGGGTCGCCGGCACGGACGGGAGCCGTGTAGCACCACGCTGGTAGACGGTGCCACCCTCCTCCTCAAGATCAGTCGGCTCCCCGCCATCATCAGCATGGCCACTCGGCTCCTCGGGCTGATCCGGCCAAGTACCCCATCCGGACGTGTGCTCCTCCGGGGTCTCGTGGGCTGAACTCTCGTGGGCCAAAGGCCAGTCAACCCGAGGCTCGTGGGCCCAAGACCCGTGGACCGGAGGCTCGTGGACCGGAGTCCGTGTAGCCTCCTCCTCGGACGAGTCCACCCTAGCAGTCACGTGCTTGGGTGAAACAGCTGGGGGTGGCGGCGAGGAAGGCGCCGTAGCAGTCACCCTACCTCCTCTCCCGCGACCACGTGCCCCACCTCCTCTCTTCCTACCTCGTCCCCTGCTGGGCACCGCGGTCGACGAAGAAGGGCCCGGCGGTGTGGACATACTGTCCAGCAACGCTCGGCGGAGAGGTGCGTCTGGAATCGAAGACCTCAGACCACGCGCCGACGAAGAAGGGGCCTTGGCGCGCTCCCGACCAGCGCCCACCATCTTTCAACACCTGCCATGACAAACAGTAAACGAAATTAGTACAACATAAAAAAAAGACCGACATGAATAATAATATGTGTATCACTTAAGTGTATCATCATCAAGTACAACATTACAAAATTTAATACCTGACACTACTAATAATCTCGATCAGTATCATCAATAAATGCATAATCATCATCATCACTATAATCAATGACGGGCTCATAGGGTTCAGTGGCATCAACATGTGCAAGGCCACCTTGACGTAATCGGTCAAGCAATGACAGGTCATCCGCAGCAGTAACCTCTTCTTGTTCCGGCTCTTCTTGTTCCTCCTCTGGGGTGATGTCGGATTCACTGTCGCTGTCTACTTCAATGTTTTGGGGTGAAGTATAGCGGTTCTTGAAACGCTTTTTGGAAAGACGTGTCTCTTGGAAGAATTCTCCTTCATATGTGTCTGGGTTAATGTGAGGTTCATAATCCTCTTCCTTTGGTGGAGATAGTCTAGCACGTGGCGGCACTTCATAAACGACATCCCAACCTTTCAGATTTGGATTAGTTTGGCAGGCCCACGGTAGATAGAATACTTGGGTCGCCTGTTGAGCCGTAATATAGACATCAGGAACATCTAAATGGGTGCTTTGGTTGATTTCAACTAGCCCTATATGTTCATGAGTCCTTCTAGTCTCCTTCGGCTGAAACTAATAACATTTGAAGACTACGACATTCGGTGGGTTTTCACCATAGAATAGAAGTTCATAAATTGCTTCAACTCTCCCATAATACTCGGTACCTCCTTCGCCGATAGCAGATACACAACAATTTGTAGACTTTCGGTCGGCCATAGATAGCTCTTTGCCATAGGTACGAAAGCGATACCCGTTGATGTCGTATTTGTCAAATGAACGGACCTTATAGTCAAAACCATTAGCGACTTGTCTCAATTCGGCGTCCATAGACTCTGAATTAGCCTACAAGTTTAATATGAAAGGATTGTTGCATTACGCACAAATTAGCGAATGAAACCGGGATAGCCGCCTACAAATTAGCCTACAAGTCTAATAGAAATTACCGTTTGTTTGAACCAAGAGATGAAACCGGGATAGCCGCCTCCTTGCTTTGCAAGAAGCTCATACTCTTCGACAGAATCCTTTTGGATCACCACTCCATACGAGAATAAGGCGACGTATCGACTATATGAAATATCCAGGAATAAGAGCAGTTCGAAGGAAATAGAAGTTGCGAAACTATGTACCAAGAACTTACTCGATGTACGGTTGCACTTCTATCAGGTTGTTGAAGATATACAACGAAATGGTCCGCCATTGTTCGTTATCCAAAGATACTGGATTTGAAACACTGGCTGGTGCGAGATTCCCTTTGAATAGGCTGAGGTTGGATCCACCCTTTTTAGGGTCGTCAGCATTGTACCGAGGCTTCGGATTATGCAAATGACGATTTTTGGCTTCGTAGTGTGCTGTCACGAAGTTTGCCGCCTCCTCAGTGATGAATGCCTCAGCCATCGATGCTTCAATTCTACGTTTATTTTTACATTTTTGTCGAAGCTTCTTCTGCATCCTCTCAGTTGGGTAGCACCAACGATTTTGCACGGGCCCCCCCAATCTTGCCTCGGTCGGGAGATGCAAAATCAAATGTTGCATTGGATTAAAGAAGCCCGGTGGAAAGATCTTCTCTAACTTGCAGATCAACTCCGGCGCCAACTCTTCCATTTCTTCTAGCACGCCAGGCGATAGTTCTTTCGCACAAAGAACACGGAAGAAATAGCTGAGTTCTGCCAATACTAGCCATTCATCCTCAGGGATGAAGCCACGCAACATCACCGGCATTACCCGCTCAATCCATATGTGCCAATCATGACTCTTGAGACCAAATATCTTCAATTTATCAAGACTGGCTCCCCTCTGTAGATTCGCTGCATACCCATCGGGGAACATCAACTGCATTTTCACCCACAAGATAATTTCCCTCATAGCTGGCCTTCCAAGATTGAACCATGCCTTTGGCTTCGTCCAGTTCTGCTTTCCTTTCGGTTCTTTCATGTTTTGTAACGGCCTATCACATAGCGCCTCCAGATCGACTCTAGCCTTAGTATTATCCTTTGACTTCCCATCTATGCCGAACAATGTACCAAAAAGTGCCTCGGCGATATTCTTCTCAGTGTGCATCACGTCGATGTTGTGTGGGCAAAGGAGGTCTTTGAAGTAAGGCAGATCCCATAAGCATGTTTTGTGAGTCCAGGTGTGCTTAGAATTATACCCCTTGAAGTACCCTGGACGCTCTGGATCTGGCTCGAGAGCGTTTAACTGATCCAGGGTCTGTTGGCCTGTCAATGCAGGTGGTGCAGAGTTTTTGACAACTCTACCTCTGATGAAGTTCTTCTTGTCTTTCCTGAACTTATGGCGAGGATTCAGGAACTGTCTATGCATGTCGAAGCAAAAAAACTTGCGACCGGCCTGAAGCCAACGAAACTCAAGAGCTCCCTTGCATGTGGGGCACGGGAACCTTCCATGCACACACCAGCCAACGAATAGCGCATACGCCGGCAAGTCATGCGTCGAGTACATGTACCAGACACGCATTATGAAGTTCCGTTTGTTATAGGCATCGTATGTCTTGAACCCATTATCCCAGGCTTCTTGCAATTCGTCCTTAAGCGGTTGCATGTACACATTCATATTTTCCCCCGGATAGTTGGGCCCTAGAATTATCAACGTCAGGAAAATGTTCTTTCTTTGCATAATCTGTCCGGGGGGGAGATTGAGTGGAAAGACAAATACGGGCCAACAACTGTATTGGGCTGCCGTCATACCAAACACACTGAACCCATCCGTGCTGATGCCGACTCGAGGATGCCTCGGATCTGCCGCTTTGTCACCATGTAATTCATCAAACTTTTTCCACGCAACACCATCCGATGTGTGTACAATCATCAGATTCCCATCTGCATCTAGTTCGGTTCTTTTGCCCGTTTTGTGCCATGTCATCTGTCTGGCCGTCTCTTCGACCATGAAAAGACGTTGAAGTCTTGGTACGATTGGCATATACCGAAGAACACTAACGGGGATTTTGGTCTATGTCTTCTCACCCATACCGTTGTCTACCACAACATACCTGGAAGACTTGCAAATGGGACAATAGTTCAAGTCCGCATAGTCAAGCCTAAACAAGACACATCCTTTCTCACAGGCATGTATCTTATCATAGGGCATCTTCAGTGCACGGAGGATTTTGTCCGACTGGTACAGGTTTGCAAGCATTACATGGCCTTTGGGTAGAAAGCGTCCAAATACTGTCATCATTGCATCGTAGCATTCTCTGCCCAAGTTGAACTGAGCCTTCAGAGCCATTACTTGTGAGATGGCATCCAACTGACAAAGCTCAGTGTGCTCATGGAGCGGACGTTTTGAAGACTCCAACATTTCATTGAAGGCCTTTGCAGATTCCTCCATCTCCTCGTCCGAATCCCGAGCATCATCAAAGTCTTGCACCATGTTTTCCATCCTAGTACCATGCTCGTCGGTGCGACGACGATCCACCTTAGCTCGGTCACGTTGGGCAGACTCACCATGAAATGTCCACACCGTATAATCGGGCGTAAAACCACTCTTCTGCAGGTGTTTGCCCATTTCAGCCTCTGTCCTCTTTTCCCAATTGCCGCACCGTAAACAGGGGCACCAGGTTTTCCTCTGGCCATTTGCAAATGCGGCTCGCACAAACCCCTTGGTTTTTGTGAACCATTCAGTGCTCCATTTGTTCTGACCAGTGTGACCGGTGTACATCCACGCACGATCACTCATCTTGACTTTCAGAGCTACTAGACACACAACAAATATATATATATATATAATTTTCACCATGTATATATTCATCAGTTGATCTACTTTGTCAATTTTATTACGTCCATGCAACCTACACTCTAATAGGTAATGATAGGTCCTAATCCCACCCGAGTATGTTTAGATTGGGTTCATTTTCCCATGCTATGCTCCGGATCCTACGCAAAATTTCGGCAGCACCTCCCCGCTGTTCGCCTGATACACGTCTCTGCAATAAACAGAGAGGATGTGTACCCGGAGAACAACAGGGGAGGCACTGACGAAATTTATGCGTCGGATCCGGAGCAAAGCATATGGGAAAACGAACCCAATCTAAACATACTCGGGCTGTCCATGGATAGCGTTGGACAATTCGAAAGAATCAAGGTTATAAATATGCAAATGCATGCATATTTATAACTATGACGCTTTCGAACGGGAGACACATATTGGTTACGCATACTGATGATTCAAGACACATATATAGCTAGCTATCAAGTTTCATCGGAATAGATCAAATAATTAATGGGGGAGGAGGACATGTCATTTGTGCTCACCCACGAACGAAGGGGCAGAGCTCGTCAAACGCACGGCGAGGTCGTCGAACACCAAACCTCGCAGCGATGAAACAACTGCACATTTAAAACTACCCGATCAACACAATTATATATGATGTTTTTCATAACAAAATCGAAAAATATATGACCTAACTAATAATTCACAAATATATGACCCCGTCGGCCTCTGGAAGGCCAAAGAACACCTTTTCGGGAGGTGTCGGGGGTCGGGGTGTCGTGTCGGTGTCGGGGTGCCGTGTCGGGGTCGAGGTCTCGGGGTCGGGGTGTCGGGTCGGGGTCGGGGTGCCGTGTCGGTGTCGGGGTCGGGGTGTCGGGTCAGGCTCGGGGTCGGGGTGTCGGGGTCGGGGTCGGGGTCGGGGTCGGGGTCGGGGTCTCGGGGTCGGGTTGTCGGGGGTGTCGTGTCGGGGGTCGGGGTGTCGTGTCGGGGTCGGGGTGCTGTTTCGGGGTCGGGGGGTCGGGGTGTCGTGTCGGGGTCAGGGGGTTAGGGGGTCGGGTGTCGGGGTGGAGTCGGGGTCGGGTGTCGGGGTTGGGGGGTCAGGGGGTCTTCTCATTCTTCTACTACTTCTACTTCTTCTCATTCTTCTACTTCTTCTCATCCCCCATCTTCTACTTCTTTTCTTCTTCTTCTTCTTCTTCTTCTTCTTCTTCTTCTTCTTCTTCTTCTTCTTCTTCTTCTTCTTCTTTCTCCTCCTCCTCCTCCTCCTCCTCTTCTTCTTCTTCTTCTTCCCCCTTCTACTTATTCTACTTTTCGTCTTCTTTTTTCATCTTTTTTCACTTCCTTTAATTATGACTATTTAACTAAAAACTAACACTAGTCTAATATAATCCAATCTAATTAATCTAATCTAGCTAACTATATAACCTAAACCTAAACTAAAAACCTTATCTAAACAGAAAAGAAAAACAAAAAAACAGAAAAAAAAATAGGACACAGGGGGGCGGCAGGGGCTCACCGTGGGGGGCGGCGACGGGTCGGGGAGGGGGCGGCGACGGGGCGGCAGCAAGGCGACGCAGCGATGGGGAGGGGAGGGGCAGCGATGGGCGGCGCTCCTCGGGGGGCGGTCGACCCGCGGCTGCAGCGGCAGCGGCGGTTGGTCGGGCGTCGGGGGCGGAGACGGGCGCGGCGGTACGGGGCTTGGACGGCCGCGGCGCGGCTGGCCGACGTGGAAGGAGTGGCGGGGCCGCGATGGAGGTTGGGGAGGGGTGCGGGGCGACGGGGAGGCTGGCTACACCGGCGGCGGCGGCGGCACGGGCTGGTGTGGGCGGGGCGATGTGGAAGAGGCGGCGAGGGTGCGGTGGAGGTCGAGGCGGCGAGGGTGCGGTGGAGGTCGGGCCGGGGCGGCGGGGGGGGCGGGGCCGGGGCGGGGCGGGCGGCGGCGGGGTGGGAGGAGAGAACGGCGAGGAGAGAAGAAGTGAGTAACGGGCGGGGGGGTACGGCCGTTAGGTAGTGCCCTCTTTGCCGTCCGCCTATCTTTGCCGTCCGCCCTTTTTGCCTCTTTGCCGTCTGCTGGCGGATGGCAAAGAGGTGGGCCGTTAGGTTTTTTATAAACGGGCGGGGGGTGGGGGCCACCTCACTCTTTGCCGTCCGCCAGCGGATGGCAAAGATTCTTTGCCGTCTGCTGGCTGACGGCAAAGAGCTCGCAGATGGCAAAGAGCTTCTTTGCCGTCTGCCGTTTCTTTGCCGTCTGCTTTTGGGTAGCTGATGGCAAAGAGCTTCTTTGCCGTCAGCTAGCAGACGGCAAAGAGCCGGCAGATGGCAAATTAGCTGATTCCAGTAGTGTGTGCTTGTGATCTCCATCTCCGAAGCACCATCATGATCACCATCGTCACCGGCGCGACACCTTGATCTTCATCGTAGTATCGTTGTTGTCTGGCCAATCTTATGCTTCTACGACTATCGCTACCGCTTAGTCATAAAGTAAAGAATTACAGGGCGATTGCATTGCATACAATAAAGCGACAACCATATGGCTCCTACCAGTTGCCGATAACTCGGTTACAAAACATGATCATCTCATACAATAAAATTTAGCATCATGTATTGACCATATCACATCACAACATGCCCTGCAAAAATAAGTTAGACATCCTCTACTTTGTTGTTGCAAATTTTACGTGGCTGCTACGGGCTTAGCAAGAACCGTTCTTACCTACGCATCAAAACCACAACGATAGTTTGTCAAGTTGGTGCTGTTTTAATCTTCGCAAGGACCGGGCGTAGCCACACTCGGTTTAACTAAAAGTTGGAGAAACTGACACCCGCCAGCCACCTGTGTGCAAAGCACGTCGGTAGAACCAGTCTCGCGTAAGCGTACGCGTAATGTCGGTCCGGGCCACTTCATCCAACAATACCGCCGAACCAAAGTATGACATGCTGGTAAGCAGTATGACTTATATCGCCCACAACTCACTTGTGTTCTACTCGTGCATATAACATCAACGCATAAAACCAGGCTCAGATGCCACTGTTGGGGAACGTAGTAATTTCAAAAAAAATCCTACGCACACGCAAGATCATGGTGATGCATAGCAACGAGAGGGGAGAGTGTTGTCCACGTACCCTCGTAGACCAAAAGCGGAAGCGTTAGCACAACGCGGTTGATGTAGTCGTACGTCTTCATGCTCTGACCGATCAAGTACCGAACGCACGGCACCTCCGAGTTCAGCACACGTTCAGCCCGATGACGTCCCTCGAACTCCGATCCAGCCGAGTGTTGAGGGAGAGTTTCGTCAGCACGACGGCGTGGTGACGATGATGATGTTCTACCGACACAGGGCTTCGCCTAAGCACCGCTACAACATTATCGAGGTGGACTATGGTGGAAGGGGGCACCGCACACGGCTAAAAGATCAAGCGATCAATTGTTGTGTCTCTAGGGTGCCCCCTACCCCCGTATATAAAGGAGCAAGGGGGGAGGTGCGGCCGGCCAGGAGGGGCGCGCCAGGTGGAGTCCTACTCCCACCGGGAGTAGGACTCCCTCCCTTTTCCTAGTTGGATTAGGAGTGGAGGGGAAAGAGGAGGGAGAGAGGAAGGAAAGGGGGGGCGATGCCCCCCTCTCCTTGTCCTATTCGGACTAGGGGGAGGGGCGCGCGGCCCTGCCCTAGCCGCCTCTCCTCTTCTCCACAAAGGCCCACTATGGCCCATTAAGCCCCCGGGGGGTTCCGGTAACCCCTCGGTACTCCGGTAAAATCCCGATTTCACCCGGAACACTTCCGATATCCAAATATAGGCTTCCAATATATCAATCTTCATGTCTCGGCCATTTCGAGACTCCTCTTCATGTCCGTGATCACATCTGGGACTCCGAACAACCTTCGGTACATCAAAACATATAAACTCATAATATAACTGTCATCGAAACGTTAAGCGTGCGGACCCTACGGGTTCGAGAACTATGTAGACATGACCGAGACACGTCTCCGGTCAATAACCAATAGCGGAACCTGGATGCTCATATTAGCTCCCACATATTCTACGAAGATCTTTATCGGTCAGACCGCATAACAACATACGTTGTTCCCTTTGTCATCGGTATGTTACTTGCCCGAGATTCAATCGTCGGTATCTCAATACCTAGTTCAATCTCGTTACCGGCAAGTCTCTTTACTCGTTCCGTAATACATCATCCCGCAACTAACTCATTAGTTGCAATGCTTGCAAGGCTTAAGTGATGTGCATTACCGAGTGGGCCCAGAGATACCTCTCCGACAATCGGAGTGACAAATCCTAATCTCGAAATACGCCAACCCAACAAGTACCTTCGGAGACACCTGTAGAGCACCTTTATAATCACCCAGTTACGTTGTGACGTTTGGTAGCACACAAAGTGTTCCTCCGGTAAACGGGAGTTGCATAATCTCATATAGAAACATGTATAAGTCATGAAGAAAGCAATAGCAACATACTAAATGATCGAGTGCTAAGCTAACGGAATGGGTCAAGTCAATCACATCATTCTCCTAATGATGTGATCCCGTTAATCAAATGACAACTCATGTCTATGGCTAGGAAACATAACCATCTTTGATCAACGAGCTAGTCAAGTAGAGGCATACTAGTGACACTCTGTTTGTCTATGTATTCACACAAGTATTATGTTTCCAGTTAATACAATTCTAGCATGAATAATAAACATTTATCATGATATAAGGAAATAAATAATAATTTTATTATTGCCTCTATGGCATATTTCCTTCATTGCGGACTTGGGCTGACGTTACGGGGATAGTGTTGGATGGCCACCTCCCGTATCCGTGTTAGCGAACGCGTCCGCAAATGGACAGTGACTCCCGATTGAGGGGGGGGGGGGGCGTTGGAGATTCCCTTATCTTAAATTTTCCTCATAAATGTTTTGCAGAATGTTCATAATTTCCTTATGTTCATACATATATTGTACAACTTGGTGATAAATCCTAGACACACTTACGTTAGCCATTTGCTCGCTAGTATTGCAAGAACTTAAAATGCAACGTACATCACGATAGTTCAATCTTGTTGCATTGGAGATGTGTATATGTAAGCATTCTTTGAAGTGTTCAAATATTATAGCACAATTTGATGGTCGGGATCGCATCTGAAGACCGTGCCAATGTTCAAAACATTAGTTTCTTGTGAACCGTAGATAGAATGGACCACCTTGCATCCTCATGAGACTAATCTCTAAACACACCTACGTTAACTGCTAACTAGTAATGCAAGAGATAGAGATGCCACGTACCTCACGATAATTCATTGTTATCTCATTGGAGATGTGTCCATCTATTTGTTCTTCAAAACATTCAAATATTACACTACAATTTGGTGGTGAAGGTCAGATTTGAAGACCTTGTACCCAAAACGCCAGTTTATTTTAAACCGGGGGTAGAGAAAGGATCCCCCAGTGTCTGCATCAGACTAATCCCTAGACACAGTCATGTTAGTGGGTTGCTCGCTACAATTGCAAGAGATAGAGATGCCAGGTACCTCATGAAAATTCAATGTTGCCTCATTGGAGATGTGTCTATATAGTCCTTCGAAACATTCAAATATTATGGTGCAATTTGGGTGGTCAAGGTCACATTCGAAGACCTTTCCAAAGCCCAAAATGTTAGTTTCTTGTGAACTAGAGGTAGAATGGACCCCTAGGGTCTTCATGAGACTAATCACGACAATTCAATTTTACTCATTGGAGATGTGTCTATCTAGTCGTTCTTTAAAACATCCAAATATTATAGTACAATTTGGTGGTCAAGGTCACGTCGAAAGACCGTGGCAATGTCCAAACCGTTAGTTTGTGACCCAGAGGTAGAAAGGACCCCCTAGCGTCTCCATGAGACTATGCCCTAAACACACATACATTAGTGGTTTGCTCGCCAGTATTGCAAGATATAGAGATGCCATTTACCTCACGACAACTAAGTGTTGCCCCATTGGAGATGTGTCTACTCTTCGAAACGTTCAAATATTATAGTGCAATTTGGTGGTCAAGGTCACATTTGAAGACCTCGCCAATGTCCAAAATGCCAGTTTCTTGTAAACCGGAGGTAGAAAGGACCCCTAGCATCCACATGAGACTAATCCCTAGAAACACCAACGTTAGCGGTTTGCTTGCTAGTCTTGCAAGAGATAGAGATGCCACGTACCTCACGACAATTCAATGGTGCCTCATTAGAGATGTGTCTATCCAGTCGTTATTCGAAACGTCCAAATATTATAGTGCAATTTGGTGGTCAAGGTCACATCGATAGACCGCGCTAATGTCCAAAACGTCAGTTTCTTGTGACACAGAGGTAGAAAGGACCCCCTAGCGTCTGCATGAGACTAAGCCATAAACACATTTACGTTAGTGTTTGCTCGCCAGTATTGCAAGAGATAAAGATGGCAGTTACCTCACGATATTCAATGTTGCTGCATTGGAGTGTCTCTCCGGTCGTTCTTCAGAATGTTCAAATAGTATAGTACTATTTGGTGGTCAAGGTCACATTGAAAGACCTTGGCAATGACCAAAACATCAGTTTCTTGTGAACTGAAGGTAGAATTCACCCCCTGGCGTCCGCGTGAGACTAATCCCCAGACACACTTACGTTAGCGGTTTGCTCGCTAGTCTTGCAAGAGATAGAGATGACACATACCTCACGACAATTCAATGTTGCCTCATTGAAGGTGTGTCTATCTAGTCGTTCTTCGAAACGTTCAAGAGGACATGCGTCACTCAACTACCGAAGAAGAAATAGATAGAGCGGCCACGTTTTCCTCCTCGAGGTAGCGGTTCCCTTACGCAAAGTTGTAATGAAGGGTTGCATCACCAACCACGCAAAACCGGCAGCCCCGTGCGTGAACCATGGTGACTCTATTCTGCGGCATCAACCATGAGAGGAGTGGTTACTTGGGTCTCCACGAGTGTTTCTACATCTTTTTTCGGCTGTTGTCGCATGTAGAAAAGAGAATAAAAATTGTACACAATAGATTTGACAAAAGTTGAGCATTAAGTGGACTAGATCGGTTGATAGCGATGCGCAAGTGTTCACCGACAACAACATTTATTTTTATTCCCTTCACCGCTTCCATTTACTGACTTGTAAAATGGAAGAATAGGTTTTTAGTTTGATTATTGGTTAAACTACTCCAAGGTTTTTCTTCTGAAATACTATTGATGTTCTTTTCATTGAAAGAGAAACATTGATGTTCTACTCCCTCCATTTCAAAATAGATGACCCAACTTAGTATAAAGTTGAGTCATCTATTTTGAAACGGAGGAAGTAGTAGAGAACAAAACATTCACATTTTTGTAAAGAACAAAACCCCCTGCAATTTTGCTGTACCCAACCCGGCAGGTCGGCCCACGGTGAAGGGAGACACTAACCACCACCAACAGCGGGAGGCTGGGCGCGGGGCCCCACGGGTGCAGAGCCGCCCTGGCCTTGAGGATATTTTTGTCCGGAAGCCGCCATCGCAGCAACTGACGGAGCCAGCGCCTCCACGCGTTGCCCGCTGATTGGCCCACAGGTCCGCGTCGAGGCCCCCGGAGTCCGCCACGTAGTATTAACCACCGGGGCGGAGGAGGAGCACCCTCCCTCCCGCCCCACTGCGCTGCCCACGACGGCCAGACCTCACCAGGATCCTCTGCGCTGCGCTACCCACATTTCGCACCCACACCGCAACAAACTCGTCGTCGCCGTCGTCGCCAGGTCTCACTCTCGCCACCCTCCTCGCCTCGCCTCTCACCCACCACTCTCCCTCTCCCTCTCTGTCTCATCTGTCTCTGGCCTTTCCAGGAAACGCATGTGACCCGCTGCGGTTTGAGGCGAATTCTCTGCTGGTGTCCGTGTCCGTTTGATGCTGAAGGAGGACAGGTGGGGAGGGACGGAGGGGATCATGGACTTCAGGAGCAGCAACGGCGGGTCGTCCTCGGAGCGCGCGCCGGCGGAGGGGGCGCCGCTGGCGAGGCAGGGGTCCATCTACTCCCTGACGTTCGAGGAGTTCCAGAGCACGCTCGGCGGGGGCGCCGGCATGGGAGGCAGCGACCTCGGCAAGGATTTCAGCTCCATGAACATGGACGAGCTGCTCCGGAGCATCTGGACCGCCGAGGAGAGCCAGGCCATGGCCGCCTCGGCCTCGGGCGCGGGCGCCGGCCCACCGCCCACGTCTCTGCAGGGCCAGGGCTCGCTCACGCTGCCCCGCACCCTCAGCGCCAAGACGGTCGACGAGGTGTGGCGCAACCTCGTGCGCGATGACCCGCTTCCGGTGGGGCCGGAGGGTGCCGAGCCGCAGCCCCATCGGCGGGCGACGCTCGGGGAGATGACCCTGGAGGAGTTCCTGGTCAAAGCCGGCGTGGTGCGAGAGATCCCCACCGCTCCTGCGGTGCCGCCCCCGCCCATGCACCCGCGGCCGGTCCCTGTTGTCCCTAAAGGCCCTTCCTTCTACGGGAACTTCCCGAGCGCCAACGACGCCGGTGCGGCGGCGCTGGGGTTCCCGCCGGTCGCCATGGGGGATCTGGCCTTGGCCAATGGGCTCATGCCGAGGGCAGTGGGTATGGGAGGCGCCCCCCTGGTTGTGCAAACTGCGGTCAACCCGGTTGATTCCGGCAGCAAGGGGAGCGAGGATCTGTCATCGCCGTCGGAACCAATGCCGTACTCGTTCGAGGGGATTGTGAGGGGGAGGAGGACTGGCGGCGGCGTGGAGAAGGTGGTGGAGAGGAGGCAGAGGAGGATGATCAAGAACAGGGAGTCCGCCGCCAGGTCCCGTGCCCGCAAGCAGGTATTTTTTGCATCTTCTACACTATCTATGCGTTCTTACTTACTCCTGAAGCCCATCTGCTGGAGTTTCCTGTTTTGGTAACAATTTCCTTATCTGCGCAGGCTTATACAATGGAGTTGGAAGCCGAAGTTCAGAAGCTCAAGGACCTGAACGAGGAACTGGTGAGGAAACAGGTAGCTTTTCTACAAACTCTGCTATTGGACATGCTAAATGTGCAACTTCAGTACATTCTGTGTAAAGGAGGATTTATAGCAATGGACTCTGAAGTGGATAGTTTCAGTCTGTAGACCCCACTGGTAGCTATTTTGCTTGTTTTGTCCATGTTGGCATCAGAGTGTTCGTGGTGATTGGTGAAGCATTCACCGTGACCTGTTCCTTTTGTCTTGGTACAACCTCTGTTTATCAGAAACATTCCGATCTTTGAACCTAAGTGTGGAATATTCAGTCTCTTGTGCTTTAACCTTGATATATTAGCTTCACAGTAATCTGTTGTCGCAGTAATTTGCCTAATCAATTTTCAGGGTGATGGCTGTATTCTCATATTTGGAAGTGTTGCTCCGTCCCATATTAATTGTTGCTGAAATGGATGTATCTAGACGTATGTCAGTGCTAGATACATTCGTTTAAGCGACAATAATATGGGATGGAGAGAGTATCTAATTTCAGCCCATATGGCCGTGCAATGTATGATGTGTTCGTGCATAACGGGGCACTCTTTCATATACATGTCACAATACCATGTTGTTGTAACATGTAGTGATCCTATTCTCGTACTAGCTTATATGAGATATTGTTTATGGCTGCCAAAATCTCAGTAAATAGGACTATATACCATACTTAAAACAAGATTAATAGCTCCTTTATTGCGAACACGGTACTAATTGTTTCTTTTCATCGTCGTGCAGAAAGAGATACTGGAAATGCAGAAAAGAGAGGTAATTGATTGTCTCTCATCGATCCCAAACTTTCCTATTTCTATGTATAAGTCAACAATTTAGCCTGTTGTTTGGTATAGTACATTCCATTTTCTTATGGATGGCTATATGGCTATATTAGACGTCGCGGTACTAAGCATGCCTTTTCCATTTTCTTATGGATGGCTGAGTTAGACGCCGCAGTACTAAGCATGTTTTTTCCATTTTCCTATGGATGTTGAGTTACACCCTGCAATACTAAGGCCTCCTTTGGTTTGGAGGAATCTCATAGGAATTCTAGAGGATAGGATTCTTATAGGATTTTTTCCTTTAGAGCCCTTTGGTTCATAGGAATGGATTCCTATTCCTACATAGGATTGGTTCCTATCCTCCACATTTCATAGGAAAATAAAAATGAGCCTAGACTCAATGGAAAAATTCCTTTGGTGTCAACCAAATGACATCTCATTTCCTATTCCTACTCATAGGATTTGAGATACATGTCATCTCATTTCCTACAAAATTCATATTCCTACGATAATCCTATCCTATGAACCAAAAGAGGCCTAAGCATGCTTTTATTGCATCAGTAGCTGCATATCCCCTTTCTGTTTGGTGAATCCAAAAAATTCCTCTAAGTATAAACTGTACTTTCTATGTCAATGTTTTTCGATGACTTCACAAATGGTTTAGGACTAAGTTGATCTTTAGAATGACATTCTACAACTTTATAGGTTAAAATTACTAAATTCAGAGTTAGAACAACTGACATTATTTTTCTGAGATTTAACTTAATTCTCAAAATTATTTTACAAGTTTTTTGACCTGACACATGCGTGGTGTCGAAGTCGGTGGGGTCCTGACAGGGGCCTTCAGCTTGTTACAAATTCTTAAATCGAGTAAATAGCAGAATAATGCACAGATGTTTTGTTAAATTAGAAAGAGAAAATTAAACGAGGTATTCCTTATCACAGATTCAGTGTCACATCTAGGTTATAAAAGGTGAAATTTACTAGGAGTTTTTTTCTTTCGAAAAGGACCATAACCCCCGGCCTCTGCATCAAGCGATGCACACAGCCATCAAATTTACTAAGAGTATTTAAATATTTATTTAAATTACATGGTTTAAGTTCCATTTCATTCAAACTATCACATAAAGAACGAAATGTGTGAAATTAAAGCTTGTCTATCTTCATATGTGAATCAGTTTATGACATATCGATCTTTTCTCACAAGGAGTCGTTCTATAGCCCCACACAGAAATAGGCTATTTTGTAGTACTTGAGATGTTAATTTCCAAAATCTTGTACTGACGGGAAACTGATTTGACTGACAGCAGGCCCCTGAGATGAAGGATCAGTTCGGACGGAAGAAGCGGCAGTGTTTGCGGAGAACGTTGACCGGCCCCTGGTGAGGAGGATCAAGGAGTCAGGCATTCCACCGGCCTGCCTGCTTTGTACATATAATTTGCTCTATTGTAAACCGATGATGGACCAGACCTGTGCTTGGTTGACCTGCTAGTTTCCTTTCTCGTGCTGCTTCAGAGACCGCTGACCTGTAGGCTAGTGTGTAGTCGAGGAGGGGAGCCGTAAGAACCGCTGTAATTTGGCAGTCCTTCAGAATCTAGTTTGTAGAGCTTGTCTGGGTTTGCATAACATCAGTCTTTTTCTTCTTCTTCTTCTTCTAACTTTGCGCCTTAGAGACTAGTACTAGATAAGTTGGGTTTGAGTTTCAGATGTCGATGTAAGTAAGTCCTGGGATCCAAGAAACGTCCTACACCCGGCTTCATGTTTGGCTAGTCAACCGAAGTTTATATATCCTGTTGGCTGTAGTTTTAAGACTGGCTGTATGCGTTCAACGGTAGTTGTCAGGTTTTGAATGCGTTGCTTATATCTGCTCTTTCTTAATTGCCTGGCGTTTTATCAAGCACGCTTTGAACTGAATGTGCCTGAAATTCGGTGACGGCATTTTAGAATATTGGTATAGGATCCTTCATTGGCATTGCTTATATTTTGGACATTCACGGTATTTCAAAATGCGTTGCTTATACTCCCTCCGTTTCTAAATATTTGTCTTCTTAGAGATTTCAACAAGTGACTGCATACGGAGCGTGAATCTACACTCTAAAATATGTCTATATACATCCGTATGTGGTAGTCCATTTGAGATCTCTAAAAAGACAAATATTTAGGAACGGAGGGAGTATTTTGCATGACAATAGAAAAACAACCCCGTAACAGCCCATATTTTTTTAAGGATTTTTTGAAACTTCACAACATTGCTTTCGCGTGGTTTTCATTGGTTTCCACCGAATATTTGTTTTCATATTATATTCTCCCTATGCTAACCAGGATATAGATGCGGCATAGGTTATCCTTTTCTGAGGGATTCTATCAGAGTTTTCAGACATGCCCAAATCATCTGTCCGTCTCCTAATCTTTCAGCGCCGGTTAGGAGAACTGGCGCCTGCAGCGCTCGTACCTGGGCTGTTTCTGCAATGGCCCATGTTCGTTCGACGCTGAAAGAAATTTATTTCGTCAACTGGGAATAACGGGGCTCGAACTCCCCTCGCCAGGAGCAACAGCAAGTCGCAATAACTAGTAGACCGAGCACCCCTTGACGACTAATATCTGGAAAGAGTTATATTTGACGTTCTCCTAGTACAGCATTAAGATATACTATTATATATACCTTATATAAATTATATGAAAAGAAACGTAAACTTTGAAAAGAAATTCAAGGAACTTTTGAAAACCACAAATTTAAAAAATCAAAAAATCGAAAAGATTCGTACAAATTGAAAAGAGTTCATAAAATTGAGAAAACTCCACAAAATTGAATTTTTTCATGAAATTTCGAAAAAGTTCATCGAATATGAAAAACATTTATCAAATTTGAAGAAGTTCGTCGTATTTGAATAAAAAGTTCATACAATTTGAAAATAGTTCATCCTAATTGAAAAAGAGTTCACCGAATTTGAAAATAGTTCATCGAATTTGAAAAAAATCAGGCCATTTAAAAAAAGTTCATCGGATTTGAAAAACTTCATCGGTTTTTTTAAAAGTTCATCGAATCTGAAAAATGTTATTCGAAATTAAAAAAGAATTCATCGATTTTGAAAAAAGTTCATCGTATTTGGTTTGAATTTGAAAACATGGAAAAAGTTCGTTGATTATGAAAAAAAGTTCATCCATCTGAGAAAACGTTCATCGATTTTGAAAAAAAAGTTCATCAAATTTTGAGAAAAGTACATCCATTTTGGAAAAAAAATCACTGATTTTGAAAAAAAGTCACAATTTTCTCAAAAAAGTTCATCGATTATGGAAAAAGTTCACGAATTTGGAAAAGAGTTCATCGATTATGAAAAAAAAATTCACGAATTTGAAAAAGTTCACCAAATTTGGAAAATGTTCATCGAATTTGAAAAGAAATCATCTAATTTTAAAAAAGTGCATCAATTTAGAAAAATGTTCACGATTTTTAAAAAACCACGTATAAAAGAAAGGATAAAAAAACAAAGAACCTAACTGGAGAACGAATAAAAGTGAGCAGCCAATTTCCATTTGCAAATATTTGGCGATGGCGTGGTGGTTAGCTCGTAGCAGCCGTAACGACTGAGTTGCAGGTTCGAACCCTGTTACACCACCCTTTTTTTACGTTCTTCTAGATACAGGAAAGACAGAACATACAAATGGGCCGGCCCAGCTGGAAGTGCTGCAGGCGTCCGTTTGCAAAATACTACACATTAACGGGCGCCGGGTTCGCCTCCACATAGGGGTGTGTCTACGTCTCGCCTATCCTAGAGAGGGACTATAGTGGGCCAGCCCAATAATAATTAGTTCCTTCTTCTTTTTTGCGGGATAATAATTAGTTCCTTTACATTCATTTCTTTGCTTCGTGTTTTCTTACTTCTATATATATTTGAGGCAAAAGCAGTAGAAACCCACAAACTTGCATTATATGTGATGGTTTAATCCACAAACTTGCAAAAGGTGATCAACCCATCCCTAAACTTACACTGTTTGGGATGATCTAGTCCACAACCAATCAAGAGCGGACAAATGGCGCCTCACTGGCCTCAATAGGCGCTTTAAAATAATTATGGTTTAGGCTTGAACAAATGTGGAATCAACCTAGCGGTTAATTTGTCAAGCACAAAACCTAAAACAACTAGGCTCACCTGTGTGCACCAACAACTTATGCTAACCAAGATAAGCAACTATGTGATAGCAAGATATATAACAAAGAACAATATGGCTATCACAAAGGAAAGTGCATAAGTAAAGGGCTCGGGTAAGAGATAACCGAGGCACGCGGAGACGTCGATGCCCGAAGTTCACACCCTTGCGGATGTTAATCCCCGTTTGGAGCAGTGTGGAGGCACAATGCTCCCCAAGAAGCCACTAGGGCCACCGTAATCTCCTCACGCCCTCGCACAATGCAAGATGCCGTGATTCCACTAAGGGACCCTTGAGGGCGGTTACCGAATCCGTACAAATTGCAACCCTTGGGGGCGGTCACCGAACCCGTACACTTTGGCAACCCATGGGGGTGGTCACCGGTACCCGTCGAATTACTCGGGGCGATCTCCACAACCTAATTGAAGACCCCGACGCTTGCCCGGAGCTTTACACCACAATGATTGAGCTCCGAACACCACCAACCGTCTAGGGCGCCCAAGCACCCAAGAGGAACAAGCTCAAGGGCACCAAGCACCCAAGAGTAATAAGCTTCTCAACTTGTAACTTCCACGTATCACGATGGAGAACTCAAATCGATGCACGAAATGCAATGGCAAGGGCACACGGAGTGCCCAAGTCCTTCTCTCCCGAATCCCACCAAAGCAACTAATGCTAGGGAGGAAAATGGGAGGAAGAACAGGAAGGAGAACACCAAGAACTCCAAGATCTAGATCCAAGGGGTTCCCCTCACATAGAGGAGAAAGTGATTGGTGGAAATGTGGATCTAGATCTCCTCTCTCTTTTCCCTAAAAAACTAGCAAAAATCCATGAAGGGATTGAGAGTTAGCAAGCTCGAAGAAGGTCAACAATGGGGGAAGAACACGAGCTCAAGAGATAAGATTCAATGGGGAAAAGACCCCCTTTTATAGGAGGGGAAAAATCCAACCATTATCCTCACAGCCCGCACCGAGCGGTACTACCGTTCCAAGGAGCGGTACTACCGCTAGGGCGGCAGTGGCCAAAAGAAACACTACTGCAATGGGACGACAGGGCGGTACTACTGCCGGAGCGGTACTACCGCCTGCCCTTGCGGTACTACCGCAGGGGTAGTATTCAACGACCACATAGGTGCAGCACACGACAGTATACACAGATGATGTCGATCTTGACTCCCTCAAGTTGGACCACCTTTCTTGATTGCGTTGGCTCGATGAAGACTAGTTGATTGCTCCCCCCATACTCCACTATGGGTGAGCCACTCTTCCGAACATCTTCACAAGTCCATTGTGACCACAATGGACGGCAAGCTTCAAGCATTTCATCTCTTCGTGATGCTCCACTTGAACTTACACACCGCAACCTAACCCCACAAAGAACTCTCACGAATACCATGGGTTAGTACACAAAGCGTAATTGACAATGCTTACCATACCATGGGATCACTTGATTCCTCTCGGTACATCTTCTACGCTTTGTGTGTTGATCAACTTGATTCACTCTTTGACTTAGTCTTGATCAACCTCTCACATGACCAATCTTTAGGTAATTCCTTGAATAGCACCTTGGTCATCACAAACTCTCCTTGAAACCAACAAATGGACTCCAAGAAAAGCCTATGGACAAATCCTTCAAATATAACTCAAGGCAACCATTAGTCCATAGAGATTGTCATCAATTACCAAAACCACGCATGGCGGCACCGCATGTCCTTTCACCCGCGGGTGTCGTATCCCTTCTTGGAGGCGTTGCCATGGCCTTTATCCGTGCCCCTCTTCGAGCATTGGGGGAAACCCTAGGTCCGGTTCTTCGGATCGGATGGCGGCGGCGTCACGACGTCGTTCCCCTTTCGGAAGGCGCCATCTTACTTGCTCGCGGTGTCCTCGGTGTTGGATTTGGGGATGTTCGATGTCATGCTGGTTTGGCCTGCCTCTCTAGTTCTAGGCTTGGTGGGTTTAGTTGTGTCTTTTTTCTGTTCGAGCCGAGCATCCCTTGTCTCTCTGCTCCGGGTGCCATGCTCATGCCTTCATGCATTCATGTCATGTGTTGTACCCTCTATTGTATTCATTCTATTTCCTTCTATCAATGAAAAGATACGCAAGCTTTGCGTATTCGCGAAAAAAAAGTCTTGATGCAGAAGATGATTAGTTTACATAGGTTGAAGAAGGGTATCATTGAAAAGAAGAACAAATGCTCAGATTAACTTGTCCAGAACAAGCCTCGATCACTCGAAAGCTTGATCGATTTTCCATCCTATACTCTAGCTAGTACTATGTAGAGCTGATGATCCACTTTATCATACACAGCAAGAACATCCAGAAAAACATTTTGAGATCCATGTCTTAACTATGCACCTCTCCCCTCTTTCTTGCTAGCAATTCGGTCGAACCGCTGTTATGATCAGTTCGTTTTTTAGCCACATATATAGCGATCTAGCTAAGGAAGATCGATCCATGGTACATGCGCAGCTGCACCCGCTCGTCGTCAACCTACAACTAGCTGGCAGCCACGGGAGTGCGCGCCACCGCGCCGAGGTTAGCGATGGTCCGTCGGCGGTGAACCATGGATGCCGTCATTGCGGCCTCCGCCTGCTTGCGGTGCTGGCGCGCCGACGCGTGGAGCGTCTCGTCCATGGCCATCTGCTCCTGCCTGCACTCCTCGCAGTAGAACTCCGCGTCACATGAAGGTGTCACGGTCGCGGGAGATGCTCTGCTTGCAGAAGAAGCAGGAGTCGAGGAAGTGGTGGTGGTGGCGGGCCGCGCCGGCCACGGCGCCCGGCTTCACCCGGAAGACCCTCGACGCTACCTTGACGTACCGCGCTGGCGCGCTCTTCGCCCCCCTTCACGGACACCGCGGCCAGCAGCAAGGATGACGATAGCGCTGCCGCCGCGGTGGAGGCGAGCTCTCCCATGTGCTCGCACACGCGTGGCACGGTCGCCGTTGCTCCTGAGAGGAGAGTGATGCATGTGTGCGTGCTCGGGTGGTGTGCCTCAGCAAGTTTCTCTTATGCACGCGCGCATAATTTCCCTAAAGGTCAAGGGGTTTTTGCAAAAATGCCAAGGCTAGCGGCTGTGGCACGCAAAGGCCATCGAGGCGCCATTTGTCCGCTCTTGATTGGTTGTAGACTAGATCATCCCAAACCGTGCAACTTTAGGGATGGGTTGATCACCTTTTACAAGTTTGTGGACTAAACCATCACATGCATTGCAAGTTTGTGGGTCTCTAGTGCTCCTGCCTCATATATTTTTGAATCAAACTTCTTACTTTAATTTTCAGAAATATTCACCATGCATTTTATTCATCTAATGTAAAAATATTGTTTGTGCAATTTTAAATAATATTCTTACCATTCAACAAATGACAGTATTATTTTAGAAATATTCACATGTTTAAAAAATTTCTCATGACATTTTAAAACCTTCACCATGCATTAAAAAAAGTCCATGCAGTATAAAGTTTTTTCTCACAAAATTTATAAAATTATTTTACCATTCAGAAAGATGTGCATGGCATTTAAAATTGTTGTGAAAATGGGAAATTGTTCACGTAGTTTATAAAAACTGTTTGTATCATTAAAAAAATAATGGCATTTAAAAAGTTCACTTGTTTAAAAATATGCTTCCTGCCATTAAAAAAATGTTCATGAAAATGTAAAAGTTTATTCATGCATTCTTTTATGATATTCAGCATGTGTTTAAATAAATCATTGTGTATTTAGAAATGTTCAACTTCTGTTCTCGGGTTCTCTATGTTCTCTAGTTCCGTTCTAATTTTCTTCTCTCACAAGCAGTATTAGGATGTAAGGTAGTATGTTGCTATTACTATAGTATTTCTTTTGGTGAAGCTTGCATTATTTTTTCCGGTGGCGAGGAACAGTTGAAAGAGCATTTTCCGCAATGAAATATATCAGCTCTCATTTCCGACATAGAACAGATGATTATTTCTTGTACCATTACCTCATTTATTATGTTGAAACCAATATATTCCAGTTTATTAGTATCAATGCTATTATGCATACATATCAAAATATGCATGATCGCAAAAGGACTACTACCGTGAAAAAGTCATAATAAACTATGAGATTTTTTTCCTATGTATTGTCTGCAAAATTTTCCTTTTAGAGAAGCTTTACATCACAAGGGTTCGATCCTAGCACAGCCACTGGTTCTACATTTATTCGCATAAATGTTGAACATGTATTTTTTTTTCTAAATCAACGTGTATCCGAAAATTGCTCGATCTATATACTAAAAATGTTGAACATATAAAAGAAATCCTCAGCATGTACTGTGAAAACATGAAAAGAAAAAAGGAAACCAAAAAGGAAAAAAAAAAGATAATAAAAAATATAAAGGAAAGAAAACATGTGTAACCTTCCCAAAACCGGAAAAATATCGAACGAAATGTTGCACAAACCGGTCCTCAAAAGATTGCCAAACCCACTCATATCATAGTTGATGGGCTGGCCCACCTCGTTGATCGGTTGAGACGGTGCTAGCTATGGTCTCCCAATAAGCGAGACCTAGCATTTGCGGCCGAACAGAGACCATTTGTGCAGCCCTCTTACTCTTGGGTTGGCTCGGTGCTAGGGTGTCGGTTTTCCTTTTGGTTTTTTCTTTACCACGGTTTTGTTTGGGGTTTTACCGTTGGTTGTTACTATGCAGGTTTTTATTTTTTGTGTGCTAGGACATGTCTGGTTTTCTTTCTTTCCCTTTTTTTCTCTTCCTTCAAAGAAAAACAATTTATTATAGCGTGACAGCTTTTATGCAAGCAATGAATAATTTTGAACATTTTCAAATATGCTATTATCATTTTTAGGCACATAATGATTAATTTTGTAGGACATAATGAAGGCTTTTATAATATACGGTGAATATTTTTAAATAAGCAACGGACATCCTCTACTCTTAAATAGTTGCAACCCACTATCTATTTTTTTTTCTCTTCATGCAACTATGCCACATCATCAAGTCATGCATATGGTTATAAGTTACAATTAATCTATTCATGCAACTATGCCACCTTAGCAACCATGCATGTTACTTTGTTTCACTTATTTGTTACACATTTTTATTAATAATGGCACCCGTTTGACTTCAATCCAACAAATTCTCTTTTTATACAACATTTTGTCATATGCTTCATATACTTTATTGTTTTCAAAATATATCCCGGGAGTGTTCTTAATTTTTTTTGCAATAGTTTTAGTTTTCTGCCTTCTATTTATGCATATGTTTTACCAAGGTTCCCGCAGCAACGCGCGGGGCATCATCTAGTTTCTCAAATACGATGGATTATTTGTAAATACACGATGAACATTTATACGCACTATTGAAACCAGTTTATTTCTGCAAAAGTATTTGTCCCATTTAAAAACTGTTTTAAACATTTTTTGGAATGGCATTTTTACTATTTAAATCAATGAAATATATAATCACAAAAAACGTGGCAAAACCGGCACTTGGGCTGGCTTTATGCGCGGACAGCCCATTGTTAGCACTTTTGTAAAGAAGCCCGTTGTTAACATGTACGGGCTAAACCAGAGTGGGCCTAGTCTACTCTAGTTTTCTTTCTCAAAAACAAATTGTATGACCAGTCCAGCCTGTCTACGTCCACTAGCACGACACAGGAGTTTCAAAAACAAAACCTAGCACGACACGCATGATGAAAGTGGCGGTGGTTCCTATTTGACGCTCGCGTGCGTCGAGGAGACGTGGCTTGCTGAAGTGCGGGAGTAGCTGCGCGCGATGGGCCGGCCCACCTCGCTAGTTAATGCAGTCCCAGGCAAACCAGTTTTGGGAACTTTCTAGAAGGTTCCCTAAACCGGTTTTTTTTCTCTTTCGCCGGTTTTCTGTTCTTCCTGTTTCTTTATTCTTTTCTTCTTCAGTTTATTTATTCTGTTTCTTTTTCTTTTTTACTCCTCTTCTTATTTTATCCTTTTTCGTTTTTATTTTCGTCCTTTGTTTAAAAAAAGTTTAAAATTTCGTATTTTTTCATGATTTCATAAAAAAATTATGTTTTTTAAATTTTGTTCACAATTCAAAAAAAATTCAACGTACATTACCGAAATGTTCAATGTATTTTTTAAATTTTGTTCGGTGTATATCAGAAAAATGTTCAGTATGTATTTAAAATTGTTTAGCGTATAATACAAAATTGTTCATTGTATATTTAAAAATTGTTCATCTTTTTGGAATTTCGAAATTTTTGTTCAACTTTTTAATAGGTATTCACGTTTGAAAAGTTTGTTCAAATTTCAAAAATTTTTCATGGTTTGAAGAAGGGTTTTGCGTTTGTCAAATTTTGTTCAGAATTTTCATTTTTTCTTGTTCTCGATTTTCTTGAATTGTTCGTAAATTTTCAAAAGTTGTCGTTTATTTTAAGATCTTGCGCTGCTTGCGAACCAGTACAACTTATCAGCTCGACTGGTTTGGCTATAAAATTCCCGAGTGGGACGTCGCGTGTTCGATCTCTAGCGCGTTATTTTTACGCGTTGGGCCAGCCCATCTGTATCTACCTTCAGCGGAAGCTACTCTGCCTGACGCTAACGAGCGTCAGCCAGGAGCTCTCGAAAGTGGCAGGCAACTTAGGCCATGTTTGGTTCGGCTGTGGATTTCTAAAAGCAGCTGTGAAAAATCTGCTGTGGAAAAATAGCTGTGGAAAATCTGATGTGAAAAAGATGTAGGTTATTTGGCAAACCAGCTGATACAGCTTTTTCAGATTTTGGCCCGCAGCGGAATCAGATTTTGAAAAGCACGTCCTGGGCTGCTTTCGCTTTTGGTTCAGATTTTGACAGCGGATTTCTGAAATAGAATTCTGCTAGGTTCGCCCTTTGGTTCAGATTCTGCTGCACGGCAGCGGAATCCATCGATGAAAGCTGAACCAAACAGGGCCTGAGCCCCTAAGGAAAAAAAGACTTGCTTGCTAGGCCTCTCGAAAGGAAATAGTACGGCCTACTGGGCTGCTAGCTACGGTCCGGCAGTATCAGTACGATGCATGATCTTCACAAGATTTTCACTGGATTCTTTCCTGAACTGGACATTCCGTGTTTCATGCGTACAGCTAGCCACTGGGTCAGGTGAAGTAATGTTCGACTTGACTAACTGACGGCGACAAAACTGCAGAGTAAGGGCATCGTACTCTCAAACTACGTATCCGTAGATGGGTGGGAACCAATCTGTAGACAGTAATGTGAGAGCCGATCATTCAAAGTTGTCTTCTAAATTTTCGCTAATGTTTAGTAAATTTGAAATTCGAATGCGCCCGATCAAATAGCGCGCCCATTCGGATAACGCCACGATCACAATTAAAAAGACAAGTATTCATAGTTTTTACATGTCCGGTCATAAAAGAATATTAGTCTGGCGTCCGTGTAAAAAACTGAATTTTCTGCCCTGCTGGACCGGCAATCAAAGCCTCCACATTTACTCTGTCGCTGCCCCCTTGTCCCCTCTCGCCAGCTGATCCTTAGCGCATTTCAACAACCTAAGATAGACGGCTTGCTCGATCATCCTTACATCATCATCCAAATCCTCCATTTTCAGGGTCAACATCTTCGCCTCCTCCTAAGCGGCTCCGATTTCAACCTTTTTCTCTTCGAGCATGTCATTCTTCTCCAAGCTAGAGCTTCTTCTTAGTCCCCGCCATCAACATGTTAAACCTCTCGGTATTACATGTCTCCTCCTTCTTCACCAAGATGATCTCGGACCTCTCTGCCATCTTGGTCGTCGGCCCTTCTCGCTTCGCCTTCTCCACCTCTCACTTCTTTCCCCGGAACCCTCTTCTAACCTTATTGGGCCGCTCTTTTGTTGGGTCGGTTGGATAACCCATTTCTTCCTCGGTGCCCATGTCGGAGGACTCGGCGAAGTTGGCAACGAATAAATTCCACTTGGGTTGCCAATTCAACTTTAACCAAAAATGCATGACGACAAAGTTCTTCTTTTTCAACTTCAAGAATTGCACGCACGAGAAGGCTACAAAGTAAAACATTGTTAACAAGTTGCTTATCCGACCCGACCAAATGACCAAAACATAGAGCATATCTGGCCAACAAGTTGCATATCTGATCAACAATATGCATATACGGCCAAATGATCAACACATATAACAACTTACTTGTTGGGAGATTTGGGCACCACTTAGCAAATGCCTGATGAGTTGCTTCAAGTGCCCGCAATACTTGGACATGGTCTCCTAGATGATGTACCATCGATGGTTGAGATACTTCACCCCATGGTTGCGGATGTGTTCATTGATGTAGAGCTTGAAATGCTTGTGCTCATGGAAACAAGTGTGAATGTTGGTCCAAAATGTTGATCCCCTTTGCTCTCTGCATGGATCGGATCGACGCTAGTGGCCAACCACACATCGCACAACAACTCGTCCTACCTCATGTTGAAGTTTCCTCCTCTACCTTTTTTCTTTGGATAGGCAGCAAATTCATCCTGATCAGGTTCGCCGTCTCCATCCTTCTCTTGCTTGTGCTGGTCGGTGGACCAATTTGGCTTTGTGTACATGCCTGGCTGTGTGACCGACTGGGTGTAAGTGCCGGACTGGGTGTACGTGCCCGGTTGGATATATGTGCCTGGCTGCATGGACTCTGAGCCATCCACCTGCCCGTCCTCGTAGTAGCCTATGTCTCCGTCGAGGATCATCTCAAACATCTGCCTATCTGTGTCGTCCTACGACGGCATGCTCGCTTGAGGCATACCGACAAACAACGTGCAGGCACCGAGTTGCTCCAGCCCGGTGCCTGCGACCGGACAAGCTGCGGTGATGTGCTACTTCTTGAGCTTGTGTTGGTTTTCCCTTGAAGAGGAAAGGGTGATGCAGGAAAGTAGAGATAAGTATTTTTCTAAGTTAGAGAACCAAGGTATCAATCCAGTAGGAGGTACAAGCAACTCTCCAATCTATGCACCTGCACAAACAATCAAACACTTGCACCCAACGCGATAAAGGGGTTGTCAATCCCTTCACGGTCAATTGCAATGGTGAGACCTGATAGAGATAGGTATAAATGATTACTAAAACGTAAAACTAAATATAAGTAAATAAATTGTAGCAAGGTATTTTTAGGTTTTTGAGTTTATAGATCTGAAAATATATGATGGAAAATAGACCCGGGTGGGCATAGGTTTCACTAAAGGCTTCTCTCTTGAAGTCAAATAATACGGTGGGTGAACAAATTACTGTCGAGCAATTGATAGAAAAGCGCAAAGTTATGACGATATCCAAGGCAATGATTATGCATATAGGCATCACGTCCGTGTTAAGTAGACCGACTCCTGCCGACATCTACTACTATTACTCCACACATCGATCGACTCCTGCCTACATCTAGAGTATTAAGTTCAAGAGAACAGAGTAACGCATTAAGTAAGATGACATGATGTAGATGGATAAACTCAAGCAATATGATGAAAACCCCATCTTTTTATCCTTGATGGCAACAATACAGTACGTACCTCGCTACCCTACAATGTGACTCAGTGAGGACACCGCAAGACTGAACCCAAAACTAAGCACCTCTCCCATTGCAAGAAATACCAATCTAGTTGGCCAAACCAAACCGATAATTCGAAGAGAAATACAAAGATATAAAATCACGCATATAAGAATTCAAAGGAGATTCAAATAATATTCATAGATAATCTGATCATAAATCCACAATTCATCGGATCTCGACAAACACACCGTAAAAGAATATTACATCGGATAGAACTCCAAGATCATCGAGGAGAACATGGTATTGAAGATCATAGAGAGAGAAGAAGCCATCTAGCTACTAGCTATGGACCCGTAGGTCTGAGGTAAACTACTCACGCTTCATCGGAAGGGCAATAGGGTTGATGTAGATGCCCTCCGTGCAAATCCCCCTCCGGCAGATCGCTGGAAAAGGCCCCAAGATGGGATCTCACAGGAACAGAAGGTTGCGGCGGCGGAAAAGTATTTTCGTGGATGCTTCTGAGGGTTTTGGAATATTTGGGAATTTATAGGCCGAAGAATAGGGTTAGGAGGGCTCCGAGGGACCCACAAGGCAGGGGGACGCCCCCCCTGGGGCGCGCCCTGCACCCTTGCCATCATCTCGGGACTCTTCTGACTTGGTTCTCAACTCCTACGTGTGTCTTCTGGTCCAAGAAAAATCATTGTAAAGTTTTATTCCGTTTGGACTCCGTTTGATATTCCTTTTCTGCGAAACTCTAAAACAAGGAAAAAATAGAAACTGACACTGGGCTCTGGGTTAATAAGTTAGTCCAAAAAATAATATAAAATAGCATATTAATGCATATAAAACATCCAAAACAGATAATATAATAGCATGGAACAATGAAAAATTATAGATACGTTGGAGACGTATCACGATGCAGATTCCAAGTAAGCAACAACGTCGCACTGATGTCGACGTAGTAAGGCATGTTGAAAGTGCGTTATATCGACTAGAGGGGGGTGAATAGGCGATTTTTATGAATTCTTCACTGAGGAATTTTCGGGTGAGGAAATTCCTCAGCGAAGAACTACTTGTAGCGGAATAAGTACTCAGAAGTAAACATAACAGAACACAAGCATGGTCATCATGATGAAATGAAGACAGGCACAGAGTACAGAAAGCGTAAACACAGGCTAACATAGGATGAAGAGAAACAGACTGAAGAAATTGAACTGAGGAAATTTAGAAAGTCTTCAATCAAAGTCTTCAAACACAGATATGAACAAGTGCACAACACAGTAATGAGGAAGTGAAAGAGTTGAGAGAATATAACCAGTAAGCTTGGTGAAGACAATGATTTGGTGGACCATTTCCAACTGCTGTCTTAGTTGTACATCTGGTTGGAGCGGCTAGGTATTTAAACCCGAGGACACACAGTCCTCACCGTATTCTCCTTGAGCTAAGGTCACACAGACCTCGCCCAATCACTCGTGGTAAGTCTTCAGGTGACTTCCGAACCTTCACAAACTCGGTCACTCGGCGATCCACAATTCCTCTTGGATGCTCTAGACCATGACACCTAACTGTCTGGAAGAAGCACAGTCTTCAAAGGTAACAAGCGTCGGATCCACGCAGGATCAATCTCTTCAGTGATGCTCAATCACTTTGGGTTTGTAGGTGTTTGGGTTTGGATTTTCCTCACTTGATGATTTTCGCTCAAAGTCCTCGGAGGACGGGATGCTCTCAAATGACAAGTGTCAGTTTCTCTCGGAGCAGCTAACCAGCCAGTGGTTGTAGGGGGCGGCTATTTATAGCCTAGGGAGCAGCCCGACATGATAAGACATAAATGCCCTTCAATGATATGACCGTTAGGTGGGTAGATATTTTGGGACAGCTGGCGCATAGCACAGCAACGGTCGGATATTTGAGGCTCAAATTCCTCAGGGCTATCATGTTCCTCACTGTGTAGGCAATACGCACTGGCGAATTCCTAACACCTCAGTCAGAACAAATTCCTCAGAGACCAGAAGAACTTCGTCTATGTCAGTGAAGAATATGACTGAACTGTATGAGATTTCCAATGGCTTCACTCGAAGGGATTGGTAGGTGTAGGATTTTGAGTTGAGCATCACATGGAAATTTTTCCTTAGTATTTCCTCGACCCCCTTTAACAGTACGGTGTTTCCTATGACTCAAGAAAGAGAAAATGCAACTACGAAAACAAAAGTCTTCACGCTTCATGTTCCTCGAATGAATACCAAGTCTTCAAGGTCACACCAATTTCTTCACTTTCAAAGTCTTCAAAAAGTCTTCAGAAATCCAAAGTCTTCAGACGAAGAACTTCATTTTTAGGGGTCGACTTTCTCTGTAAATATCAAACTCCTCATAGACTTATAGACCTGTGTATACTCATAAACACATTAGTCCCTTAACCTATAAGTCTTCAATACACCAAAATCACTAAGGGGCACTAGATGTGAAGGAAATATGCCCTAGAGGCAATAATAAAGTTATTATTTATTTCCTTGTTTCATGATAAATGTTTATTATTCATGCTAGAATTGTATTAACCGGAAACATAATACATGTGTGAATACATAGACAAACAGAGTGTCACTAGTATGCCTCTACTTGACTAGCTCGTTAATCAAAGATGGTTATGTTTCCTAGCCATAGACATGAGTTGTCATTTGATTAGCGGGATCACATCATTAGGAGAATGATGTGATTGACTTGACCCATTCCATTAGCTTAGCACTTGATCGTTTAGTATGTTGCTATTGCTTTCTTCATGACTTACACATGTTCCTATGACTATGAGATTATGCAACTCCCGTTTACCGGAGGAACACTTTGTGTGCTACCAAACGTCACAACGTAACTGGGTGATTATAAAGGTGCTCTATAGGTGTCTCCGAAGGTACTTGTTGGATTGGCGTATTTCGAGATTAGGATTTGTCACTCCGATTGTCGGAGAGGTATCTCTGGGCCCTCTCGGTAATGCACATCACTATAAGCTTTGCAAGCATTGTGACTAATGAGTTAGTTGCGAGATGATGTATTACGAAACGAGTAAAGAGACTTGCCGGTAACGAGATTGAACTAGGTATTGAGATACCGACGATCGAATCTCGGGCAAGTAACATACCGATGACAAAGGGAACAACGTATGTTGTTATGCGGTTTGACCAATAAAGAACTTCGTAGAATATGTGGGAGCCAATATGAGCATCCAGGTTCTGCTATTGGTTATTGACCGGAGACATGTCTCGGTCATGTCTACATAGTTCTCGAACACGTAGGGTCCGCACGCTTAAAGTTCGATGACGGTTTTATTATGAGTTTATGTGTATTGATGTACCGAAGGTAGTTCGGAGTCCTGGATGAGATCGGGGACATGACGAGGAGTCTCGAAATGGTCGAGACGTAAAGATCGATATATTGGACGACTATATTCGGACATCAGAAAGGTTCCGACTGATTCGGGTATTTTTCGGAGTACCGGAGAGTTACGGGAATTCGCCGGGGAGTATATGGGCCTTATTGGGCTTTAGGGGAAAGAGAGATGGGAGGCTGCGCGCCCCCCAAGGCCTAGTCCGAATTGGACTAGGGGGGGGGGGGCTGCGCCCCCTCCTTCCTTCTCTTCTCTCTTCCCTTTCCTTGACTCCCATCCTACTACTTGGAAGGGGGGGGGGATCCTACTCCCGGTGGGAGTAGGACTCCTCCAGGGCGCGTCATAGGGGCCGACCCTCTCCCCCCTCCTCCACTCCTTTATATACGTGGCCAGGGGGCACCCCATAGGGACAAAAATTGATCCCTTGGATCTCTTAGCCGTGTGCGGTGCCTCCCTCCACCATAATCCACCTCGATAATATCGTAGCGGTTCTTAGGCGAAGCCCTGCGTCGGTAGAACATCAGCATCGTCACCACGCCGTCGTGCTGACGGAACTCTCCCTCAAAGCTCGGCTGGATCGGAGTTCGAGGGACGTCATCGAGTTGAACGTGTGCATAACTCGGAGGTGCCGTGCGTTCGGTACTTGATCGGTCGGATCGTGAAGACGTACGACTACATCAACCGCGTTGTGCTAACGCTTCCGCTTTCGGTCTATGAGGGTACGTGGACACACTCTCCCCTCTCGTTGCTATGCATCACCATGATCCTGTGTGTGCGTAGGAAATTTTTGAAATTACTACGTTCCTCAACAGTGGCATCCGAGCCTAGTTATTTGCGTAGATGTTATATGAACACAAGTGAGTTGTGGGCGATACAAGTCATACTGCTTACCAGCATGTCATACTTTGGTTCGGCGGTATTGTTGGATGAAGCGGCCCGGACCGACATTACGCGTACGCTTACGCGAGACTGGTTCTACCGACGTGCTTTGCAGACAGGTGGCTGGCGGGTGTCAGTTTCTCCAACTTTAGTTGAATCGAGTGTGGCTACGCCCGGTCCTTGAGAAGGTTAAAACATCACTAACTTGACGAACTATCGTTGTGGTTTTGATGCGTAGATAGGAACGATTCTTGCTTAGCCCGTAGCAGCCACGTAAAACTTGCAACAACAAAGTAGAGGACGTCTAACTTGTTTTTGCAGGGCATGTTGTGATGTGATATGGTCAAGACATGATGCTATATTTTATTGTATGAGATGATCATGTTTTGTAACCGAGTTATCGGCAACTGGCAGGAGCCATATGGTTGTCGCTTTATTGTATGCAATGCGATCGCCCTGTAATGCTTTACTTTATCACTAAGCGGTAGAGTTAGTCGTTGAAGCATAAGTTGGCGAGACAACAACGATGCTACGATGGAGATCAAGGTGTCGCGCCGATGACGATGGTGATCATGACGGTGCTTCGGAGATGGAGATCACAAGCACAAGATGATGATGGCCATATCGTATCACTTATATTGATTGCATGTGATGTTTATCTTTTATGCATCTTATCTTGCTTTGATTGACAGTAGCATTATAAGATGATCTCTCACTAAATTATCAAGGTATAAGTGTTCTCCCTGAGTATGCACCGTTGCGAAAGTTCTTCGTGCTGAGACACCACGTGATGATCGGGTGTGATAGGCTCTACGTTCAAATACAACGGGTGCAAAACAGTTGCACACGCGGAATACTCAGGTTAAACTTGATGAGCCTAGCATATAACAGATATGGCCTCGGAACACTGAGACCAAAAGGTCGAGCGTGAATCATATAGTAGATATGATCAACATAGTGATATTCACCATTGAAACTACTCCATCTCATGTGATGATCGGACATGGTTTAGTTGATATGGATCACGTTATCACTTAGAGGATTAGAGGGATGTCTATCTAAGTGGGAGTTCTTAAGTAATATGATTAATTGAACTTTAATTTATCATGAACTTAGTCCTGGTAGTATTAGCATATCTATGTTGTAGATCAATAGCTCGCGATGTTGCTCCCCATTTAATTTTTATATGTTCCTAGAGAAAACTAAGTTGAAAGATGTTAGTAGCAATGATGCGGATTGGATCCGTGATCTGAGGTTTATCCTCATTGCTGCACAGAAGAATTATGTCCTTGATGCACCGCTAGGCGACAGAACTATTGCAGGAGCATATGCAGACGTTTTGAACGTATTGACAAAAGCTCGGTATGATGACTACTTGATAGTTTAGTGCACCATGCTTTACGGCTTAGAACCGGGACTTTAAAAATGTTTTGAACGCCACAGAGCATATAAGATGTTCCAAGAGTTGAAATTGGTATTTCATACTCATGCCCGAGTCGAGAGGTATGAGACCTCTGACAAGTACTTTGCCTACAAGATGGAGGAGAATAGCTCAACCGGGGAGCATGTGCTCAGATTGTCTGAGTACTACAATTGCTTGAATCAAGTGGGAGTTAATCTTCCAGATAAAATAGTGATTGACAGAGTTCTCTAGTCACTATCACCAAGTTATTAGAACTTCATGATGAACTATAATATGCAAGGGATGACGAAAGTAATTCCCGAACTCTTCGCGATGCTGAAATCGACGAAGGTAGAAATCAAGAAAGAGCATCAAGTGTTGATGGTTAACAAGACCACTAGTTTCAAGTACAGGGACAAAGGGAAGAAAAGGGAACTTCAAGAAGAACGGCAAGCAAGTTGCTGCTCAAGTGAAAAAGCCCAAGTCTGGACCTAAGCCTGAAACTGAGTGCTTCTACTGCAAAGGGACTGGTCACTGGAAGCGGAACTGCCCCAAGTATTTGGTGGATAAGAAGGATGGCAAAGTGAACAAAGCTATATTTGATATACATGTTATTGATGTGTACTTTACTAGTGTTTATAGCAACCCCTCGGTATTTGATACTGGTTCAGTTGCTAAGAGTAGTAACTCAAAACGGGAGTTGCAGAATGAACAGAAACTAGTTAAGGGTGAGGTGACGATGTGTGTTGGAAGTAGTTCCAAGATTGATATGATCATCATCGCACACTCCCTATACTTTCGGGATTAGTGTTGAACCTAAATAAAGTGTTAGTTGGTGTTTGCGTTGAGCATGAATATGATTTGATCATGTTTATTGCAATACGGTTATTCATTTAAGTTAGAGAATAATTGTTGTTCTGTTTACATGAATAAAACCGTCTATGGTCATACACCCAATGAAAATGGTTTGTTGGATCTCGATCGTGGTGATACACATTTTCATAATATTGAAGACAAAAGATGCAAAGTTAATAATGATAGTGCAACTTATTTGTGGTACTGCCGTTTAGGTCATATTGGTGTAAAGCGCATGAAGAAACTCCATGCTGATGGGATTTTGGAATCGCTTGATGCTTGCGAACCATACCTTATGGGCAAGATGACTAAAGACTCCGTTCTCCGGAACAATGGAGCGAGCAACTAACTTATTGGAAATAATACATACTGATGTATGCGATCCGATGAGTGTTGAGGCTCGCGGTAGGTATCGTTATTTTCTGACCTTCACAGATGATTTGAGCAGATATGGGTATATCTACTTAATGAAACATAAGTCTGAAACATTTGAAAAGTTCAAAGAATTACAGAATGAAGTGGAAAATCATCGTAACAAGAAAATAAATTTTCTACGATTTGATCGTGGAGGAGAATATTTGAGTTACGAGTTTGGTCTACATTTGAAACAATGCGGAATAGTTTCGCAACTCACGCCACCTGGAACACCACAGCGTAATGGTGTGTCCGAACGTCATAACAGTACTTTATTAAGATATGGTACAATCTATGATGTCTCTTACCGATTTACCACTATCGTTTTGGGGTTATGCATTAGAGACAGCTGCATTCACGATTAATAGGGCACCATTTAAATCCGTTGAGACGACACTGTATGAACTATGGTTTAGCAACAAACCTAAGCTGTCGTTTCTTAAAGTTTGGGGTTGCGATGCTTATGTGAAAAAGTTTCATCCTGATAAAGCTCAAACCCAAATCGGAGAAATGTGTCTTCATAGGATACCCAAAGGAGATAGTTGGGTACACCTTCTATCACAGATCCGAAGGCAAGACATTAGTTGCTAAGAATGGATCCTTTCTAGAGAAGGAGTTTCTCTCGAAAGAAGTGAGTGGGAGGAAAGTAGAACTTGATGAGGTAACTGTACCTGCTCCCTTATTGGAAAGTAGTTCATCACAGAAATCTGTTCCTGTGACTCCTACACCAATTAGTGAGGAAGCTAATGATGATGATCATGTAACTTCAGATCAAGTTACTACCAAACCTCGTAGGTCAACCAGAGTACGGTCCGCACCAGAGTGGTACGGTAATCCTGTTCTGGAGGTCATGTTACTTGACCATGACGAACCTATGAACTATGAAGAAGGTATGATGATCCCAGATTCCGCAACATGGCTTGAGGCCATGAAATCTGAGATGGGATCCGTGTATGAGAACAAAGTATGGACTTTGATTGTCTTGCCCAATGATCGGTGAGCCATTGAGATTAAATGGATCTTCAAGAGGAAGACGGACGCTGATAGTAGCGTTACTATCTACAAAGCTAGAATTGTCGCAAAAGGTTTTCGACAAGTTCAAGGTGTTGACTACGATGAGAGTTTCTCACTCGTATCTATGCTTAAGTCTGTCCGAATCATGTTAGCAAATTGCCACATTTTATGAAATCTGGCAAATGGATGTCAAAACGACATTCCTTAATGGATTTCTTAAAGAAGAGTTGTATATGATGCAACCAGAAGATTTTGTCAATCCTAAAGGTGCTAACAAAATGTGCAAGCTCCAGCGATCCATCTATGGACTGGTGCAAGCATCTCGGAGTTGGAATATACGCTTTGATGAGTTGATCAAAGCATATAGTTTTATACAGACTTGCGGTGAAGCCTGTATTTACAAGAAAGTGAGTGGGAGCACTACAACATTTTCTGATAAATATATGTGAATGACATATTGTTGATCGGAAATAATGTAGAATTTTCTGGAAAGCATAAAGGAGTATTTGAAAGGAATTTTTCAAAGAAAGACCTCGGTGAAGCTGCTTACATATTGAGCATCAAGATCTATAGAGATAGATCAAGACGCTTGATAAGTTTTTCAATGAGTACATACCTTGACAAGATTTTGAAATAGTTCAAAATGGAATAGTCAAAGAAAGAGTTCTTGCATGTGTTACAAGGTGTGAAATTGAGTAAGACTCAAAGCCCGACCACGGCAGAAGAAAGAAAGAGAATGAAAGTCATTCCCTATGCCTCAGCCATAGGTTCTATAAAGTATGCCATGCTGTGAACCAGATCTATTGTATACCTTACCACTGAGTTTGGCAAGGGAGTACAATAGTGATCTAGGAGTAGATCACTGGACAGCGGTCAAAATTATCCTTAGTGGAATAAGGATATGTTTCTCGATTATGGAAGAGACAAAAGGTTCGTCGTAAAGGGTTACGTCGATGCAAGTTTTGACATTGATCCAGATGACTCTAAGTCTCAATCTGGATAAATATTGAAAGTGGGAGCTATTAGCTAGAGTAGCTCCGTGCAGAGCATTGTAGACATTGAAAATTGCAAAGTACTTACGGATCTGAATGTGACAGACCCGTTGACTAAAATTATCTCTCAAGCAAAACATGATCACACCTTAGTACTCTTTGGGTGTTAATCACATAGCGATGTGAACTAGATTACTGACTCTAGTAAACCCTTTGGGTGTAGGTCACATATCGATGTGAACTATGGGTGTTGACCACATAAAGATGTGGACTATTGATGTTAAATCACATGGCGATGTGAACTAGATTATTGATTCTAGTGCAAGTGGGAGACTGAAGGAAATATGCCCTAGAGGCAATAATAAAGTTATTATTTATTTCCTTATTTCATGATAAATGTTTATTATTCATGCTAGAATTGTATTAACCGGAAACATAATACATGTGTGAATACATAGACAAATAGAGTGTCACTAGTATGCCTCTACTTGACTAGCTCGTTAATCAAAGATGGTTATGTTTCCTAGCCATAGACATGAGTTGTCATTTGATTAGCGGGATCACATCATTAGGAGAATGATGTGATTGACTTGACCCATTCCGTTAGCTTAGCACTTGATCGTTTAGTATGTTGCTATTGCTTTCTTCATGACTTATACATGTTCCTATGACTATGAGATTATGCAACTCCCGTTTACCGGAGGAACACTTTGTGTGCTACCAAACGTCACAACATAACTAGGTGATTATAAAGGTGCTCTACAGGTGTCTCCGAAGGTACTTGTTGGGTTGGCGTATTTCGAGATTAGGATTTGTCACTCTGCGAGATGATGTATTACGGAACGAGTAAAGAGACTTGCCGGTAACGAGATTGAACTAGGTATTGAGATACCGACGATCGAATCTCGGGCAAGTAACATACCGATGACAAAGGGAACAACGTATGTTGTTATGCGGTTTGACCGATAAAGATCTTCGTAGAATATGCGGGAGCCAATATGAGCATCCAGGTTCCACTATTGATTATTGTCCGGAGACATATCTCGGTCATGTCTACATAGTTCTCGAACCCGTAGGGTCCGCACGCTTAAAGTTCGATGACGGTTTTATTATGAGTTTATGTGTATTGATGTACCGAAAGTAGGTCGGAGTCCCGTATGAGATCGGGGACATGACGAGGAGTCTCGAAATGGTTGAGACGTAAAGATCGATATATTGGACGACTACATTCGGACATCAGAAAGGTTCCGAGTGATTCGGGTATTTTTCGGAGTACCGGAGAGTTACGGGAATTCGCCGGGGAGTATATGGGCCTTATTGGGCTTTAGGGGAAAGAGAGTTGGGAGGCTGCGCGCCCCCCAAGGCCTAGTCCGAATTGGACTAGGGGGGAGGGGGTGAGCCCCCTCCTTCCTTCTCTTCTCTCTTCCCTTTCCTTGACTCCTACTCCTACTACTTGGAAGGGGGGGGGGATCCTACTCCCGGTGGGAGTAGGACTCCTCCAGGGCGCGCCATAGGGGCCGGCCCTCCCCCCTCCTCCACTCCTTTATATACGTGGCCAGGGGGCACCCCATAGGGACAACAATTGATCCCTTGGATCTCTTAGCTGTGTGCGGTGCCTCCCTCCACCATAATCCACCTCGATAATATCGTAGCGGTGCTTAGGCGAAGCCCTGCGTCATAGAACATCATCATCGTCACCACGCCGTCGTGCTGACGGAACTCTCCCTCAAAGATCGGCTGGATCGGAGTTCGAGGGACGTCATCGAGTTGAACGTGTGCAGAACTCAGAGGTGCCGTGCGTTCGGTACTTGATCGGTCGGATCGTGAAGACGTACGACTACATCAACCACGTTGTGCTAACGCTTCCGCTTTCAGTCTACGAGGGCACGTGGACACACTCTCCCCTCCCGTTGCTATGCATCACCATGATCCTGTGTGTGTGTAGGAAATTTTTGAAATTACTACGTTCCCCAACAAGATGCACTTACAATCTCCACCTTTTTGGTGATTGATGACAATATAGGTTAAGTTTTCAACGGGGATAAACATATGAAGTGTAAATACTGATATTGAGGAATTTGATTGCAAGATATAGAAGAACTCCCCCTGAAGATGTGCATAGTGAGGAATTTTCTTTTGAAGCAATGCACACTTGAAGAGTAAAATCATGGAGATCTGCCCCTATATCTTGTAATTCATACACGCATTTGACATATAATATGAAGAATTTGAAATGCATGATGAAACATGGTGACTAATGTAATTCAGCATGCGTGCATAAACATTAATGAGGAATAAGCATGCAGAAAAACCACAACAAAAGTATCAGGCCTGTTGGAAATATGCCCTAGAGGCAATAATAAATGGTTATTATTATATTTCTTTGTTCATGGTAATTGTCTATTATTCATGCTATAATTGTATTGTCCGGAAATCGTAATACATGTGTGAATACATAGACCACAACGTGTCCCTAGTAAGCCTCTAGTTGACTAGCTCGTTGATCAACAGATACTCATGGTTTCCTGACTATGGACATTGGATGTCATTGATAACGGGATCACATCATTAGGAGAATGATGTGATGGACAAGACCCAATCCTAAGCATAGCATAAAAGATCGTGTAGTTTCGTTTGCTAGAGCTTTTCCAATGTCAAGTATCTTTTCCTTAGACCATGAGATCGTGCAACTCCCGGATACCGTAGGAGTGCTTTGGGTGTGCCAAACGTCACAACGTAACTGGGTGACTATAAAGGTGCATTACGGGTATCTCCGAAAGTGTCTGTTGGGTTGGCACAGATCGAGACTGGGATTTGTCACTCCGTGTGACGGAGAGGTATCTCTGGGCCCACTCGATAATGCATCATCATAAGAGCTCAATGTGACTAAGGCGTTAGTCACGGGATCATGCATTGCGGTACGAGTAAAGGGACTTGCCGGTAACGAGATTGAACAAGGTATTGGGATACCGACGATCGAATCTCGGGCAAGTAACATACCGATTGACAAAGGGAATTGCATACGGATTGATTGAATCCTCGACACCGTGGTTCATCCGATGAGATCATCGTGGAACATGTGGGAGCCAACATGGGTATCCAGATCCCACTGTTGGTTATTGACCGGAGAGGCGTCTCGGTCATGTCTGCATGTCTCCCGAACCCGTAGGGTCTACACACTTAAGGTTCGGTGACGCTAGGGTTGTAGAGATATATGTATGCGGAAACCCGAAAGTTGTTCAGAGTCCCGGATGAGATCTCGGACGTCACGAGAGGTTCCGGAATGGTCCGGAGGTGAAGAATTATATATAGGAAGTCAAGTTTCGGCCACCGGGAAAGTTTCGGGGGTTACCGGTATTGTACCGGGACCACCGGAAGGGTCCCGGGGGTCCACCGGGTGGGGCCACCTATCCCGGAGGGCCCCGTGGGCTGAAAGTGGAAGGGAACCAGCCCTTAGTGGGCTGGGGCGCCCCCTTGGGCCTCCCCCATGCGCCTAGGGTTGGGAACCCTAGGGGGGGGAGCTTCCCCCTTGCCTTGGGGGGCAAGGCACCCCTTCCCCCCCACTTGGCCGCCGCCCCCCTTTGGATCTGATCTCCAGGGCCGGCGCCCCCCCAGGGGGCCTATATAAAGGGGGGGAGGGAGGGCAGCAACACACAGCCTTGGGCGCCTCCCTCCTCCCCTGCAACACCTCTCTCTCTCTCGCAGAAGCTCGGCGAAGCCCTGCCAGAGACCCGATACATCCACCACCACGCCGTCGTGCTGCTGGATCTCCATCAACCTCTCCTTCCCCCTTGCTGGATCAAGAAGGAGGAGACGTCGCTGCATCGTACGTGTGTTGAACGCGGAGGTGCCGTCCGTTCGGCACTCGGTCATCATGAGCCAGGTCTATGCGTAGTTACTATGCACGAGTAGAACACAAAGCAGTTGTGGGCGTTGAGTTTGCCAATTCTTCTTGCCGCTACTAGTCGTTTCTTGTTTCGGCGGCATTGTAGGATGGAGCGGCCCGGATCGACCTTACACGTACGCTTACGTGAGACAGGTTCCACCGATTGACATGCACTAGTTGCATAAGGTGGCTAGCGGGTGTCTGTCTCTCCTACTTTAGTCTGAACGGATTCGATGAAAAGGGTCCTTATGAAGGGTAAATAGAAATTGGCAAATCACATTGTGGTCATACGTAGGTAAGAAAACGTTCTTGCTAGAAACCTACAAACCACGTAAAACTTGCAACAACAATTAGAGGACGTCTAACTTGTTTTTGCAGCAAGTGCTATGTGATGTGATATGGCCAGAAGATGTGATGAATGATATATGTGATGTATGAGATTGATCATATTCTTGTAATAGGAATCACGACTTGCATGTCGATGAGTATAACAACCGGCAGGAGCCATAGGAGTTGTCTTTATTATTTTGCATGACCTGCGTGTCATTGAATAACGCCATGTAATTTACTTTACTTTGTTGCTAAACGCGTTAGCCAAACAAGTAGAAGTAATCGTTGGCGTGACGACTTCATGAAGACACAATGATGGAGATCATGATGATGGAGATCATGGTGTCATGCCGGTGACGAAGATGATCATGGTGCCCCGAAGATGGAGATCAAAGGAGCATGATGATATTGGCCATATCATGTCACTATTTGATTGCATGTGATGTTTATCATGTTTTTGCATCTTATTTGCTTAGAACGACGGTAGTAAGTAAGATGATCCCTTATAATAATTTCAAGAAAGTGTTCACCCTAACTGTGCACCGTTGCGAAGGTTCGTTGTTTCGAAGCACCACGTGATGATCGGGTGTGATAGATTCTAACGTTCGAATACAACGGGTGTTGACGAGCCAAGCATGTACAGACATGGCCTCGGAACACACGCAATACACTTAGGTTGACTTGACGAGCCTAGCATGTACAGACATGGCCTCGGAACACGGAGGACCGAAAGGTCGAGCATGAGTCGTATAGAAGATACGATCAACATGGAGATGTTCACCGATCTTGACTAGTCCGTCTCACGTGATGATCGGACACGGCCTAGTTGAATTCGGATCATGTTTCACTTAGATGACTAGAGGGATGTCTATCTGAGTGGGATTTCATTAAAAAAATTGATTAGATGAACTTAATTATCATGAACTTAGTCTAAAATCTTTACACTATGTATTGTAGATCAAATGGCCCACGTTGTCCTCAATTTCAACGCGTTCCTAGAGAAAACCAAGCTGAAAGATGATGGCAGCAACTATACGGACTGGGTCCGGAACCTGAGGATCATCCTCATAGCAGCCAAGAAAGATTATGTCTTAGAAGCACCGCTAGGTGAAGCACCAATCCCTAAGAACCAAGACGTTATGAACGCTTGGCAGCAGCATGCTGATGATTACTCCCTCGTTCAGTGCGGCATGCTTTACAGCTTAGAACCGGGTCTCCAAAAGCGTTTTGAGAAACATGGAGCATATGAGATGTTCGAGGAGCTGAAATTGGTTTTTCAAGCTCATGCCCGGGTCGAGAGATATGAAGTCTCCGACAAGTTCTTCAGCTGTAAAATGGAGGAGAACAGTTCTGTTAGTGAGCACATACTCAGAATGTCTGGGTTGCACAACCGCTTGTCTCAGCTGGGAGTTAATCTCCCGGATGACGCGGTCGTTGACAGAATCCTCCAGTCGCTTCCACCAAGCTACAAGAGCTTTGTGATGAACTTCAATATGCAGGGGATGGAAAAGACCATTCCTGAGGTATATTCAATGCTGAAATCAGCTGAGGTAGAGATCAGAAAAGAACATCAAGTGTTGATGGTGAATAAAACCACTAAGTTCAAGAAGGGCAAGGGTAAGAAGAACTTCAAGAAGGACGGCAAGGGAGTTGCCGCGCCCGGTAAGCCAGTTACCGGGAAGAAGTCAAAGAATGGACCCAAGCCCGAGACTGAGTGCTTTTATTGCAAGGGAAGTGGTCACTGGAAGCGAAACTGCCCCAAATATTTAGCGGACAAGAAGAAGGCCGGCAACACCCAAGGTATATGTGATATACAAGTAATTGATGTGTACCTTACCAGTACTCGTAGTAGCTCCTGGGTATTTGATACCGGTGCGGTTGCTCATATTTGTAACTCAAAACAGGAACTACGGAATAAACGGAGACTGGCAAAGGACGAGGTGACGATGCGCGTCGGGAATGGTTCCAAGGTCGATGTGATCGCCGTCGGCACGCTACCTCTGCATCTACCCACGGGATTAGTTTTAAACCTCAATAATTGTTATTTAGTGCCAGCTTTGAGCATGAACATTGTATCTGGATCTCATTTAATTCGAGATGGCTACTCATTTAAATCCGAGAATAATGGTTGTTCTATTTATTTGAGAGATATGTTTTATGGTCATGCCCCGCTGGTCAATGGTTTATTTTTGATGAATCTCGAACGTGATGTTACACATGTTCATAGTGTGAATACCAAAAGATGTAAAGTTGATAACGATAGTCCCACATACTTGTGGCACTGCCGCCTTGGTCACATTGGTGTCAAGCGCATGAAGAAGCTCCATGCAGATGGACTTTTGGAGTCTCTTGATTATGAATCATTTGACACGTGTGAACCATGCCTCATGGGTAAGATGACCAAGACTCCGTTCTCCGGAACAATGGAGCGAGCAACCAACTTATTGGAAATCATACATACCGATGTGTGCGGTCCAATGAGTGTTGAGGTTCGCGGAGGATATCGTTATGTTCTCACTCTCACTGATGATTTAAGTAGATATGGGTATGTCTACCTAATGAAACACAAGTCTGAAATCTTTGAAAAGTTCAAGGAATTTCAGAGTGAAGTCGAGAATCAACGTGACAGGAAAATAAAATTCTTACGATCAGATCGTGGTGGAGAATATTTAAGTCACGAATTTGGTACACACTTAAGGAAATGTGGAATAGTTTCACAACTCACGCCGCCTGGAACACCTCAGAGAAATGGTGTGTCCGAACGTCATAATCGCACTCTATTGGATATGGTGCGATCTATGATGTCTCTTACCGATTTACCGCTCTCATTTTGGGGTTATGCTTTAGAGACTGCCGCATTCACTTTAAATAGGGCTCCGTCGAAATCCGTTGAGACGACACCGTATGAATTATGGTTTGGGAAGAAACGTAAGCTGTCGTTTCTAAAAGTTTGGGGATGCGATGCTTATGTCAAGAAACTTCAACCTGAAAAGCTCAAACCCAAGTCGGAAAAATGCGTCTTCATAGGATACCCTAAGGAAACTATTGGGTATACCTTCTACCTCAGATCCGAAGGCAAGATCTTCGTTGCCAAGAACGGGTCCTTTCTGGAGAAGGAGTTTCTCTCAAAAGAATTGAGTGGGAGGAAAGTGGAACTTGATGAGGTGATAGTCACCCCTTCCGAACCGGAAAGTGGCGCAGCGCGGGAAAATGTTCCTGTGGTGCCTACACCGACTGGGGAGGAAGTTAATGATGACGATCATGAAGCTTCGGATCAAGTAACTGAACTTCGTAGGTCCACAAGGACATGTTCCGCACCAGAGTGGTACGGCAACCCTGTCCTAGAAATCATGTTGTTAGACAACGGTGAACCTTCGAACTATGAAGAAGCGATGGCGGGCCCGGATTCCGACAAATGGCTAGAAGCCATGAAATCCGAGATAGAATCCATGTATGAAAACAAAGTATGGACTTTGACTGACTTGCCTGATGAGCGGCGAGCCATAGAAAACAAATGGATCTTTAAGAAGAAGACAGACGCAGATGGTAATGTGACCATCTACAAAGCTCGACTTGTCGCTAAGGGTTATCGACAAGTTCAAGGGGTTGACTACGATGAGACTTTCTCACCCGTAGCGAAGCTGAAGTCCGTCCGAATCATGTTAGCAATTGCCGCATACTATGATTATGAGATATGGCAGATGGACGTCAAAACGGCATTCCTTAACGGCTTCCTTAAGGAAGAGTTGTATATGATGCAGCCGGAAGGTTTTGTCGATCCTAAGAATGCTAACAAAGTATGCAAGCTCCAACGCTCAATCTATGGGCTGGTGCAAGAATCTCGGAGTTGGAACATTCGCTTTGATGAGATGATCAAAGCGTTTGGGTTTACACAGACTTATGGAGAAGCCTGTGTTTACAAGAAAGTGAGTGGGAGCTCTGTAGCATTTCTCATATTATATGTGGATGACATACTATTGATGGGAAATGATATAGAATTCTTGGAAAGTATAAAGGCCTATTTGAATAAGTGTTTTTCAATGAAGGACCTTGGAGAAGCTGCTTATATATTAGGCATCAAGATCTATAGGGATAGATCAAGACGCCTCATTGGTCTTTCACAGAGTACATACCTTGACAAGATATTGAAGAAGTTCAATATGGATCAGTCCAAGAAGGGGTTCTTGCCTGTATTGCAAGGTGTGCAGTTGAGCACGGCTCAATGCCCGACCACGGCAGAAGATAGAGAAAAGATGAGCGTCTTCCCCTATGCCTCGGCCATAGGGTCTATTATGTATGCCATGCCGTGTACCAGACCTGATGTAAACCTTGCCGTAAGTTTGGTAGGAAGATACCAAAGTAATCCTGGCATGGAACACTGGACAACGGTCAAGAATATCCTGAAGTACCTGAAGAGGACTAAGGATATGTTTCTCGTTTATGGAGGTGACGAAGAGCTCGTCGTAAAGGGTTACGTCGACGCCAGCTTCGACACAGATCTGGATGACTCGAAGTCACAGACCGGATACGTGTATATTTTGAATGGAGGAGCAGTAAGCTGGTGCAGTTGCAAGCAAAGCGTCGTGGCGGGATCTACATGTGAAGCGGAATACATGGCAGCCTCGGAGGCAGCACAGGAAGCAGTCTGGATGAAGGAGTTCATTACCGACCTAGGGGTGATTCCCAATGCGTCGGGCCCGATGACTCTCTTCTGTGACAACACTGGAGCTATTGCCCTTGCGAAGGAGCCCAGGTTTCACAGGAAGACCAGGCATATCAAGCGTCGCTTCAACTCCATTCGTGAAAGTGTTCAAAATGGAGACATAGATATTTGTAAAGTACATACGGACCTGAATTGTAGCAGATCCGTTGATTAAACCTCTCCCTAGGGCAAAACATGATCAACACCAGGACGCAATGGGTGTTCGATTCATCACAATGTAACTAGATTATTGACTCTAGTGCAAGTGGGAGACTGTTGGAAATATGCCCTAGAGGCAATAATAAATGGTTATTATTATATTTCTTTGTTCATGGTAATTGTCTATTATTCATGCTATAATTGTATTGTCCGGAAATCGTAATACATGTGTGAATACATAGACCACAACGTGTCCCTAGTAAGCCTCTAGTTGACTAGCTCGTTGATCAACAGATACTCATGGTTTCCTGACTATGGACATTGGATGTCATTGATAACGGGATCACATCATTAGGAGAATGATGTGATGGACAAGACCCAATCCTAAGCATAGCATAAAAGATCGTGTAGTTTCGTTTGCTAGAGCTTTTCCAATGTCAAGTATCTTTTCCTTAGACCATGAGATCGTGCAACTCCCGGATACCGTAGGAGTGCTTTGGGTGTGCCAAACGTCACAACGTAACTGGGTGACTATAAAGGTGCATTACGGGTATCTCCGAAAGTGTCTGTTGGGTTGGCACAGATCGAGACTGGGATTTGTCACTCCGTGTGACGGAGAGGTATCTCTGGGCCCACTCGATAATGCATCATCATAATGAGCTCAATGTGACTAAGGCGTTAGTCACGGGATCATGCATTGCGGTACGAGTAAAGGGACTTGCCGGTAACGAGATTGAACAAGGTATTGGGATACCGACGATCGAATCTCGGGCAAGTAACATACCGATTGACAAAGGGAATTGCATACGGATTGATTGAATCCTCGACACCGTGGTTCATCCGATGAGATCATCGTGGAACATGTGGGAGCCAACATGGGTATCCAGATCCCGCTGTTGGTTATTGACCGGAGAGGCGTCTCGGTCATGTCTGCATGTCTCCCGAACCTGTAGGGTCTACACACTTAAGGTTCGGTGACGCTAGGGTTGTAGAGATATATGTATGCGGAAACCCGAAAGTTGTTCGGAGTCTCGGATGAGATCCCGGACGTCACGAGAGGTTCCGGAATGGTCCGGAGGTGAAGAATTATATATAGGAAGTCAAGTTTCGGCCACCGGGAAAGTTTCGGGGGTTACCGGTATTGTACCGGGACCACCGGAAGGGTCCCGGGGGTCCACCGGGTGGGGCCACCTATCCCGGAGGGCCCCGTGGGCTGAAAGTGGAAGGGAACCATCCCTTAGTGGGCTGGGGCGCCCCCTTGGGCCTCCCCCCATGCGCCTAGGGTTGGGAACCCTAGGGGGGGAGCTTCCCCCTTGCCTTGGGGGGCAAGGCACCCCTTCCCCCCCGCTTGGCCGCCGCCCCCCCTTTGGATCTGATCTCCAGGGCCGGCGCCCCCCAGGGGGCCTATATAAAGGGGGGGAGGGAGGGAAGCAACACACAGCCTTGGGCACCTCCCTCCTCCCCTGCAACACCTCTCTCTCTCTCGCAGAAGCTCGGCGAAGCCCTGCCAGAGACCCGATACATCCACCACCACGCCGTCGTGCTGCTGGATCTCCATCAACCTCTCCTTCCCCCTTGCTGGATCAAGAAGGAGGAGACGTCGCTGCACCGTCCGTGTGTTGAACGCGGAGGTGCCGTCCGTTCGGCACTCGGTCATCGGTGATTTGGATCACGGCGAGTACGACTCCGTCATCCACGTTCATTGGAACGCTTCCGCTCGCGATCTACAAGGGTATGTAGATGCACTCCTTTCCCCTCGTTGCTAGTAGACTCCATAGATGCATCTTGGTGAGCGTAGGAAAATTTTAAGGGGAAAGAGAGTTGGGAGGCTGCGCGCCCCCAAGGCCTAGTCCGAATTGGACTAGGGGGGAGGGGGTGAGCCCCCTCCTTCCTTCTCTTCTCTCTTCCCTTTCCTTGACTCCTACTCCTACTACTTGGAAGGGGGGGATCCTACTCTTGGTGGGAGTAGGACTCCTCCAGGGCGCGCCATAGGGGCCGGCCCTCTCCCCCCTCCTCCACTCCTTTATATAAGTGGCCAGGGGGCACCCCATAGGGACAACAATTGATCCCTTGGATCTCTTAGCTGTGTGCGGTGCCTCCCTCCACCATAATCCACCTCGATAATATCGTAGCGGTGCTTAGGCGAAGCCCTGCGTCGTAGAACATCATCATCATCACCACGCCGTCGTGCTGACGGAACTCTCCCTCAAAGATCGGCTGGATCGGAGTTCGAGGGACGTCATCGAGTTGAACGTGTGCAGAACTCAGAGGTGCCGTGCGTTCGGTACTTGATCGGTCGGATCGTGAAGACGTACGACTACATCAACCGCGTTGTGCTAACGCTTCCGCTTTCGGTCTACGAGGGTACGTGGACACACTCTCCCCTCCCGTTGCTATGCATTACCATGATCCTGTGTGTGCGTAGGAAATTTTTGAAATTACTACGTTCCCCAACAAGATGCACTTACAATCTCCCCCTTTTTGGTGATTGATGACAATATAGGTTAAGTTTTCAACGGGGATAAACATATGAAGTGTAAATACTGATATTGAGGAATTTGATTGCAAGATATAGAAGAACTCCCCCTGAAGATGTGCATAGTGAGGAATTTTCTTTTGAAGCAATGCACACTTGAAGAGTAAAATCATGGAGATCTCCCCCTATATCTTGTAATTCATACACGCATTTGACATATAATATGAAGAATTTGAAATGCATGATGAAACATGGTGACTAATGTAATTCAGCATGCGTGCATAAACATTAATGAGGAATAAGCATGCAGAAAAACCACAACAAAAGTATCAGGCCACCATAGAGTTTAAGTTTACAACTCGATCCAGCAAAGTCATCAGAAGAACGAGAGTTGTAACTTAGGAAAAAATGCCCATATAGGATAGACCCGCTTGAAGACTAACTCAAATTTCTCCCCCTTTGTCATCGAATGACCAAAAGGATCGAAACTGAGGACTAACGCCCCTGGAGATTATCAAGTTGATGAAGGAGCGCCAGCGTTGTTGGGGTCGATTGTTGATGTAGGGCCTGCCGCAGTGTTGTCCAAGTCTTCATGCTCGTCGGTGTCGCGTGATGAAGAATAGGAGCTGGCCACCAAGGAAGGAACCTTGACCTTCTTGTATTTCTTTGGTGGAGGAGCAGACCAGTCAAAATCTTCCTTGAGACCCATTTTCTTCAGATCTTCTGCGCTATAAATGTGAGACAGAACAGCCCAGGTACGGTTGAAGGTTTCATGGAGGTAGTAATGGTTTTTCTTCACTGCATTGTGGGTAGCAGTCATGTTGTGAAGAATTGAACCAAACTGACGCTTAACCCATTTGTGATTGCGATCAACCTTCTGGTGAAGACTGAGGAGAAGCTCATGATCAGTCATCACCCTGGGAGTTGTGCCTTGAGGATTTTGCTTGGGTGCGTTGGCGGCAGAGTCATGGGTGGCAGAGTCATCATTGGTGGAGTAGGATGCAGCTTTGCGAAATTGACCATCCAATGGACGAATGCCTTCATCGATAACAGCAGAAGCCTTGCCCTTGTCATCAGCTGAGGAGAATGTCCGTTTGAGGACTTCAATCGGGGGCAAGTGGCTGCAATGGTTCAGTGTATCAGCTTTGTAGTTGAGTGAAGACCTTGTTCTGATGAATCTCATAATCCACGGAGCATAAGGCTTCAACTCAAATGGTGACATTGCGACATTGGCCAGAGTCCTCATGAAGAAATCATGGAAGTTGACGGGAACGCCATGCATGATATTGAAAAGCAGATTCTTCATGATGCCAACGACTTCTTCTTCATTCGAGTCGTGGCCCTTGATAGGACTCAATGTCTTCGTCAGAATGTGATAGACAGTCCGAGGCACATATAACAATTCCTTCACGAGGAATTTGGTTCTTGGGGCCTGACCTGGCTTCAATGGCTTCATCAACACTTGCCTATAGTGATCTGTAAGCTCAGGCTCTTGGTACATGCAACGAGCAGCTTCAAGGGGAGGACTGAGAGGCAATGCATGAAGCAATTCAGTAGCTGGTGCTTTGTAGTGAGTGTTTTCGGTCATCCAGTCCAACACCCATGAATTCACATCTTCAGAGTCTCCGGTGATGTGCAGCGTTGCATAGAATTGAAGAATGAGTTCTTCATTCCAATCACAGATGTCAGTGCAGAAATTTAATAGTCCAGCATCATGAAGAACACTGAAGACTGGCACGAAGCATGGCAGAGATTCCATATCCATGTGAGGAATGTGCTCATGATCGAAGACTTTGTCTTTGTTGAACATCACTGAGGAATAGAAATTTGCCTGGCTGGCAGTCCAGAAACGCCTCTTCCTAATGCGAACAGAGTCATAGGGGTTGTAATCAGTGAAGAATACATGCTCGCTGAAGAAATCATCAGTCTTGAATTTTTGCTTCCTTGAGAATGGATCCTTTGGCTTGGGTTGAGGAGTGTCAATCAGTTGCATCACAACCTCAGGAATCACAATCTCAGGTTCTTCAGGCTGAGGAATTTCTGGTTCCTCTTCAGTGGCAGTCTGTGTCTTCAATGATTCAGCGGCAGCAGTTTCTTCAGCACTAGTGGGTGGAATTTCTTCATGTACAGACGGAGTGGGGTGAGTTTCTTCAGAGCCCAATGGAACAGTATGTGCTGGGGACTGAGGGATTTGTTGCAATGGCGTGAACAAAGGAGAGTTGGGATGCTGACTATCCCAAAAGTCATCATTCATCAATGGAGTAGTACTCCCAATGTCCACGTTAGAATTTTGTTCATCCAATTCCTCAACGCTGGCCTCTTCAGCAGTGAACTGAGGCATGGGCGAGGAGAAAATTGGAGTTGAAGGGATTGCGTCCGCTTCAATTTCTTCATCCATCTGCTCTGAGGAAGCAGCAGAGGGAATGTCTTCATCGTATTCACTTGGAATCACATAATCTTCATCAAAAGGAACAAGGTCCTTTGATGGCATGGTTGAGATAGGAACAGCATCAATTGGGTTGTCAAATGAGCTAGTCAACGGCTTCATCTTCTTCGGGGCTGAAGAATCTGATGAAGTTGATGCCTTCCTTTTCTTCATAGCTGCACGCTCTGCAACCTTGGTCTTCTTCACATCTGATGCAGATGGAAGGATTGGAGTTGGGGTAGGCGCAGGAGGAGCAGAGGAATTTGGTTGAATTTCTTCAGGCACAACTGATGCAGTTGCCCTGACTTCTTCATTTTCTTTAGGCACACCACTAGTGGATCCCCTGGCAATTTCTTCAGCGGCTGGAATGCAGTCATCAGCCCTGGAACTCACATTTTCTTCAGCAGCCTAATTTTCATCAGCGGTGCTGGCGTGCTCTTCTGTTGGTTGAGCAGATGCTTCGGCTTGAGGAATTTTTGGTTGCGATGGAGCTGCAACCTTTGAAGTGAATTTCTCAGTCAGTTTTACAAACCTGACCTTGGCTCCTTGCCAATCAGCATAGTAAGCATTGAAGTCATCACTGAGGCCTTTGATTTCAGCCTGGATCTTCACTAGTTCTTCAGTTGTCATAGAGACAACGTTTTTCTTCAGGAAGCGCTCCTTCCTGTACTGAGCTTTCTTCAATTGCCTTGCCTTCTCAAATTTCCATTTCTCTTCTTTAATGAAGGCAGTTAAAACATGACTTTGACCAGGTGTGAGGTTCATCTCCGGCAAAGGGGTGTTGGGATCCTTGTGGCAGAGATCGATGAAGTCTAGGATCAGCTTCGGATCCAAAAGCAGTGGCACAATGCTTCCTTTGGCTCTAGCGGCCTTGACTTGTCTGTCTCTGATGATTTCGGCTAGTTCTTCATCATCAGAGGGCACTTGGAAGGCGACCTGCTTCTTGTGAGGACTTGGTCGAGGACCTCGTCCAGCAGCGGCCTTTTTCTTCAGCAGAGAGGGGCCATCTGAGGAACTTGGAACAGCTGAGGAACTTGCAGAGGCTCCTGAGGCAATAGATATGCCAGTAGTCCTTTGGCATGTGGCGAGATGCACTGGTGCTGAGGATTTGGTAGGAGCAGCCGAAGACTTTGGCGGAGGAGCTGAGGACTTTGGAGGAGCAGGAGCAGTTTGAGGAGTTGGCCGTGAGGGCTTTGAGGAATCTGGCCGTGAGGGCATTGCTGAGGAACTTGGCCTTGAGGGCATTGAAGGTGAAGCACTTGGCTTATGCGCAGGCTTCTTTGCCATGGCCTTCTTTGGCTTCCTAGCAGAGTCCTCAGCAGTGGCAGCAGCAGCGGCAGAGTCTTCGTTGAATTTCCTCACTGCTTCTCTGGCTTGTCTAGCCAACTTGGCCTGGCGCTTAGCCCATTCATTAGGATAATCCTCACCGCGCTTGAGGCTAGTGGGATCTGCTACTTGGCCAGGTGCCAATGGAGGTCTTGGGCATGGAGGATTGAGTGCGAATTTCTTCATGTACTTGGGAGTTACATACCTATACTCCCTCCACTCTCTTGCCCATCTCCTTTCTATCCTCTGTATGCACACCTTGCGCTGATTTTTGTCCTCCTTTCTGAACTTGGCCTCATCAGGAGTGCAATAATCTTTGTATATGTCATCGGGGATCTGAAAGGCAGTATTGATTTTAGGCCTCTTTCCTCCTTTCTGTGGCTTCTTTCCATCAGCCATTTTCTTTAGATGAGGAATTTGAACAATGGAATTTTCTGAAGAGGTATGCAACTTTTCTTCGAGGAACGCTGCAAATGAGTTAAGTTGATGAGAACCTAGTGATTCAGCAGCGGACATGAGTACCTATGAACAGAGTATAGTTGCGAGGAATTTGGAGAGGTCATATGCGTTCTCAGAAGGTTTTGTAAAAAGAACAAGTTTGAGGAATTTGACCAGATGAGTCTTGAAGAATTTCACTAAGCGTTCTTTGTCTTAGGTTCCAGAGTTGTACAGATCAGAAATCCACACAATTGAGGAATCTTGAAGAAAAATATAGCTTAGAGAAATGAATCAAGAACAGATGACATGTGAGGTGTTTAGTGCGTGAAGATTTGAAGAAAAACACCTTTGAGGATTTTGTAGAGATCATTTGAATCAAAGTGGGCAGTAAAAGTAACTTTTAATTACCCTGGACGAAGAACACGACGAACTGGGAAGTGGAGATGTGAAGTTCATCAGTGCAGATCTTCCACGCCCTAACACGACTGAGGAAGACAGCTACAGCGGCGGCGGAGTGAAGAAATCCGCTGCTGGCGCGAGTACGACGGCGACGAGGTCGAGGGAGTGAAGCTCTTCCTCACCGGCGACGATGAAGTAGCGGCAGCGCTAGGGTTTGTGAAGCTCGAGCGGGAGTGAGATCGAGCGGAGTAAAAGAGAAGTGAGGAAGGGGAGGGGTATTTATAGCCACGGTGAAAAACTGTTCGCCCGAAGAAATTGGACGAACGTGCCCCTGACCCTTCTCATTCGCTTGACATGTGTCACCCACGTACTGAGAAGTGGAGATCGTGTGAGATTGTGGGTGAATAGATAAGTGTTTTCGTGGGATTCGAAACAGTTTGAGCGGCAAAACCGAAAATTTGGATAAGATAAGTTTTAACGTTGCGTTCGCAAATTCTTCAGCTGACAAGGACACAGTGAAGATTTTGAACGAGTTTCAAATAGAACGCACATGAAGAATTTGTGAATAGAATGGGTTGAGTTTAGCATAGAGGGGGAAGGGTCCGATAACATTCACTTAGCAGGAAAAACAACTTGAAGAAATAGCAATAAGTGAATGCTGTAGAGGACATAAACTCATATATATATATATAGCCAATGAAGAAAAACGACGGAAAAGGTGAAGACAATGCAAAGTTGAAGAAAATGAACAACTGAGGAATTTCAAAACTGAGGAAAAACTCAAATTGAAGATTTTCAACTTTGGTGGTGGCGTGACCCACCGTATAAGAATGATGATTTCAGACACCGCGTACAATTGTCGTGGGGTTCTGAGAATCAAATTCTTCCTTAATTTATTCACACTTAGATTGTTAGTCTTCATTGATTGAAGAAAAACGTTTCTTCATGTGTTGCACATCTAAGTCATCAATTTATGCAAAGTGTTAGGATGAGTGTCCTATTCAAAGAACATTCGAAGATTCTAAGATATTTAGCTCACACCGCAACTTGCTAAATCTCTTCTCATCCAATGGCTTTGTGAATATATCGGCTAGCTGTTCTTCAGTCTTCACATGCTCACTAGAAATGTCGCCCTTCAACACATGATCGCGAAGAAAATGATGACGAATCTGAATGTGCTTTGTCTTCGAGTGCTGAACTGGGTTGTGAGCAATCTTGATGGCACTCTCATTGTCACAGAAGAGAGGCACATTCTTCACGTTGACGCCGTAGTCCTTGAGAGTTTGCTTCATCCACAGCAATTGAGCACAGCAAGAACCAGCAGCAATGTACTCAGCTTCAGCAGTAGACAGTGATACGCAGTTCTGTTTCTTCGAGGACCAACAGACCAAAGATCGTCCGAGGAAATGACATGTACCAGATGTTGACTTGCGGTCCACACGGTCACCAGCATAGTCAAAGTCTGAATATCCAATGAGATCAAAAGCCGAGCCCTTGGGGTACCATAATCCAAGTGTTGGTGTGTGAGCTAGATATCGAAGAATATGCTTCACAGCCTTATGGTGTGATTCCTTCAATGTAGCTTGAAATCGGGCGCACATGCAAACACTAAGCATTATATCTGGCCTAGATGCACATAAGTACAATAAAGAACCAATCATGGAGCAGTATACCTTATGATCGAAGTCAATACCATTTTCATCAGTGCACAGATGGCCATTTGTGGGCATAGGAATTTTGACGCCTTTGCAATCTTGCATGCCGAATTTCCTCAGTACATCCTTGAGGTATTTCTCCTGAGATATGAATATGCCATTGCGTTGTTGACGAATTTGAAGACCTAAGAAGAATTTCAATTCTCCCATCATAGACATTTGATATTCTTCACTCATCATATAGGCAAATTCATCACTATAACGTTGGTCAGTACAACCAAAGATAATATCATCAACATATATTTGGCACACAAACAGTTCACCATCATAAGATTTAGTGAAAATAGTAGGGTTGAGTGAACCGGGTTTGAAGCCTTTCTTCATGAGGAATTCCTTCAAAGTATCATACCACGCCCGAGGGGCCTGCTGGAGGCCATAGAGGGCCTTATTGAGTCTGAAGACTTTGCCAGGATTCTTTGGATCTTCAAAACCTGGGGGTTGAGCAACATATACTTCTTCCTCAAGCTTACCATTGAAGAATGCACTTTTCACATCCATTTGATATAGAGTGATATCATGATGGTTAGCATAAGCAAGTAATATGCGAATAGCCTCAAGTCTAGCAACAGGTGCAAAAGTTTCATCAAAATCAATTCCTTCAACCTGTGTGTAGCCTTGAGCTACAAGCCGTGCCTTATTCCTCACCACAAGGCCATTTCCATCTTGCTTATTGCGGTAGATCCACTTTGTGCCAATGATATTGTGCTTGCGAGGATCTGGATGTTTGACCAGTTCCCAGACGTTGTTGAGCTCGAATTGATGTAATTCTTCTTGCATAGCTTGAATCCACTCAGGCTCCATAAATGCTTCATCTACCTTAGTGGGCTCTGTGATAGAGACAAAAGCGAAGTGCCCACAAAAGTTAGACAAATGTGAAGCTCTTGAGCGTGTGAGAGGACCTGGAATGTTGATGTCGCTGATGATTTTCTCAATCTGCACTTCGTTGGCAACGCGAGGATGAGCGGATTGTCGTCGAGGAATTTGATCAGCATTTTCTTCAGCACCATTTTCTTCAGGTCCATTAGCTCGACGTTCTTCATGTTCTGGAATGAATTCTTCAGCAGATTCCTTGCTCAGAATGACATCCTCAGTAGCCTTGAACTTGATAGTTTCCTCAGGTGCTGGTTCATCTATCACAGAAGGTAGGTGCTCTCTTTGTGAGCCATTAGTTTCATCGAACCGCACATCTACAGTTTCAACAACCTTGTGAAGAACGTTGTTGAAGACTCTGTAGGTGTGCGAGTCTTTTCCGTAACCAAGCATAAAACCTTCATGTGCTTTCGGTGCAAATTTTGAATTGTGATGAGGATCTCTAATCCAACATTTAGCACCGAAGACTTTGAAATAACTCACATTGGGTTTCTTGTCAGTGAGGAGTTCATAGGCAGTCTTCTTGAAGAATTTGTGAAGATATACTCTGTTGATGATGTGGCACGCAGTATCAATTGCATCAATCCAGAAACGACGAGGCGTTTTGTATTCATCAAGCATAGTGCAAGCCATCTCAGCAAGAGTCCTGTTCTTGCGCTCCACGACGCCATTTTGCTGAGGATTATAGGGAGCAGATAACTCATGAGTAATACCAAGTTCATCAAGATAGTCATCAAGACCAGAATTCTTGAACTCAGTTCCATTGTCAGTTCTGATGTGCTTGATCTTCACACCAAAGTTGGTTGAAGCCCTCAAGGAAAATCGTTTGAAGACTTCCTGCACTTCATGTTTGTAAGTAACAATGTGTACCCATGTGTATCGAGAGTAATCATCAATAATAATAAAGCTATATTGAGATGCATCATTTGAAACTGCAGAATAATGGTTAGGACCGAAGAGATCCATGTGAAGCAATTCAAATCGTCGAGTAGTAGTCATGATAGTCTTCGCTGGATGCTTAGCCTTTGTCATCTTTCCAGCTTCACAGGCTCCGCATAAGTGATCCTTGAGGAATTTGACATTCTCATTGCCAATGACATGCTTCTTCTTCGCAAGCGTGTGCAAATTCCTCATGCCTGCATGACCAAGTCGTCGATGCCATAGCCAGCCTTCTGAAGCTTTTGCAAGTAGGCACACGGCTGGTTGTGGTCCTGTAGAGAAATCAACAATATACAAGTCTCCTCTCCTAAAGCCTTCGAAGACTTTGGAATTGTCAGCTTCCATGATCACAACACAATGATACATGCCAAAGACAACAACCATATCAAGATCGCAAAGCATTGAGACAGACATGAGGTTATATCCTAAGGACTCGACAAGCATGACTTTGTCCATGTGTCGATCCTTTGAGATCGCAACCTTACCTAGACCCAATACCTGACTTTTTCCTTTGTCAGCGAAGATGATATGCTTCAGATGCGATAGAGATAAGGGAGCATCCATCAATAGATTCTTGTCACCAGTCATGTGATTTGTACATCCACTATCGAGGACCCACTCAGTGGCTTTGGGTTGATCATCCTGCAGATGAATTAGTGCAGCTTACAAACTCATATACTTCATCAGTGAAGAATATGACATCACAATTCATCAGATCAATTTCATCAAGTAATAGAACAGATAAAGCAATATGAGGACGTGAGAAATGAGAGTTCACTTCTTCATGATTAGCCTGTGTCCTATCAGGCAAATTTTCAGGTCTCCACCAAATTCTTCAGACGTTTGAGCACGTCTGGAGACCTGACCCTGCAGAAGAGATTAGTTCTTTTTCTTCACCACCCACATCTGAAGGGGTGGCAAAGAGTTCATGACTCTGTGAGCTCCATATGAGAAAGGTGGCATAGAAGCCAACCCATTTCGTTTCACATAAGAGGAGTTAGGATAAGCATATGAATAAGCAGAGAAATTCTTCGAGGACTTATGAACATAATGGTTAGAAGAATAATGCTCATATTCATAGCCCTTAGCTCTTCCCTGCGAAACAGGGTTGTTAGCAAGATGATATTCATATGAGGACTTTGATCCTTTTGAGGAATTTGATCCACGTGAGGAAGGTCCGTATGAGGACTTGGATCCATATGAAGAATTTGGTCCATATGAAGAATTTGATCTGGGGTTCCTATTCTTCACAGGTGGTGTCATGAGGACATTCACCTGAAGACTTTCAAGGCACCTTTTGGGGACCCAGATTTTCTTCATAGGGGAATCGTTCGTGCAGTTAGTGCCAACATATCTAGCAAATACTTCACCATTCTGATTTTTGAACAGTTTATAGTTGGAGTCATATGACTCATCAGAAGAATGAGGAGATTCACATGTAAAGCCAGATAAATTAGATGGATCAACCGGAGGTCCCTTTGTAGCAACCCATGAGGTTTTGGGGTACTGCTCAGGCTTCCAATATGTACCATCAGCATTAAGTTTCCTCTCAAAGGCAATACCCTCTTTCCTAGGGTTCCTGTTGAGGATCTGCTTTTTAAGCACATCACAAAGAGTCTGATGCCCTTTGAGGCTTTTGTACATGCCTGTCATGTACAATTCCTTCAGCCCTGCATCATCAGTGATACTACCAATGTCCTCAGATGAGGTATTAGTGATAGCAGAGACAGTTGAAGAATTTGTAGCATTAGAAGCATTTGAACATTCAGGTGAAGAATTAGCAGATTCATGTTCAATGCATTTCAAGCATGGAGAAATAAATTCTTCCTGAGAAGCACTGATTTGTTGAGCAAGTAATGAATCGCGCTCCTTCTGAAGATCTTCGTAACTCACTCTAAGCTTTTCAAGATCTTGCTTTCACTGAAGAAATTCATAAGAAAGCTTCTCATGATCAGATAAGAGAGTATTATGATGACCTTGAAGATTGTCAAACCTAGTCTGAAGTCTCTGATGATTTTCAGTCAAGGTTTTAGTGCGATCCATTTCTTCACCCAACATATCATCACTTTTGTCTAGCATGTTTTGAACCTTTTCAAAAGCCTTTTGTTGTTTCACAACAATCTTAGCAAGTTTAGAGTAGCTGGGCTTGAGGTTTTCCATTCTCACTTGATTCAGAGGAGGTATATTTGAGTACCTTGGCACCCTTTGCCATGAAGCAATAGGTGGGAGCGTAGTCATCATTGCCTTCATCGGCCTTGTTGGTGAAGCCATTTTCTTCAGGGTTGAAGATAGACTTGCTGACAAATGCAGTAGCGAGAGCTAGACTCGCCACACCAGACTCTGACTCCTCAGATGCCTCCTCTTCCTCATGTTCCTCAGATTCAGCCTCAGAGTCCATTTCCTTGCCAATGAATGCCCGAGCCTTCTTGGAGCTGCTCTTCTTGTGAGATGAAGACTTCGAGGATTTTGATGATGAAGATTTTGACGATTTCTTCTTCTTCTTCGCGTCATCAGAACTGTAATCCTTGTATTTCTTCTTCTTTGATTCCTTTTCCCACTAAGGACAATCTTGAATGTAGTGACCGGGCTTCTTGCATTTGTGGCATAGCCTCTTCTTGTAGTCACTGGATGAGGAATCATTGCTCCTTGAGGATTTTCCAAAGCGACCATGTCTTGAGAATCTTTGGAATTTCTTCACGAGCAGTGCTAGCTCCTGGCTCAGTTCTTCAGGATCACCAAGGCTACTACCAGAATATTCACCTTCAGATTCAGAGACTACCTTGGCCTTCAGGGCACGTGATCTGCATAGCTCGAACCATAGAGATCTCTCTTCTCAGCAAGCTGGAACTCATGAGTATTTAGCCTCTCGAGGATATCAGCGGGATCAAGTGACTTGTAATCAGCACGTTCTTGTATCATCAATGCCAGAGTATCAAATGAGGAATCAAGCGATCTCAGTAATTTCTTCACCACCTCATGATCGGTGATGTCAGTGGCACCAAGTGCTTGAAGCTCAGTTGAGATGTCAGTGAGGTGATCGAAGGTTTGCTGAACATTTTCATTGTCAAGTCTTTTGAAGCGGTTGAAGAGATTGCGAGGAACATCAACTCGAGAGTCACACTGTGTTGAGACTCCTTCATTGACTTTGGACAGCCTATCCCAGATAAGCTTAGCAGTTTCCAAAGCACTCACTCTTCCATATTGTCCTTTGCTCAGATGGCCACATATGATATTCTTCGCTTGAGAATCGAGTTGCTTGAATCTCTTCACATCAGCAGCATTCAGAGAAGGTGTGACTGAGCGAACACCATTTTCCACAACATACCAGAGATCGTTATCAATTGCCTCAAGATGCATTCCCATCTTATTCTTCCAGTAGGGGTAATCCGTCCCATAGAAGGTAGGACACCCAGCAGAGACCTTGATCATACCTGGGATCGACATAACTAAAACTCCAGGCGGTTAAACCAAAATCACACAGAACAAGGGAGTACCTTGCTCTGATACCAATTGAAAGTGCGTTATATCGACTAGAGGGGGGTGAATAGGCGATTTTTATGAATTCTTCACTGAGGAATTTTTGGGTGAGGAGATTCCTTAGCGAAGAACTACTTGCAGTGGAATAAGTACTCAGAAATAAACATAACAGAATACAAGCATGGTCATCATGATGAAATGAAGACAGGCACAGAGTACAGAAAGCGTAAACACAGGATAACACAGGATGAAGACAAACAGACTGAAGAAATTGAACTGAGGAAATTGAGAAAGTCTTCAGTCAAAATCTTCAAACACAGATATGAACAAGTGCACAACACAGTAATGAGAAAGTGAAAGAGTTGAGGGAATAGAACCAGTAAGCTTGGTGAAGACAATGATTTGGTAGACCAGTTCCAACTGCTGTCTCAGTTGTACATCTGGTTGGAGCGGCTAGGTATTTAAACCTGAGGACACACAGTCCCGGACACACAGTCCTCACCGTATTCTCCTTGAGCTAAGGTCACACAGACCTCGCCCAATCACTCGTGGTAAGTCTTCAGGTGACTTCCAAACCTTCACAAACTCGGTCACTCGGCGATCCACAATTCCTCTTGGATGCTCTAGACCATGACGCTAACTGATTGGAAGAAGCACAGTCTTCAAAGGTAACAAGTGTCGGATCCACGCAGGATCAATCTCTTCAGTGATGCTCAATCACTTTGGGTTTGTAGGTGTTTGGGTTTGGATTTTCCTCACTTGATGATTTTCGCTCAAAGTCCTCGAAGGATGGGATGCTCTCAAATGACAAGTGTCAGTTTCTCTTGGAGCATCCAACCAGCTAGTGGTTGTAGGGGGCGGCTATTTATAGCCTAGGGAGCAGCCTGACATGATAAGACATAAATGCCCTTCAATGATATGACCGTTAGGTGGGTAGATATTTTGGGACAGCTGGCGCATAGCATAGCAACGGTCGGATATTTGAGGCTCAAATTCCTCAGGGCTATCATGTTCCTCACTGTGTAGGCAATCCGCACTGGCGAATTCCTAACACCTCAGTCAGAACAAATTCCTCAGAGACCAGAAGAACTTCGTCTCTGTCACTGAAGAATATGACTGAACTGTATGAGATTTCCAATGGCTTCACTCGAAGGGATTGGTAGGTGTAGGATTTTGAGTTGAGCATCACATGGAAATTTTTCCTTAGTATTTCCTCGACCCCCTTTAACAGTACGGTGTTTCCTATGACTCAAGAAAGAGAAAATGAAACTACGAAAACGAAAGTCTTCATGCTTCATGTTCCTCGAATGAATACCAAGTCTTCAAGGTCACACCAATTTATTCACTTTCAAAGTCTTCAGAAATCCAAAGTATTCAGATGAAGAACTTCATTTTTAGGGGTCGACTTTCTCTGTAAATATCAAACTCCTCATAGACTTATAGACATGTGTATACTCATAAACACATTAGTCCCTTAACCTATAAGTCTTCAATACACCAAAATCACTAAGGGGCACTAGATGCACTTACACATGTGAACGACGGAGGATGCCAAGGACTACCTATCGAGCTGATGGACGATGTAGAAGTAGGGAGGCTTGTATTGCTTCGGCCAAAATGGTGTCTGCACGGATGGTGACGCCCTGCACCACGCCTGCCGCAAGTACCATGCCCGCTCTTGAATGTCCCCCGCCACGACCGCCACCTTTGCCGGCCTTCTGTTTCTTGACCGGCGCCATATTTGCCTTCTATTTGAGCCGACGATCTTGCTGTGTCGCTGAGTTGATCTTGTAATCGACCGCTTTCACAGGATCCTCCACCACCTTCTCCGACAACTTTTTGTATGGTTCCTTCATGCGGCGGTGGCGGCAAAAATTGGCGGGAATTGGGGTGGAGAGTAGTGGATGGAAGAAGAGAGGTTCGAGAAAGAGGGATTTTGCTGCGGAAATAGTGTGGCAAGCTCCAAATGTGCGGGCTCCGCCTCAGTTTTGGGTGAGTCGAGGGTGTCAGAGTCCTAAGTAGCCGGTGTGCGGACTCCCGCAAAGCCCCCCTGGCTGTCGGAAATATGCCCTAAAGGCAATAATGTTGTATTATTTATTTTTATATTTATAGTTAAGACTTTATATTCTAGGCTATAACTGTTATGATTCTCGAATATGTGAATTGGTGGAAAACTCATAAGCACGTGTGGAATGATAAACGGCAAAACCTGACTGCTAGTCTTGCCTCTAGGACTAGCTCAAGTGTTGATGTTGATCATGTTTTCCGGATCTTGGGTATTTTGTTAAGTGTATCAATAATCCCAAAACAACATTGAGAGTATGATGTTAGAAGAACAATCATATTGAATTGACCCAAATATGTTTGTTATACTTTGACATCTAATCATCACAAGTCTATTGATATAACACGGAGAGTTAATTAATGTTTGATATAGTTCCTTAGACCATGAGAGTATTGTAGTCACTTCATACCAGACGATGGACTTTGGGGTTGCTCAAACATCATCTGTAACACGGTGATCATAACGACAACTTACAGGTTCATCGAAAAGTGTGACAAGGACCTAGATAGCTCAAGAGTGGGATTTGCTCCCCCGATGATGGAGAAATATTCTTAGGGCCCTTTCGGCATGACGACATCCATCATCGTCTCGCCAGACATAGGTAACTAGGTAACAGGGATGCCGGAACATGTTAACGAGAAAGAAGAACAAAAACAGTAACAAGGAGACCGGTATAATGAGAATGACAATGACTCAAGAGCATACCGATATATCTCACCTCGGGTTTTGTAAAGTATCGCAGAACAAAGGGAATAGCATATGATAACCAAAGGTTCACTCAAATATCATTCATGTATTCATAGGGATCAATATGGATGTCCATGGTTCCGCTATTGATCATTGAACGAAAGGGAGTTTCGTTCATGTCTATGTTTAACCGAACCTATAGGGTCACACACTTAAGGGAATAATGACTGTTGAGTGTTAGTTGAGTAAGAGTTATGAGAAAATATTCACGACATAGCTTTGGGAATATTAGAAATAGTTTCGAGAGAAACCAGAAGCGTTTCGGGGTTACCGGAAGAGCTTAGGAGTTTACAGGGTAATACCAGGATTTGATATATAGGTGGAAAATGTTTTCGTTAATGTTAAATAAATGAGAAAAGGTTCTAATATTTATTAGGAGGCTTTTATAATATATTTAATATCAACGGGCTAAGGAAAATACTAAAAGGCCTATGGTGCAGAGCCCAATAACAAAGGTGGCGCCCCCCTTAGCCTTTTCGGAGGCCTAAGGGAGGACGAAATGGAGGTGGAGGAGGAGTCCTTAGTCCTCCTCCCCTTGAGGTGTCCCTTCCTCTCCCCTCAACCAATATATACTAGAAGATTTCCCCCCTTGGAGAACACAAGTTTTGGAGCCTCCTCAAGTTCTATAGTTCTAGTTTAATTTAGAGCTGATCTAATTTGAACTAGACCTAGTTCTCTCTAATCCTCATAATATAGAAGCCCCATGTGGTTCTATTCTTCACTCTCTAATTCTCCGGCGAAGATTAGCTCTGGACGGTGAAGCGCTGCCAGATCGTGAAGGATGTACGCCTGCAATCTGTAGAGAGGTCGTGCTTTAGGTCTTCGGTTCGAGGGATCATTCGTGAATGGTTCGAGGGACTTCATCAACGATCTAAACCAACCCTTCTTCTGCTACAACTTGAAGTTGGTAACGATCCAATCTAAAACCCTAACACATCTTCATAGTCTTCTTGGTATCGCGATTGTAGGGCGATCTTTTTTTCTTTTCTACTAGTTTCCCAACACTAGTTTGGTTCCGGTTTGCGACATAACGGAAGTCCGGACTAGTGCGGACGGATGCGAGATGATGTTGGATGGCTTGCAGGGTTGAGACTACTAGCCCGGACGAATGTAGTAGGTTTGAGGGCCCGCATTGGAGATGACCTAAACGGGGACATGCTTCAATAGCTGTGTAGGGAGCACTGGTAATCGTGCAGCCACCATACATACTTCTGTTTAGAGTGATGGTAATCAATGGAAAAGATATTCGAAGACACAGTAGCTTTGGGCATCTCCAACGCAAACCCTCAAGTCATCTGCATCCTTTCGAACCGAGCGGTCCGGATGTGATTTGTCATCCAACGCTGTAACCCAGCGATCGTGGACCAGTTTGACTCAATCTCTCTGATATGCTGATAAAGATAGGGTGTGCGTGTGTGCATGTGTTCATAGAGGTGAGTATGTACGTATTTGTAAGTGCCTACTTCTATATTGTGTTTCTCTGATAAAACTATACTGTCGGACTCTACAAACAATCTATATGCACCACATTATAGAGGGGGTGGAGTGGTTTCTAGGCTTGCCTGGCCAAACCACTAGTTCTTCGAGAATTCGACCTTTTATTCATTTCCGAAAGGATACCCAAATTGAGTAGCCAGCTTGTCACATGACACATATGCAAATGTCGTGACAAGCATAATTGTTGAGATTTAGGATGTTGTATTTGATGTAAAGAGTAGCTGATGGTTTCTTTTCATGATGATACGAATCTCATTCCTATAATAAAGGTCAAGTTATAAGTCACATAAACACGGATATGATAAAATTAAAAGACATTAGAACCTCAGTCTTAGCCCAAAGGACCAGCAGCCACGAAGGACATACCCCCTGAACTTGACGCTAACGCTTGTCACCCACCTATGGCACCACTGTAACAGCCACAAAAGGAAAATACGAAGGATCACCTTTTCACTCGAGGTCGACGCAGCTCCATCGCTGACATGCAGCTTTTCAGACCTCCAAAATAGCTTAGCAAAGGTGAAGGCATTGCCGAAAGAGTCCGGCTACGACAGCACAACGGACATGTCATTGAACTTCAAATCTAACACCGCCGCTCAACGATGATGTCGGAGGAGAAAACCGCACCTGCCAACCGCCAACCAAGAACCCAACACATGATCCACCGTCTTCCAGTTGCTGCCAACATAAACCACTATCTTCATCCACTTTTGTACTACCTGTTGAGCTCCACGTCGATGCTAAAGAAAACTTCATCGCAGCGGCGAGCCCGAGTATTGATAGGCAATACAGTTTGTTAGGGAATATATAACCATAGTTGGCATATCCAAGCCCCCATACGTCTGCGGACGCATTGGCGCGCAGCGCTGGGCGGGTCCTCATTTCTCCTCCACAACCACACTCCCCATATCCCAATACCCAAGTTCATGCAAATCCATGCACGTCCATCATATAGTGCAAATTCATCATGAATTCAACGATACAAAGTAAACGACAATTCATTACATGCCAAAATAAAATTCAATAATTCATACATAGATAGGCGATACAAAAATGAATCAATAACTTCAGTTGTGGCGGCCATTGATCATCATCTTCATATGGACCAACCACTTCTTGCCTTCATCATCCAAGAGGTTTACATCCTACAACATGATCCTTGACCCCCCCCCCCCCCCCCCGTCTCTCTCGCAAGCCTCAACTTATCTCTCTCGAGCTCAATTCCTTGGATTTTTGCCGCTTGTTCAAGCTCGCATTTTGCAACCTTCTCTTACCTCTCCAATTCTATTTTGTTCTTCTCTAAGTTCAACCTCTCTCGGTCGAACTCCATCTTATCCCTTTGCACATCTATGAATATCTTGTATCTTTCCTCCTTCATCTCCTTGGCGGAAAAAATGCCGTTCCAAGTGACAGACATTTTGCTTGCCGCGCCATTACTCCCGATCCTCCCCTTCTCCCACTTGTTCCCCATGGTCTGCCACTTTTCCTTCGGCACGGTCGCTTTTGTGTCCGTCTCACCATTTTCTTCTTCTTACTCATATAATCCAAATGATTGAGTGGAGCTGGACCCATCATTTTTCTTCATCTTCTTTGTGCCGCTTTTAATCTCCTCGAGGACGGTTTGCCACTTAGGTTTGTCATTCAATTTGAGCTAGAAATGTAACATAAAGTGAATGCCTTCTCTTGACTTGCTGGTACAAAGTCGCCGAAAAAGTTGTATGGGTTTGAACTCCAATGAAATTTTGGTTCCAGCCAACAAGTTGCTTGAGAAAAGCAACAAATTTGCTCACATTCTCTTGGGTGGTGGACCATCTATGTTGGAGAGAGTCACATAGTGTTTTTTCTCATGATAAAGTTGTTGGGGAACATAGCATGCAATTTTAAAAAAATTCCTACGATCACGCAAGATCTATCTAGGAGATGCATAGCAACGAGAGAGGAAGAGTGTGTCGACGTACCCTCGTAGACCGAAAGAGGAAGCGTTAGGTTAACACGGTTGATGTAGTCAAACGTCTTCACGATCCAACCGATCCAAGTACCGAACGTACGGCACCTTCGTGTTCAGCACACGTTCAGCTCGATGACGTCCCTCGAGCTCTCGATCCAGTAGAGGGTCGAGGTAGAGTTCCGACAGCACGACGGCATGGTGACGGTGATGGTGACGTGATCCGCGCAGGGCTTCGCCTAAGCACTGCGACGCTATGACCGGAGGAGTAAACTGTGGAGGGGGGCACCGCACATGGCTAAGAGAAATCTTGGTGTGCCCCCCGCCCCTGTATATAAAGGGGGGAGGAGGAGGCCGACGGCCTAGAAGGGGCGCGCCAAGGGGGGAGTCCTACTTGGACTCCTAGTCCAAGTAGGATTCGCCCCCCTCCCCACCTTTTCCTTCTAACGGAGGGGGAAAGAGGGAAGGAGAGGAGAGGAAGAGAAAAAGGGGGGCCGCGCCCCCTCCCCTTCCTATTCGGACTCCCCTTGGGGGGCGCCTCCCCCTTGTGGGCTGTCCCCTCTTCTCTCCCATGGCCCATGAGGCCCGTGATTTCCCCCGGGGGGTTCCGGTAACCCCTCGGTACTCCGATAAAATATCCGAATCACTCGGAACCATTCCGATGTCCGAATATAACCTTCCAATATATGAATCTTTACCTCTCGACCATTTCGAGACTCCTCGTCATGTCCGTGGTCTCATCCGGGACTCCGAACAAACTTCGGTCACCAAAACACATAACTCATAATACAAATCGTCATCGAACGTTAAGCGTGCGGTCCCTACGGCATCGAGAACTATGTAGACATGACTGAGACACATCTCCGGTCAATAACCAATAGAGGAACCTGGATGATCATATTGGTTCCTACATATTCTACGAAGACCTTTATCGGACAAACTGCATAATGATGTCACTTAAAGCTACGTCGGTATTTCCCCAAAGAGGAAGGGATGATGCAGCACATCAGCGGTAGGTATTTCCCTCAGATATGAAACTAAGGTTATCGAACCAGTAGGAGAACCAAGCAACACAACGTAAAAAAACCCCTGCACACAGATAACAAATCCTCGCAACCCGACGTGTTAAAGGGGTTGTCAATCCCTTCCGGGGTACGACGCCTCAAGATAGGCAAACATACGTGAGGTAAATTGTAGTAGATTGATAGATCGAACGCCAAAAAAATAGAAATAAAACACAGCAAGGTATTTTTGTATTTTTGGTTTAATATATCTGAAAATAAATGCAAGGAAAAATTAGATCGCCAAGGCAAATATATGAGAAAGAGACCCGAGGGCCATAGATTTCACTAGTGGCTTCTCTCGAGAAAAATAGCAAACAGTGGGTGAACAAATTACTGTTGGGCAATTGATAGAACTTCAAATACTCATGACGATATCCAGGCAATGATCATTATATAGGCATCACGTCCAAGATTAGTAGACCGACTCCTGCCTGCATCTACTACTATTACTCCACACATCGATCGCTATCTAGCATGCATCTAGTGTATTAAGTTCATGGAAAAACAGAGTAATGCAATGAGAACGATGACATGATGTAGACAAGATCTATCCATGTAGAGATAGACCCCATCATTTTATCCTTAGTAGCAATGATACATACGTGTCGGTTCCCTTTCTGTCACTGGGATCAAGCACCGTAAGATCGAACCCACTACAAAGCACCTATTCCCGTTGCAAGGTAAATAGACCAAGTTGGCCAAACAAAACCCAAATATCGAAGAAGAAATACTTGGATATAAGAGATCATTCATAAAAGAGATCAAAGAAACTCAAATACTTTCATGGGTATAAAAAGATAGATCTGATCATAAACTCAAAGTTCATCGATCCCAACAAACACATCGCAAAAGAGTTACATCATATGGATCTCCAAGAGACCATTGTATTGAGAATTCAGAGAGAGAGATGAAGCCATCTAGCTACTAACTACGGACCCGAAGGTCTACAAATAACTACTCATGCATCATCGGAGAGGCACCAATGGAGGTGGTGAACCCCATCCGAGATCGTGTCTAGATTGGATCTGGTGGTTCTGGACTCTGTGGCGGCTGGATGAATATTTCGTCGACTCCCCTAGGGTCTTGGGAATATTGGAGTATTTATAGAGCAAAGAGGCAGTCCGGGGGGCACCCGAGGTGGGCACAACCCACCAGGGCGCGCCTGGGCCTCCTGGCGCGCCCTGGTGGGTTGTGCCCCCTCGGGGAACCCCCAGGCCTTGCCAGGGCCCATTATGTTCCTGCTGGTCCAAACAAAATCTCCGCGAAGTTTCGTTGTATTTGGACTCCGTCTGATATTGATTTCCTGCGATGTAAAAGAATATGCAGAAAACAGCAACTGGCACTTGGCACTATGTCAATAGGTTAGTACCAAAAAATGATATAAAATGATTATAAAACATCCAAGATTGATAAGATAACAGCATGGAACAATCAAAAATTATAGATACGTTGGAGACGTATCAGCATCCCCAAGCTCAACTCCTACTCGTCCTCGAGTAGGTAAGTGATAAAAACAGAATTTTTGATGTGGAATGGTGCCTACATGTCATATCATATTCTTTTCTTTATAGCATGGACATTTGGACTTTTATGTGATTCAAAGCAATAGTCTAGTTTTGACATGATAATTTAAATACTCAAGCATATCAAGAAGCAACCATGTCGTTCAAAATATATTTGCTAAAATAAGTTATCCCTAGCCCATCATGCTCAACCATTGATCCATTCGTGAAACACACTCGCATATTAGCTACACCCAATACTTAAGTACGATCATATTGCCTCCTAGTTGGTGCTTTTATAAGAGAAGATGGAGACTCAAATTCAAAATAAAAAATTGCATAAAGTAAAAGAAAGGCCCTTTGCAGAGGGAAGTGGGGATTTGTAGAGGTGCCACAACTCAAAGCAAAAAAATTAGAGATAAAAACATTTTGGGAGGTGTATCCATCCCACCAACGAAAACGACTTAGAGTTCCCAACACTTTTCATGCTAGATATATCATAGGTGGTCCCCAAACAGAAAATAAAGTTTATCCCTTTTTCCACCATAGTTTCACTTTCCATGGCTAGCCGTATCCACGGTTGCCCTCCATACCAACACTTTCCGAGGAATTTATTATTTGACAACATAAAGTAAATTCATTTTTTTCATTTCGGGACTGGGCATCCCTAAAACCTTTGCCTTACTCTCGTGCAATGACAAGTGAATAAACACTCAACGTGAGAATAACACATCCAACATGGAAAATATTAGCCACCCCTCACCGCTCCGCGAACGAAACAAACACACAAAAGAGAAGTTTATTTTGAAAATTAGAGATGGCACATGCAAATTTGCTTAGAACGACAAAAGAATACCGCATATAGGTAGATATAGTGGACTCATGTGGCAAAACTGGTTTAAAGGATTTTGGATGCACAAGTAGAGATCATACTTAGTGCAAAAATGAAGGCTATCAAAAGATTGAGAAGCGACCAACCAAGAATCGAATAGTCTCATAAGCAAGCATTAAGCATAAAATAATACCGAATAATGCACCACAAGTAGGATATAATTTCATTGCATGACTTTTGACTTTTGTGCTTGCATAGGGAATCACAAACCTTAACACCAATATTCTTACTAAAGCATAATTACTCATCAAAATAACTCACATATCACATCATCATATCTCAAAACTATTACTAAGAATCAAGTTTATTTTGTCTAATGATCTTCATGAAAGTTTTTATTATATCCTTCTTGGATATCTATCACTTTGGGACTAATATTCATGTGTTGCTTTTCATAAGCTCAAACAAATATAAGTGAAGATCATGAGCATAATTTTTTTCTTTCTCTAAAAATAATTTAAGTGAAGCAAGAGCGAATTTCTTGAAAATTTTACTAACTATCAAATAAATCTAAGTGAAGCAAGAGAGAATTTCCTCAAAAATAATAAAGCACACCGTGCTCAAAGAGATATAAGTGAAGCACTAGAGCAAGTCCATAGCTCATAAAAATTTAAGTGAAGCATAGAGAGCAATTCTAACAAGTCATGACACCATTTTAGCTCTCCCAAATAGGTGTGTCCAGCAAGGGATCAAGACTAAAAACACAAAATAAAACAAGCAAAGGCCTATATCATACAAGACGCTCCAAGAAAAACACATATTATGTGACGAATAAAAATATAGCTTCGAGTAAAATACCGATGGTCATTAGAAGAAAGAGGGGATGCCACTCGGGGGCATCCCCAAGCTTAGTTGGTTGCTCATTTTTGGATAATAGCTTGGGATGCAGGGGCATCCCCAAGCTTAGGCTCTTCTATCCTTTATTCCTTCATCCATCATAAGATAACCCAAAATTTGAAAACTTCAACCACACAAAACTCAACAAAACCTTCATGAGATCCGTTAGTAAAAGAAAGCAAATCACTACTATAAGTACTGTACCAAACCAATTCATATTTTGTTTTTTGCATCATATCTACTGTATTCCAACTTTTCTATGGCAAAAACTCATCAAAGAAAACCATAGAGCCATCAAAATAAGCACACAACGCAAAGAAAACAGAATCTGTTAAAATAGAACAGTCTGTAGCAATCTGACTATTTCGAAAACTTCTGAACCTCCAAAAATTCTGAAAAACTAGGAAGACCTGGGTAATTTGTATATTAATCTTCTTCAAAAAGAATCAGGGCAAAATCTCTTTCTTATAAAAAATGAGAATTGTTTTCGTGAGGGCAAAGTTTCTGTTTTTTTTCAGCAAGATCAAACAACTATGACCCAAGAAGATCATGTTGGTTCTACTTGGCACAAACACTAATTAAAACACAAAAAACACAATCATAACAGTAGCAAAATTGTGCTAACACTCAAGAACAGAAAGCAAAAAGCAAAAATAAATTTTATTCATTGGGTTGCCTCCCAACAAGCGCTATAGTTTTACGCCCCTAGCTAGGCATAAGATTTCAACGATGCTCACACGAAACATAAGAATTGAAACACAAAAAGAGCATCATGAAACATGTGACAAACACATTTAAGTCTAACATACTTCCTATGAATGGTAATTTTATAAGAAAACAAATTATCAAGACGAGAAACATCTAACATATGCAAAGAAGAGGAATAAAACATTGACGATCTCAACGTAACGAGAGGTAATTTAGTAACATGAAAATTTCTACAACCATATTTTCCTCTCTCATAATAATTGCATGTAGGATCATAATAAAATTCAACAATATAGCTATCATATAAAATTTTCTCTTCATGATCCACATGCATGCAAAGTTGACACTCTTCCAAAACAGTGGGATCATCATAAAATAAAGTCATGACCTCTCCAAACCCACTTTCATAAAAAAATTCACGAGATTGAACACTCTCCAAATATGTGGGATTACTTTTACCTAAAGTTGACACTCTTCCAAACCCACTTTCAATATTATTGCAAACATATTCATCAGGAGGCTTAAATAAATTTTCAAGATCATAAGAAGAAGCACCCCAATCATGATCATTGCAACAAGTAGTGGACATAGAAAAATTAGCATCGCCAAGCTTGGTGTTTTGCATATTATTAGCACAATTGAAATTAATAGAATTCATAGTAAAATCATTGCAATCATGCTTTTCATTCAAGGAGCTATCATGAATCACTTCATAAATTTCTTCATCACAATTTTCAGATTCACGAAACTCAAGCAAAACTTCATAAAGATAATCAAGAGCACTCAACTCTCTAGCAATTGGTTCATCATGATTGGATATTTTGAAAAGATTAGCAAGTGGATGAGGATCCATATCAAGAGATTTTTAGCAAGCGAAGATGCAAGCAAATAGAAGACACATGGCACACATGCAAAGAAGAGATCTGACGAGAAAACGGCGAACGAAAAAGGGGGCGAATAAAACGGAATTTTTTTGTGAAGTGGGGAAGAGGAAAACGAGAGGCAAATGGCAAATAATGTTAATTGTGAGGAGATGAGATTTGTGATTAGGAACCTGGTATATGTTGAAGATCCTCCCCGGTAACGGCGCCAGAAATTTCCTTTTGATGTCGCTTGAAGCTATGTCGGTATTTCCCCAAAGAGGAAGGGATGATGCAGCACAGCGGTGGTAGGTATTTCCCTCAGATACGAAACCAAGGTTATCGAACCAGTAGGAGAACCAAGCAACACAACGTAAACAGCCCCTGCACACAGATAACAAATCCTCGCAACCTGACGTGTTAAAGGGGTTGTCAATCCCTTCCGGGGTACGGCGCCTCAAGATAGGAAAATGGACGTGAGGTAAATTGTAGTAGATTGATAGACCGAACGCCAAATAAAATAACTAGAAATAAAATGCAGCAAGGTATTTTTGTATTTTTGGTTTAATAGATGTGAAAATAAATGCAAAGAAAAAGTAGATCGCAAAGGCAAATATATGAGAAAGAGACCCGGGGGCCGTAGATTTCACTAGTGGCTTCTCTCGAGAAAAATAGCAAACAGTGGGTGAACAAATTATTGTTGGGCAATTGATAGAACTTCAAATACTCATGACGATATCCAGGAAATGATCATTATATAGGCATCATGTCCAAGATTAGTAGATCGACTCCTGCCTGCATCTACTACTATTACTCCACACATCGACCACTATCCAGCATGCATCTAGTGTATTAAGTTCATGGAAAAACGGAGTAATGCAATAAGAACGATGACATGATGTAGACAAGATCTATCTATGTAGAGATAGACCCCATTGTTTTATCCTTAGTAGCAACGATACATACGTGTCGGTTCCCTTTCTGTCCCTGGGATCAAGCACGGTAAGATCGAACCCACTACAAAGCACCTCTTCCCATTGCAAGATAAATAGATCAAGTTGGCCAAACATAACCCAAATATCGGAGAAGAAATACGAGGCTATAAGAGGTCATGCATAAAAGGGATCAAAGAAACTCAAATACTTTCATGGATATAAAAAGATAGATCTGATCATAAACTCAAAGTTCATCGATCCCAACAAACACACCGCAAAAGAGTTACATCATATGGATCTCCAAGAGACCGTTGTATTGAGAATTCAGAGAGAGAGAGAGAGAGAGATGAAGCCATCTAGCTACTAACTACGGACCCAAAGGTCTACAAAGAACTACTCACGCATCATCGGAGAGGCACCAATGGAGGTGGTGAACCCCATCCGAGATGGTGTCTAGATTGGATCTGGTGGTTCTGGACTCTGCGACGGCTGCATGAATATTTCATCGACTCCCTAGGATTTCTGGTATATTGGGGTATTTATAGAGCAAAGAGGCTGTTCGGGGGGCACCTGAGGTGGGCACAACCCACCAGGGCACCCCCCAGGCGCAGCCAGGGCCCATTATGTCCAAAAAAATCTACATGAAGTTTTGTTGCATTTGGACTCCGTCTGATATTGATTTCCTGAGATGTAAAAAAACATGCGGAAAACAACAACTGACACTTGGCACTATGTCAATAGGTTAGTACCAAAAAATGATATAAAATGACTATAAAATGATTGTAAAACATCCAAGATTGATAATATAACATCATGGAACAATCAAAAATTATAGACACGTTGGAGACGTATCAGCATCCCCAATCAAAAATGTTTATTTTTCCTAAATTTTTCAGAATTTTGGAGTACCAGTAGTATGGTGAATGTTCAGATTACTACAGACTGTCCTGTTTAAGACAGATTCTGTTTTTGATGCATTGTTTTGCTTGTTTTTATGAAACTATCAATTCTATCAGTGGATTAAGCTATGAAAAAGTTATATTCCAGAAGCTACAATGCAAAAACAAAATATGAATTGGTTTGCAACAGTACTTAGAGTAGTGATTTGCTTTATTATACTAACGGATCTTACTGAGTTTTTTGTTGAGTTTTGTGTGGATGAAGTGATCAAAGATCGAGGAGGTCTCAATATGAGGAGAAGGAGGAGAGGCAAAAGCTCAAGCTTGGGGATGCCCAAGGCACCCCAAGTAAATATTCAAGGAGACTCAAGCGTCTAAGCTTCGGGATGCCCCGGAAGGCATCCCATCTTTCTTCAACAAGTATCGGTATGTTTTCGGTTTCGTTTCATTCGCGTGATATGTGCAAATCTTGGAGCGTCTTTTGCTTTTTAGTTTTCATTTTTCTTTTATGCACCATGCTGGTATGAGATAGTCCATGGTTGATTTATAGAATGCTCACTGCACTTCACTAATATCTTTTGAGTATGGCCTTTATAGAATGCTTCAGGTGCTTCACTTATAACTTTTGAAGTTTGGATTGCCTGTTTCTCTTCACATAGAAAACTGTTATTTGAAGAATGCTCTTTTGCTTCACTTATATTTATTAGAGCATGGTCTTTTGTAGAAAGAATTAAACTCTCATGCTTCACTTATATCTATTTAGAGAGTTAACAGGAATTGGTCAATTGCATGGTTAGTCATAAAATCCTACATAAAACTTATGGATCACTGAATATGATATGTTTGATTCCTTGCAATAGTTTTGCGATATGGAGATGATAATATGTGGGAGGTACTAGTAAATGGTTGTGTTTAGTAGGAATATTGGTGTTAAGGTTTGTGATTTCTGAAGCATGCACGTATAGTCTTTCGTTATGCTATTATGTTGGAGCATGATTTATTATTGATTGTCCTCCTTATGAGTGGCGGTCGGGGATGAGCATTGGCCTTTTCCTACCAATCTATCCCCCTAGGGGCATGCGTCGTGGTACTTTGCCTCGAGGGCTAATAAACTTTTGCAATAAGTATATGAGTTCTTTATGACTAATGTGAGTCCATGGATCATACGTACTCTTACCTTTCCGCAATTTGCTAGCCTCTACGGTACCGTGCATTGCCCTTTCTCACCTCGAGAGTCGGTGCAAATTTCGCAGGTGCATCCAGACCCCGTGATATGATACGCTCTATCACACATAAGCCTTATTATATCTTCCTCAAAACAGCCACCGTACCTACCTATTATGGCTTTTCCATGGCCATTCCGAGATATATTGCCATGCAACTTCCACCGCTTTCGTTTGATGACTTGAGCATTCATTGTCATATTGCTTTGCATGATCATATAGCTGACATAGTAGTTGTGGCTCAACCACCGTTCATCATTTTTCATACAAGTTATGCTAGATCATTGCACATCCTGGTACATGGCAGAGGCATTCATATAGAGTCATACTTTATCATAGGTATCGAGTTGTAATTTTTATTTCTTTTGAGTTATAAGTAAATAGAAGTGTGATGATCATCATTATTCATTTTTAGAGCAGTGCCCCAGGGAGGAAAGGATGATGGAGACTATGATTCCCCCACAAGTCGGGATGAGACTCAGGATAATGAGAGAAAAAGAAAAAGAAAGAAAAAAAAAGAAAGAAAAAAAGAAAGAAAGAAAAAGAAAAAAAGAAAAAATAAACAAAGAGAGAAGGGGCATTGTTAGTATCCTTTACCACACTTGTGCTTCAAAGTAGCACCATGTTTTTCATATGGAGAGTCTCCTATGTTGTCACTTTCATATACTAGTGGGAATTTTTCATTATAGGATTAGACGCACACCCACTTAGTTTTCATATTGAGCTTTCATACACTTATAGCTCTTGGTGCATTCGTTGCATGGCAATACCTACTCCTCACATTGATATCAGTTGATGGGCATCTCCATAGCCCGTTGGTTAGCCACGTCGATGTGAGACTTTCTTACTTTTTTGTCTTCTTTATATTTACCCCTATCATCATACTCTATTCCACCCGTAGTGCTATATCCATGGATTGCGCTCATGTATTGCGCGAGAGTTGAAAAAGCTGAAGCGCGTTAAAAAGTATGAACCAATTGCTCGGCTTGTCATCGGGGTTGTGCATGATAAATACTTTGTGTTAAGAAGACAGAGCATGACAAGACTATATGATTTTGTAGGGATAGCTTTATTTAGCATTGATATTTTGAAAGACATGATTGTTTATTGGGATGCATGAGTATTGATGTCTTTATGTCAAATTATAGACTATTGCTTTGAATCATTAATGTGTTAATATTCATGCCATGATTAGACATATGATCAAGTTTATGTTAGGTAGCATTCCACATCAAAAATTATCTTTTTTATCATTTACCTACTCGAGGACGAGCAAGAATTAAGCTTGGGGATGCTGATACGTCTCCGTCGTATCTATAATTTTTTATTGTTTCATGCCAATATTATACAACTTTTACATACTTTTGGCAACTTTTTATATGATTTATTGAACTAACCTATTGATCCAGTGCCCAGTGCCAGTTCCTGCTTTCTGTACGTTTTTTGTATCGCAGAGTATTCATATATATCAAACAAAGTCCAAATGCAATAAAATTTCACGGAGAATTATTTTGGAATATATGTGATTTTTTGGAGTTGGAATCACCGCAAACGGAAGCCTGAGGTGGGCACAACCCACCAGGGCGCGGTCCCGGAGCCAGGCATGGCGTGGTGGGTTGTGCCCTCCTCGAACGTCAGTTGGAGCTCTACTTCAGGCGCAAAGAAGCTTATATCCGGAAAAAAATCATGTTAAAATCTCAACACAATCGGAGTTACAGATCTCCGGGAATATAAGAAACGGTTTTCGGCCAGATCTGGAGGATGCGAAACAGAAGAGAACAGAGAGGAAGATCCAATCTCAGAGGGGCTCCCGCCCCTCCTCCGCCATGGAGGCCATGGACCAGAGGGGGAACTCTCCTCCCATCTTAGGGAGAGGCCAAGGAAGAAGAAGGAGGGGGGCTCTCTCCTCTCTCCCGGTGGCGCCGGAGTGCCACCGGGGCTAGGATCGTGACGGCGATCTACATGAACAATCTTGCTACCGTCAACACCAACTTTCTCCCCCTCTATGCAGCGGTGTAACACCTCTTCTCCCCGCTGTAATCTCTACTTAAACATGGTGCTCAACTCCATATATTATTTCCCAATGATCTATGGTTATCCTATGATGTTTGAGTAGATCCGTTTTGTCCTATGGGTTAATCGTGATCTTGGTTGGTATGATTGTATATTTTATTTATGGTGCTGTCCTACGGTGCCCTCCGTCTCGCGCAAACGTGAGGGGCCCCCGCTGTAGGGTGTTGCAATATGTTCATGGTTTGCTCATTGTCAGTGTTGTGTGGGATGACAGCAGCCCAAACGCGGATAATCGGGTTATGGCGTATGGGAGTAAAGAGGACTTGATTCTTAATGCTATGGTTGGGTTTCACGACCTTAATGATCTTTCGTAGTTGCGGATGCTTGCTAGAGTTCCAATCATAAGTGCATATGATCCAAGTAGAGAAACTATGTTAGCTCATGCCTCTCCCTCATATAAAATTACGAGAATGATTACCGGTACTTGTTATCGACTGCCTAGGGACACATAACTTTCTTGTTGACAAAAACTCTCTACTAAAACTAACTTAGTTGTGTCTTTATCTAAATAGCCCCTCGATTTTATTTGCGTGCTCTTTATTATCTTGCAAACCTATCCTATCACACCTACAAAGTACTTCTAGTTTCATACTTGTTCTAGGTAAAGCAAACGTCAAGCGTGCGTAGAGTTGTATCGGTGGTCGGTAGAACTTGAGGGAATATTTGTTCTACCTTTAGCTCCTCGTTGGGTTCGACACTCTTACTTATCGAAAGAGTCTACAATTGATCCCCTATACTTGTGGGTTATCAAGACCTTTTTCTGGCGCCGTTGCCAGGGAGCAATAGCGTGGGGTTTCTCGTGTGTGCTTGTTTGCTTTATCACTTATCGAAAGAGGCTAAAATTGATCCCCTATACTTGTGGGTTATCCTTAGTCCTTTTCAGGTATTTCAGGATGTTCTTGACCATTGTCAAGTGATCCACTCCTGTATTACTTTGGTACCACCCTGCTGAGCTTATAGCAAGGCACACATCAGGTCTGGTACACAACATTGCATACATGATAGAACCTATGGCTGAGGCATAGGGAATGACTTTCATTTTCTCTCTATCTTCTGCAGTGGTCGGGCATTGAGTTTGACTAACTTCACACCTTGTAACACAGGCAAGAACCCTTTCTTTGACTGATCCATTTTGAACTTCTTCAAAACTTTTTCAAGGTATGTGCTTTGTGAAAGTCCAATTAAGCGTCTTGATCTATCTCTATAGATCTTGATGCCTAATATATAAGCAGCTTCACCGAGGTCTTTCATTGAAAAATTCTTATTCAAGTATCCTTTTATGCTATCCAGAAATTCAGTATTATTTCCAATCAACAATATGCCATCCACATATAATATTAGAAATGCTACAGAGCTCCCACTCACTTTCTTGTAAATAAGGCTTCTCCAAAAGTCTGTATAAAACCATATGCTTTGATCACACTATCAAAGCGTATATTCCAACTCCGAGAGGCTTGCACCAGTCCATAAATGGATCGCTGGAGCTTGCACACTTTGTTAGCACCTTTAGGATCGACAAAACCTTCTGGTTACATCATATACAACTCTTCTTTAACATATCCATTAAGGAATGCAGTTTTGACATCCATTTGCCAAATTTCATAATCATAAAATGCGGCAATTGCTAACATGATTCGGACAGACTTAAGCATCGCTACGGGTGAGAAGGTCTCATCGTAGTCAACTCCTTGAACTTGTCGAAAACCTTTTGCAACAAGTCGAGCTTTGTAGACAGTAATATTACCGTCAGCGTCAGTATTCTTCTTGAAGATCCATTTATTATCTATGGCTTGCCGATCATCGGGCAAGTCAACCAAAGTCCACACTTTGTTCTCATACATGGATCCCATCTCAGATTTCATGGCCTCAAGACATTTCGTGGAATCTGGGCTCATCATCGCTTCCTCATAGTTCGTAGGTTCGTCATGGTCAAGTAACATGATCTCCAGAACAGGATTACCGTACCACTCTGGTGCGGTCCGTACTCTGGTTGACCTACGAGGTTTAGTAGTAACTTGATCTAAAGTTTCATGATCATCATCAATAACTTCCTCACTAATTGGTGTAGAAATCACTGGAACAGATTTCTATGATGAACTACTTTCCAATTTGGGAGAAGGTACAATTACCTCATCAAGTTCTATTTTCCTCCCACTCACTTCTTTCGAGAGAAACTACTTCTCTAGAAAGGATCCATTCTTAGCAACAAAAATCTTGCCTTCAGATATGTGATAGAAGGTGTACCCAACAGTTTCCTTTGGGTATCCTATGAAGACACATTTCTCCGATTTGGGTTCGAGCTTATCAGGTTGAAGCGTTTTCACATAGGCATCGCAACCCCAAACTTTAAGAAACGATAGCTAGGTTTTTGCCAAACCACAGTTCATATGGTGTCGTCTCAACGGATTTAGATGGTGCCCTATTTAACGTGAATGCAGCCGTCTCTAAAGCATAACCCCAAAATAATAGCGGTAAATAGGTAAGAGACATCATAGATCATACCATATCTAATAAAGTACGGTTACGCCGTTCGGACACACCATTACGCTGTGCTGTTCCAGGTGGCGTGAGTTGCGAAACTATTCCACATTGTTTCAAATGAAGACCAAACTCATAACTCAAATATTAACCTCCACGATCAGATCGTAGAAATTTTATTTTCTTGTTATGATGATTTTCCACTTCACTCTGAAATTCTTTGAACTTTTCAAATCTTGCAGACTTATGTTTCATTAAGTAGATATCCCATATATGCTCAAATCATCTGTGAAGGTCAGAAAATAACGATACCCGCCGCGAGCCTCAACACTCATCGGACCGCATACATCAGTATGTATTATTTCCAATAAGTCAGTTGCTCGCTCCATTGTTTCAAAGAACGGAGTCTTAGTCATCTTGCCCATGAGGCATGGTTCGCAAGCATTAAGTGATTCATAATCAAGTGATTCCAAAAGTCCATCAGCATGGAGTTTCTTCATGCGCTTTACACCAATATGACCTAAACGGCAGTGCCACAAATAAGTTGCACTATCATTATTAACTTTGCATCTTTTGGCTTCAATATTATGAATATGTGTATCACTACAATCGAGATTCAACAAAAATAGACCATTCATCAAGGGTGCATGACCATAAAAGATATTACTCATATAAATGGAACAACCATTATTCTCTGATTTAAATGAATAACCAACTCGTATCAAACAAGGTCCAGATATAACGTTCATGCTCAACGCTGGCACCAAATAACAATTATTCAAGTCTAAAACTAATCCCGGCGGTAGATGTAGAGGTAGCGTACCGACGGAGATCACATCGACTTTGGAACCATTTCCCACGCGCATCGTCACCTCGTCCTTTGCCAATCTTCATTTAATCCGTAGCCCCTGTTTTGAGTTGCAAATATGAGCAACAAAACCAGTATCAAATACCCAGGCGCTACTACGAGCATTAGTAAGGTACACAACAATAACATGTATATCAAATATACCTTTCACTTTGCCATCCTTCTTATCTGCCAAACACTTGGGGCAGTTCCGCTTCCAGTGACCAGTCCCTTTGCAGTAGAAGCACTCAGTCTCAGGCGTAGGTCCAGACTTGGGTTTCTTCCCTTGAGCAGCAACTTGTTTGCTGTTCTTCTTGAAGTTCCCCTTCTTCCCTTTGCCCTTTTTCTTGAAACGAGTGGTCTTGTTAACCATCAACACTTGATGCTCCTTCTTGATTTCTACCTCCGCAGCCTTTAGCATCACGAAGAGCTCGGGAATTGTCTTTTCCATCCCTTGCATATTATAGTTCATCACGAAGCCTTTATAGCTTGGTGGCAGTGATTGAAGAACTTTGTCAATGCCACTATCATCAGGAAGATTAACTCCCAGCTGAGTCAAGTGGTTATGGTACCCAGACATTCTGAGCATGTGTTCACTGACAGAACTATTCTCCTCCATTTTGCAGCTGCAGAACTTGTTGGAGACTTCATATCTCTCAACTCGGGCATTTGCTTGAAATATTAACTTCAACTCCTGGAACATCTCATATGCTCCATGACGTTCAAAACGTCTATGAAGTCCCGATTCTAAGTCGTAAAGCATGGCACACTGAACTATCGAGTAGTCATCAGCTTTGCTCTGCCAGAAGTTCATAACGTCCGCAGTAGCTCCTGCAGCGGGTCTTGCACCTAGCGGTGCTTCCAGGATGTAATTCTTCTGTGCAGCAATGAGATAATCCTCAAGTTACGGACCCGGTCCGTGTAGTTGCTACCATCATCTTTCAACTTAGCTTTCTCTAGGAACGCATTAAAATTCAAGGGAACGGTAGCACGGGCCATTGATCTACAACAACATAGATATGCAAAAACTATCAGGTACAAAGTTCATGATAAATTAAAGTTCAATTAATCATATTACTTAAGAACTCCCACTTAGATAGACATCCCTCTAGTCATCTAAATGATCACGTGATCCATATCAACTAAATCATGTCCGATCATCATGTGAGATGGAGTAGTTTTCAATGGTGAACATCACTATGTTGATCATATCTACTATATGATTCACGTTCGACCTTTCGGTCTCAGTGTTCTGAGGTCATATCTGCATATGCTAGGCTCGTCAAGTTTAACCCGAGTATTCTGCACGTGCAAAACTGGCTTGCACCCGTTGTATGTGAATGTAGAGCTTATCACACCTGATCATCATGTGGTGTCTCGGCACGATGAACTGTAGCAACGGTGCATACTAAGGGAGAACACTTATACCTTGAAATTTAGTGAGGGATCATCTTATAATGTTACCGCCGTACTAAGCAAAATAAGATGCATAAAATATAAACATCACATGCAATCAAAATATGTGACATGATATGGCCATCGTCATCTTATGCCTTTGATCTCCATCTCCAAAGCACCGTCATGATCTCCATCATCACCGGCTTGACACCTTGATCTCCATCGTAGCATCGTTGTCATCTCGCCAACTATTGCTTCTACGACTATCGCTACCGCTTGGTGATAAAGTAAAGCAATTACATGGCGATTGCATTTCATACAATAAAGTGACAACCATAAGGCTCCTGCCGGTTGTCGATAACTTTTACAAAACATGATCATCTCATACAACAATTTATATCTCATCACGTCTTGACCATATCACATCACAACATGCCCTGCAAAAACAAGTTAGATGTCCTCTACTTTGTTGTTGCGAGTTTTAGATGGCTGCTACGGGCTTCTAGCAAGAACCGTTCCTACCTACGCATCAAAACCACAACGATTTTTCGTCAAGTGTGTTGTTTTAACCGTCAACAAGGACCGGCCGTAGTCAAAATCGATTCAACTAAAGTTGGAGAAACAGACACCTGCCAACCACCTGTGTGCAAAGCACGTTGGTAGAACCAGTCTCATGAACGCGGTCATCTAATGTCAGTCCGGGCCGCTTCATCGAACAATACCGCCGAATCAAAGTAAGACGTTGGTGGTAAGCAGTATGACTATTATCGCCCACAACTCTTTGTGTTCTACTCGTGCATATCATCTACGCATAGACCTGGCTCTGATACCACTGTTGGAGAACGTAGCATGCAATTTCAAAAAAATTCCTACGATCATGCAAGATCTATCTAGGAGATGCATAGCAACGAGAGGGGAAGAGTGTGTCCACGTACCCTTGTAGACTAAAAGCGGAAGCGTTAGGTTAACGCGGTTGATGTAGTCGAACGTCTTCACAATCCAACCGATCCAAGTACCGAACATACGGCACCTCCGTGTTCAGCACATGTTCAGATCGATGACGTCCCTCGAGCTCTTGATCCAGTAGAGGGTCAAGGGAGAGTTCCGACAGCACGACGGCGTTGTGACGGTGATGGTGATGTGATCCGCACAGGGCTTCGCCTAAGCACTACGACGCTATGACCGGAGGAGTAAAGTGTGGAGGGGGCACCGCACACGGCTAAGAGAAATCTTGGTGTGCCTTTGGGGTGCCCCCGCCCCCGTATATAAAGGGGGGAGGAGGAGGCCGACGGCGATGGAGGGGCGCGCCAAGGGGGGGGGGTCCTACTTGGACTCCTAGTCCAAGTAGGATTCGCCCCCCCCACCTTTTCCTTCTAACGGAGGGGGAAAGAGGGAAGGAGAGGAGAGGAAGAGGGAAAGGGGGGTCGCGCCCCCTCCCCTTCCTATTCGGACTCCCCTTGGGGGGGCGCCTCCCCCTTGTGGGCTGCCCCCTCTTCTCTCCCATGGCCCATGAGGCCCATGATTTCCCCGGGGAGGTTCCGGTAACCCCTCGGTACTCGGATAAAATATCCGAATCACTCGGAACCATTCCGATGTCCGAATATAACCTTCCAATATATGAATCTTTACCTCTCGACCATTTCGAGACTCCTCGTCATGTCCGTGATCTCATCCGGGACTCCGAACAAACTTTGGTCACCAAAACACATAACTCATAATACAAATCGTCATCGAACGTTAAGCGTGCGGACCCTACGGGTTCGAGAACTATGTAGACATGACCGAGACACATCTCCGGTCAATAACCAATAGCGGAACCTAGATGCTCATATTGGTTCCTACATATTCCACGAAGATCTTTATCGGTCAAACCGCATAACAATATACGTCATTTCCTTTGTCCTCGGTATGTTACTTGCCCGAGATTCGATCGTCGGTATCCTCATACCTAGTTCAATCTTGTTACCGGCAAGTCTCTTTACTCGTTCCGTATTGCATCATCCCGCAACTAACTCATTAGTCACATTGCTTGCAAGGCTTATAGTGATGTGCATTATTGAGAGGGCCCAGAGATACCTCTCCGATACACGGAGTGACAAATCCTAATCTTGATCTATGCCAACTCAACAAACACCTTCGGAGATACCTGTAGAGCATCTTTATAATCACCCAGTTACGTTGTGACGTTTGATAGCACACAAAGTGTTCCTCCGGTATTCGGGAGTTGCATAATCTCATAGTCAGAGGAATATGTAGAAGTCATGAAGAAAGCAATAGCAATAAAAAACGATTATAATGCTAAGCTAATGGATGGGTCTTGTCCATGACATCATTCTCTAATGATGTGATCCCATTCATCAAATGACAACAGATGTCTATGGTCAGGAAACTTAACCATCTTTGATTAACGAGCTAGTGAAGTAGAGGCATACTAGGGACACTCTGTTTGTCTATGTATTCACACATGTACTAAGTTTCCGGTTAATATAATTCTAGCATGAATAATAAACATTTATCATGATATAAGGAAATATAAATAACAACTTTATTATTGCCTCTAGGGCATATTTCCTTCAAAACTTTATGAACTTTTCTCAATATTTCTCGTCTTTTTGCTCAGTTCCATATATCGGATCCATGCTAGTGTTCAACCAACTTTCACACAACAAAAATCTTCAAATTGTGTGAATGTCGGACCTCTTGGCTTCACTAGCTTCTTCCTTTCAGTGTATCACGTTTTCCCAGCTTCGAACACTAAGGAATTGGTATCCCCCATGGTAAATTGCAAAGGCTCCTGACCATCATTTATTATGTGATGCAATATTTGTTCCTACAATATGCATCGCAATTTGACTATCGTCCTACAAGTTTGATCTAATGGTATGTGCAACAAGAGAATCTATGAATTCAAATTTGTATCGGGTCTTCTCATGCGTTTTGTCGAAAATCATGTGGGCATGCTAGGAGTTGGCATTGGCCGACGTCGCCCGATGCCTTTGGAGTTGTGGCGAGTCGGCCATCCTGGACGTGTCGGGTACATCTTCCGGAAACCTCAAATCCAGGATGCCTATCCATTGGGAGGACAGGACGGGCTTGGCCGACAAGTTTATTTTTCCCATGGCCACGACGGATGGATTGGTCTGTGTCCCCGTACCGTTTGCGCCAAAGTCCATGTCCTCATTACCGACCATCTCCGCAGTTACCTTCGCCTACCTTCTCCACCGCCTCATGCTCGGGCTGCCTCTGGCGGCAGTCCTTGCGGGCAAGGTTCTCTGCCTTGCAAGGAACCGCCACGACGGGAGCCCGGCCGATTCCACTGAGGCATCATCCATGCCGATTGTCGCGGGCAGGGTTGTGGGCGACGACATCAGCGAAGGCGGACGAGGATGACTACACGGAAGATGAGCAAGGGAGGGGGTGTGCGGCTGCACGAAGGCAGGAAATGGAGAACGGAGGCGCAAGGAGTTCAGTCGAAGTGATGGGGTAGTCAATTTTGAGAGGATTTGGAATGGGTCCGACTTGTCGGAGCCGACATGGCGGACGTGTTCGGGCATTCCCATATCTGCCCCATATACGGGTTGGGTGTGTCGGACATCCCAAGCTTTTGTGCCGGATTTGCCAGGACCATTGGGGTGACTATTTTTTGTCCAGGCAGTGACCGAGCTGACCGTCCGGATGTTCGGGCTAATACAAGGGCTCCAGTTGTAGATGCTCTTATTCTTTTCTGAGCTCACCGTGGTAGAGAGGGAGCCGAGAAGTGCATGGATGAACTCGGGTACATATGAACCCACTTTGAAAAACATATTTTTAAATGCTAAAAAATCGAAAAATGCGGCATGGGTACGTATTCATGTTCTATGTGCGTGCATAAAGTTTCACGGATGGATATGTAGGGGTGGATATGTAGGGGTGGAGATGACGTACACGGCAACAATGTGTGCCTCCCCGTTCAAGAAGAGTAACAGTAGGGGTGGATATGTAGCCCCTGTAGCGAGCAGCGCTAGGCGCCTTCTTAGCTTTGGGAAGGAGGTGCAGCAGGGGAGCTCGAGCTGGACCAAATCTGAACATGATCTGATACCCGAGGAGGTGCTGGCGAACCCTCTGGTCCAGGCTGCGATTGCGGCCGTGAGCGCCCTCAAGGTGTCTGATGGCAAGAGCCCAACCAAGAAGATGGGGCCCCATGTGGCTTCTACCCCTTCTCCTGCTGCTGAGGATGGAGGTATCGGGACAGAGACGCACCAGGCGGCTAAACCCCTGGCACTAATCAACTCTGCTGAGCCGTGGGAGATGCCCTACCAGTTCAAGCCCTGACTGCTGCTCCAACCGGATAGGATGCTTTGCACGACCACTTGAGGGTGCCATCAGTTGCTCATGCAGGGCCCGATGCTGCAGCCGCAACCAAGGAGTTTCAGGTTACTACTGACTTGGCCAATGGGGTTGGGACTCAGCATGAAACTGCCATGGATGCTGAAGACCCACTGTTTCCACCAGGATTTGGGCCGGTCCCCGCTTCACGGGCCTGCTGGGTGTCGATCCTGTGGCGGCAGATGATACTAAAGCTGAACGTCTGAAGAAAAAGATCAAGAAGGCTGAAAGGGGTGACAGTCTCGGCGTGGTACAGGCTGCCACGATGCTAGGGAAAAGAAGTGAGCGTGAGGTCCAGGGCTCCGGAGAGTTTGGGCCAGGAAATGCTGATGAAGGTCAGGAACAATTGAAGAAGCTCTGTGGTGCTGAGAAGATGGATGATGTTGGGAGTGAAAGGGTGGACGACCTGGAAGCGACTGGGCATGGGGCTCCCGGCAAACTGGTGGGCGCTAAGGACGGCGCCTTCCAGGAGCCATGACGGTGCTAGCTTGGAACTGTCGGGGCCTCGGGCAACCTCGAACAATTCAAGAATTAGTGTGCCTCGTGCACACGTATAAGCCCAAGCTCGTCTTCCTCTCGAAACGCGCAGAATAACAAGTACGTGAAGAACCTCAAGTGGAGGCTCGGTCTCCGTCACTGTGTCATGCAACCCGGCCTAGGAAAAGGTGTCGGCATTGCCCTCTATTATGATGAAAGTGTTGAAATAAAAAAGATTGCCGCAGGGGCGAGATATA